>NC_143484.1:18610022-18979522 GCF_027475165.1 Benincasa hispida
TACAACAAAATAAAGGAGATTCTTTTATATATTAATGTTGTATTTTTGAAATTTTATCATATTTTATTATTTTTTAGTACAACAATTGTGGTGGGGAATTGATTCTTCGATTTCCAGGAAAAAAAGTCATGCTAATTACTGTTGAACCAAGCTCACTTTAGCTTATCATATTATATTGTTGGAAATGCATTACTAATCTATTTGATTTTGTTTTCGCCTCATTTGATTACATGGTATGTTACTTATTTATCATTTCTTATTTCCCCTTTCTCAGTTTTTAGAAAACTAGAAATAAAAACATGTCTTATTACTATGGTTCTTGTTTCTTGTTGAATATATATATATATATATGAATAAAAATTAGTTTGAAAACTATTTCTTGTTGCTTGCTTTCTTTTATTTTTCAAACTTTTTCACTTACTTTATTGTTTAGATATAAATTAATTCCGTAAAATAAATAAATATATAATATGCATTGAGATAATAAAACGTTATAAAAATTTTAAAATACAAATAACCTGATGTAGAAGTAACAGCAATAATATTGTTCTTTTTCTTCAATGTTTTTCAAATTTGATATTGCAATATTATTTCTTAGTAAAGTTCAAAATTAAACCAATATATAAATATTAAAAAAATCAAAAGAAAAGAAAGAAATAAAAATAAAAGAAATAGGAAAATAAAAAATAACAAATAGTGTCCTTGGGGAGTTTTTTCTTTTAACAATATATGAGAGGAGGGAATTGAAGTTAGGAAAATAATAATAGGTAGCAAGGAAAATATATACCTATACAATACAATTTAAAAATAATGGCATATATGGAAAATGTTTACCAACCAGCTTTCCATTTTTTTCCATTTTCAAGTTTGCCCTCCTGTATTACTCTTCCTTTTCTTTGTTTTTTTTCTTCTTCTTTCCCCCATGTTTTCCATTCTTTTTTTTTTTTTTTTTTTTTTCTTTTCTTTCCCTATTTCTTCTCCACTCCTGTTTTGTTTTTTCTATTCCTTTTTTCTTTTTTCTTTTTTCTTTTTTCATTTGGCTTCAACTTTTTTTTTCATTGCTTACTTTATAATTTTCTTCTTTTTGATTTCTAATTTTAATTTTCTATCTTCATTTTATTTTATTATTGATTTTATTTATAATTTTAATTTTCTATCTTCATTTTAATTTTCAACTTTACTGTTTTTTCTTCTTTTTCATTTATAATTTTAATTTTCTATCTTCATTTTATTTATTATTGATTTTTTGTGCTTACTTTTACTTTTTAATTAAAAATTAATTAATTACTTTTACTTTGTTGCAAAAATTTGAGAAAACGAGTTTAGAACCAATGAACTTAAAGGACTACTTTTTCAATTTATGAAATTTGAGGTCTTTTTAAGAAAAGAAATGAGAAATGGAAACGTTACAGATGGATAGTTTTTTTTAGGACATTAAAAGTACAAAATTTAACAGTAATAAACTCCTATCATTGATGTCATAGTTAATAGACTTAGTCTGTTGGTGATAGGGTTCTTCTCATTGACAAACTACATGAATTAGTGATATAACTTAGGTAGATAATGTAATATTTGTGTATCGTCAATATCCCTCATTAGTGACATTAGTGATAGAACTTAGATAGATATCACTCATATACATATATCAGTGATATCGAAGATAGGTAGATATTAGTGATAGAAGTCTGTTAGTGGTAAAAATCCATTATTGATAATCATGATAAAGGTTTCTAAATAATATCCACTAATAGCTGATAGCACCGAACAGTGCTATCATGCTTTGCTTAATTTAGGGTTATTCTAGATTTTCTTTGTTTACTTGATGATTCCATTTGTTTCGGGCACTTCAGAGGTAGAGTTGGGCATTAATAACGAAATAGAGCTAAAATGGGCCAAAACGGAGCTTAATTGCATCAACCAAGAAAGAAATTGCAAAAATGACAAGTTTTGCCCTTACTTGCACAACGCCACTTGCACCCTATGGTGCCATGCTCGATGCTAGAAGACAAGATGCCCTATTTTCGTGAAAAGCATGCAGTGTTGTGGTGCTCTAAAGTCCATCGCACGATTTCGTCCGTCAGCGTTGTGCCGCTATACCCTAGTGCTGGGGTGCCAGTTCGATTATTATAAACACCTATTTAGCCACCTAGGTTATGTGATCTGTGATCTAGCCGAATTCCTTACGATTTTCTCCTATTTTCTCCTTCTTTTTGGTAGGCACATGTATCAAAACTTGTCCCCACTGATCAACATGTCGATTATGGACTAAAGTAACATTTTCTAACTTAGGCGTAGAGTAGTTTTCCTCATTTTGCACACTTGTGAGATTTAAGTCGATTTATATTAAATTCTTGTATTTTTTTTCAATTCATTCTCAGATTATGAATGATGTCTAATTGTATTTATGCTTGAGGACATATAATCAATTGTTATGATTTAATTGCAATACGTGACATAAAATTGCATGTTGATCTTAAGTAGCAAATTAGCTTGTAAGTTGTGAATATTGAGAAATATTGATTAATTAAACTAGGAAAAAATTATACTTAATAACTAATTAGGTTTTTCCTATTAGTAATTCATCTTAGCAAATTTCTTCATCTTAATGTAGTTAACCTATATTAATTACGATATTTTTCATCTAATTAAACTAGTCAATTAAATAATTAGTACACTCGCCTAGCTTTTATAGGTGAGTTAGCTAATGTTAGACGACATAGGATCTATCTAATGGATATATTATTGAGTTGTAAAATTGGGGAATTAACTCAAAAACCTATGCTGGGTTGTTTAATCATTCAAATTCAATTTCTCTTTAATTTTTCTACAATTTACTTTCTACTGCAATTTAATCAATTTAATTCACATATCTTTCAGTTCCCTGTGTTTGACCCGTGCTACGGGTACTACAAAATATTGTAGAAATGGTCTAGAATTAGGGGACAAGTCCTGCCTAGGTATGGAAAAATTATTTCCTTCATGTAGAGCCACCAAAATGAGAAAGAAGATTTATAGCATCTTTTAGAATCCAGGGGAGTCTCTATACAAGTATGAGGAGTGATTCAAATGTCTCTTCGCTAGTTTCTCTCATCATCAAATCTTTGACCATCTTCTATTCCATTATTTTTATGATAGATTACGTCAACAAGATAAGAGCAACATAAATGCAACTGTAGGTTGGACATTTGTCAATAAAACTTCGTCTGAGACTAAGGAGTTCATTTTCACCATGTCTTAGAGTACTCGACAGTTCGAGACGCGAGCTCCTAGAGGTCAAACATCTACATGAGAGGTAAATGAACTAAGGGCTGAACTTGCTGAACCATCTACTCTTGTGGAAAAGATTTTCTTTGCCAAAGGACAACCACAAAAGCCTCCAACTGGGGTGAATTATTGTGGCAACTAGCAAGGTGGACAGTGTATAACTACGACCATTGGGGCAAGTAGGGAAACCAGGGCCAGAGTAGCTCAAGTATGTTTTTAGAGGATAAGGTGAAGAATTTGGCAGAGTCCACCATGTAAATCAAATAGAGTAAAAAGCACTTCAACCAGACCATTGTTAGGCCATGATTTATCATCGCAAATAAACCCCTAACCTAAGCAAATAATATTTGTAATTCACTGAACCTACATTTTATACTAACTAACATCATAAGCGGTAAGTACGGGTCGAACGTCATGAAGTCTAGGATTAAATCTCATCTTAAGCTAAATGTGAAATATTTGATAGGATCCATTTGAAGAACGTAGAATTTCAGAGAAATTCAATATGAATAAAGGTCGTAGCAAGGAGACTTTCACAGACTCGTTAGAGTAGAGCCTCAACTTTAATAAACCATGGAAAGCAATAAAAACGGGGGGTTTTGTTTTGGATAAAATGAAAGACATGCATGAAATTAACATTATTGGAGAATTGGTTTGTTGGCTTTATAATTTTCTCTAAGGCAGTGGTTCTACAAATGTCTCAAATAAAGTTTTATCATCCAGTTTTGACATCAAAATATTTTCTTGTAGAATATTTTCTTTATCAAAAATATCCGTCTGTGATATTTAGTCCGATTGTTCCTTTTTTGAAGCACAAATTTTTATTCCAAATAAGGAATTATTTTCTTGATTGAATTCAATTATTTATGCGAGTTTTGTAATCATTTTAGGGTTGCCGCAATTTTTTTAATTGAGTAAGACATTTAATGTACTTTGGCAAAACTATTCTACATCATGTTCTTGCTCGTTTGCTCACTATTCCGTTGTGCATGTTCTTCATCTTTTGAGTGCATTTCGAAGAGTTTCGAGGTCATAGAAGGAGCCTAAGCCGTCACTACCAGAAAAGGGATTCTCAATCTTAGGGCGAGCCTAAGAGTCAGCTTCAAAAAATGTGGGTTAATTCGGTGTAAAGAGTTTAACAGATTAATATCGGATCGTTGGAGACCATGATCTGTAGGTGAACGAAGTCCCCCTACTAGCTTGTAAATTGATTAGCGTTAGAGTACCGTGATAAATTAATTTGAAACGTTCAAATTAGAATTAAGGGAATTAGTAATTATATGTGATATTTTGGAATTAAATTGAATTGGAGAATTAATTAATATTTAAATATGATTTAAATATTAAATTCATGATGGAAGAGTTTGTGTTAAATTAATTTAATATTTGATATTAAATTAATTAGAATTAATTATTTATTATTAATTTTATTAGAAAATTAATGAACGAATTAATTTTGTAAAATAATAAAGTTTTAATTTTTGAAAATTGATTTTGGAAATAAATATAATAAAACAAAAAAACATGAAAATGGAAAAAGTGGGAGATCTCCACTTTCTATCCTAGTAAATCACTCATTTTCCACAAATTTCTTGAGTCAATCTTCAAGCATGAGCTGCTCTTCATGCAACAATCTATTTTGCATGATGGTCTTGCTAATAGAGAAGATTGAGCTAAGAATCTTGCATCCAATCTGATAAGTTTTTGTTGAAGAGCTTAAGGTTGAAGAAGGTGTTCTTCCATGATGCATCAATGAGCTTCTTCTCCAAATTTCCTTTATTCAACCTTATTTGAGTCCTACAACTCAATCTAAGGTACCAATAGAATAGTAGGAAAGGTTTTGAGGTGGTTCACAAGTTGATTTAGAGGAGATTTGCAGCTAGAATTGAGATTCAAGTGGTTTTATAAAGGTATGTTAAGAAACTCTCTTATTAGTTTATGAGCATGCAATTTAAAGCCAAAATTAATGAATTAGAATGCTTATTCATTCATTGTGCTTCTACTACACGCTCTCTAATTCCAACATAATCAATCTTAAAAACTCATAAACTAGAGAAAACAAATAGATACAAACATCTAATTAATATAAGAACGCTATAGATAGAAGAAGAGTTAAAACAAAACTTACCCTTAAAGATGGTTCTTCACATAAATTCTCCCTTTGTAATGATCTCCTCAAGATCATGAATACATAAACTGTAACCTTCTCCCTCGAACCCGAACAAACACAAATAGGGCACCACACAGACACCACCAAAAGGGCTTCCTTGTTATTCTCCAGCAAGAAATAAAGGATTTTGAGATCCTCTCTATTTTGGAACAGGAAGGGAATTACTGAGAGAATACTTAAAAGAAAGATTGAGAGTCTTGTATCTTTGATTCCTGTAACTCTTATAGAATAACTCACACACCAGAATTCAAAACGAGAAAATTGAAGAAGGGGAGTAACACAAAATTTTCCACCAAACAACTCTCAAACCCATAATTAAGTATGTGTTGGTAAAGATCGACAAGTCTATTTTTCCCATAGACTTTGTGGTGATGGATATGGTGTTGGATCGATATCACAACCCTAGAGGGGGGTGAATAGGGTTTAATTAAACTTTTTTTCTAAATTAACCCAATTAAACTAATTAATACACTTTTTATAAATAATAAGAAAAATTCAATTTATGCAACAAATAAGATGACAAAAAATGTGATAATTTAATTCTATCAAATTTTAGCAAATCAATATGAACAAACTAAAACATATAATAAATTGCTTAAATTAATTACAAAAATAAAAAGGAAAGAGCTAGAGAAGAAGACACTGTAATCCACTCCCAAGCGCCTCTTGAGAATTTGAATAAAATCTTTCTGACTCTTTCCACGAATTAGAGCTCAACCGTTATACCACCGCTCCTTTTACGTGTTCAAGAGAAAACCCGATCCTGTCCACAGTTTAGATCAAACCGTTACAAATGTTGGACTTTTTGAAGAACATAATACAACTCTCACTAGAGTGGATTTACAAGTTTAAGCACTCAACAAGTTTATCCTCACAATACAATAACACTCTCTCAAGAATAAGATGAAAAGAAAAAAAATTGGGAACTTAGAGAGAGCAACAATGGAACTTTTGAGTTTTGGAGGATTATGAAATGTAAAATTTGTTGGTATAAAATTTGGAGAGGAAGATGGTTTATATAGAGATGGAAAAATTTTTAGAAACCACAATTAATTTGGACCATTGGATTTTGAAAAATAAAATCAATGGTGGAAATTTTAAATTAAACTAGTCGTTAGATACAAACAAAATATAATATTAAATTTCTTTTCTTTTGAAATTCGTTTTCTTTTTAAAATTAATCCAAAAAAAAACATACCATGTGTCAAAAACTAGCCGTTAGACACAAATATAAAATAATATTAAATTCATTTTCCTTTTAATTCATTTTCTTTTTAAATTCATTCTTTTTAAAATCAATCAAAAAATAAAAAACATACGATGTGTAAAAAACTAGCCATTAGACACAAACATAAAATAATATTAAACTTATTTTCCTTGTAATTCATTTTCTTTTTAAATTCATTCTTTTTAATTTCAATTTTTTTTATTTTAAATCAATCCAAAAATCAAAAGTCCATCGTATGTTAATATCTTAATGATCCACCATTCAACCAATATGTTGCCACATGTCTACATGCAAATGGTCTTGTTATGCCACGCCATCCACCACGGTATTTTTACTATACACTTGTTTCTGTCATATCGTCTTCGTTTTAGCTCCGATTTGAGTGATTTCAGAGGTGCTGGAATCATTGTTCCGAGCTCTACGCTATGAACATATTAAAATACTAAGATTTTCAGTAATTAAAAATTAAGTTTGTTATCATCAAAACATTGATTAATTAATTAATTAAAATTAATTAATTTGAGATTAAGGACTAAAAAGTCAACATATAGAGGAGGACTCTAAGATCCCTATCATCCTAGGAAGACTATTCTTAGCCATTGGAAGAGCCTGATCGTTGCTGAAGAAGGTAAGTTGACCTTCAGAGTAAACAACGAGCAGGTTGTCTTCAACCTTTATTGACCTTTCAAGCCTACAAATGAGGTACATATGCGTGTCATAGGATTGATAGTGTAGTTGAAACACATCCTAAGCATGAGACTATGTCCTATGTTGAATTCCATATGAAGAAGGAGGACTCTACTTCTGTTGACCTAAATTTTGAGAGTTGACTGATGTTCTAGGTTATGTTAGTTACTTTACCCATTAGGCAGCATAGTGTTAATAATTTGATCTTAGGATGTGGAGGTAATAATGATTGACAAAAACAACCATGGGATCTAACATGAAGCACGAGTCCCATCTAGCTGGAAGACGTTAAATATAGCATTTCTCGGGAGACAACTCAAATTTATTATTTTTTGTTAGATTTTATTTTATTTATTTATTTTTAAATTGGAGCAAACCTTAGCGTTACTAATATGTCAGGATCATTAACTAGCACAAAGTACAAACCATGGCGTTGCTAATATTTCAAGATAATTACCTAACACAAAGTACTATTTCTATTAGCATGTATGGTGGACTCCTGCATGCTCGGAGGCTTGCATCAATATCTTGATGTGATTGTTCTTATCTTTTTCATTCATTGAGAACAAGATATCCTTCTATGTTTGGGGTGAGAGGCGTACTACGTACTTATATGTTTTCCTTATCTTGCTATATGCATGTTAGTGAGCAATTATGGATGTATACATGTTGATTTAATGAGTTGAAATTTGGATTAATTTTTCTCTACTTTTTACAAGAAAAATGATAAAACAGTATATATGCATACTCTTGATAATGATTGTCTATAATGTACTTTGAATATGCATGTTAGATAATGCGCTCTGGAAAAAGAATAGCATACTCTTGAATTATGATTTATTTATGTCTCTCTTGGAGTCTCCCATATTTTTAGAATCTTTAACTAAATAATTAGTTAATGGGGTTGATTTAGTTGTCACCTCAAAAGGCTCCATTAGTTAGATAGTCGTCTTTCATAATAATTTGTAATGTGATACAAAGTAAAAAATAAAAGAGTTTTATTTGCCTCTTGAAAAATTGATTGTGCACAAAAGAGAAAAAAATTATATTAAGAGAATACAAATTGAGAAATATTTAAACTTCTAATGTGTATATATGGACCAGGATAAAAAGAGCTACATTCGCATGATCAGTTAGGACACCCATGAAAATTATGGGTATGAATACTTATGGTGAATGTCTAAAAGCCTGTACCCCAGGTAAAAGACTGCAAGTTTAGGAATACCAAGAGTGTTTATTTCAGTCACCTATGTTGATATATATTACCTTCTTCTATTTTCTTTTTGGTTGCTTGATGATTGGTGCATGAGTTGGAGTAGGGAAAACCGGAAGAAACTCTGTTAATTCTAAGGTTAGGTTTTCTAGTTTCAATTGAATGTCACTTGTAAATCACACACATCGAGGATGGAAAGATTTGACATTGAAACTTCATGATAAAAGATTTACTTGAATGTTTTAACTTAAGATCTAGCATGTTATTTTTATTATTAAAGTTTGAATCATTTACATGTTTAATTGGAACTTCACTACGGTCTTCTTCTATTTTTGCTTGGGACTAACAAAAGGTCAATGGACCTCGGTGATTTAGACATGAGAATAGCTAAAAGAAAAAGCCTAAATATGCCCAAAGAGATCAGAATCAAACAAAAATCGAAAGAAGTGAAGAAAAAAGAACCAAGTTGCCCAAAAAAAGAGTAGTTCCATGGTGCCGCACCTCGGTGCATGCCATAGAAGCTATTCTTGGAGAGATGTCGTAGTTCTACGAGCAGTGCTGTACAAATGGGCGAAAGCGCCGTGACACTATCATATAGTGTCACAGTGCTACAATTTTTTATGAACTGTCGTGTGGTAAAATTTCAGACCACGTTGCGATATTGTCCTATAGTGTTGTGATGCCAGGGTTATTTTAGAGGGAAAAAAGTTATTTTCGAAAATCTTTTCCTTATTTATTCCATATTTCGGCAGCAAAAGCCAGTCTTTTAGGCATAAATTTACAAAGCTGTACGAAATGTTTTAGCTAGAAAATAATAGATTAAAGTCCGGAGGTTGTTCGAGATCCTGATGTGAAAATCAAGGTCTTCTAACGTGTTCCATTGACGAGATTCATCATCATGAGAGTAGTGTTTTTTCTTCTCTATATTCTGTTTATATATTCATGGTCTTACAGTATATATGAGAGAATGATTGTAACATCGAGGAGTGGCTAAATGTGTAGTTTTAGGATATTGATAAACTTCTTTATAAATTTGAGTTAGTGCATAATATTTTTTATGGGCATCGTAGTTTTGATTGTTTTATAGTATTATCGTGCTTATTACATTGATTGATTCTCAATGCATTATAAATTAAATGTTCAATTAGAAGGATTGTGTGTTTAATTTGATCTATAACGTTGGATTGTTATTAATCTATCATACCAATAGTTAGGTTAATAATAAAATTTGATCATGACTATTCTAACTGTCATGCTGTCTTATTTGGTTTCAAGGAATTAGTAATCAATTAGAACTTCATGAAAAAAGATTGTTACTAAAATATGATAATTCTAAAAATGGTTTTTAAACGTAAACATTTCATTGACATTAAAACTTATATTTTACTTTGTCTTCTTTAATTAAAAATAAAAACCATTCACCTAGTTTCCATTCCATAGATAAAGTAAACACAAATCTAGAGTAATTAAGTTAAATTCGAGACATTTCATCTCCAGAGAACGATACTCGATCTTTTGATTGTTTTACTATATTATAACTTCACACGTACATTTACGTTAACACCAAGCATTTGGCTATCAGTAATACTACCATAGAGTATTGTATTTATATTAAAAATTTAATATATACCGATAAGATATGTGGACAATATAAACCAATACACATGAGACAATGGAAGATAAGACATTTAGCTTTTTAGGACACTAAGTATAAACATATATTTTTGCATGTAATATTTATAATAGGATTGATCAACATATTCTTTTTAACTCTCTTTCATACTCACATCTCTATCCTAAAGATTCTTATTATAATGTATTATCTCAAACTTTTTTCTTCTATAAAATATTTTACATCCATTAGGATTTTTTTTTTTTTTTTAATTGATGGTTTTCAATATACATAATTATATATATATATACAATGTCAAAAAGGTAGAATTAAAATATACATGACAAGTTCATATACCTTTTTGAACTTATTCGATTTTAACCCTTTTAATTATTTAAATGCGAAAATAAGTCCAGTTGGTTTCCACGAATTTTAAACATAGTCCTTGAATGTCTCTGTTAATCTTCTTTTTATAAATATTGGAAGCAAATTCATATGGTCTCATTTATTGGATGAAAATTATTATAATAATTTAATCAATTTTCATAACAATTACTTCCAATAACTAAATTTAAGATTTTATTTGAGTGGACGTGATTAAATTTAGACATTTGGAATTATGACACTAAATTGAAATAGTTAAATTCAAAGTACAAAAATTATAAATAACATTATGAGCAATAAAATTATTTTAAAAAAAAAAAATTGTGGCAATTTTTTTATCTAGTTTCTATTTGGTCTATAGATTTCATAAGTGCCCATAAGTTACATTATTCTATTTGGTTTTCATCAGGATTTACAATTTTACAACGTTAATATTTTACTTAATACTAAAGTCCTAAATATTAGTGTTTATTAGTTTGTTTAATAAAAAATAAAAGAACTATAATTAATCAATTATCAATTTATCATTAAACTATAATTAATTAGTTATCCCTAATTCTTTCATGACTATTATAATTGATTTAAAAATTCTCTCCATAATTATTTTAAATTAATTACTTGAAAGTTAATGTCAAATACCATATTCAATAATAATGAAAATAAAACTAATATTAAAGTACATGGTTAAATGTTTAATATTTAAAATTTTAAGAATCGAATAGAATTGAACCTCTAAACTACATGAATGAAAATATAATATTTTAAAATTTAAGGACTCAATTGATATTTTTTCCCAATAAATTATCATCAAACAAAGCATCAAGTCTTCAAAACTATCATGTAATATTCAAAATAAAGAAAATGAATAAAAAACTACCAATAAGAAAAATTAATTTTAAAAAATCATTCTAGGAAGCAAAAAGTAAAAAAAAAAAAAAAACAAAAAAAACAAATATACACGGTTGTTTTTAAATATAGAAAAATGAATTAAAATATTTATAAATATAGTAAAATTTCACTTACTTATCTGCAATAGATCATGACAGACTACGATAGACTATCGTAATCTATTGCAAATAGATTGTGACATTTTGCTATTATTTGTAAATATATTCATCAGTTTTATCATTTAAAATAAATTCCCTAGTATTTAACCTTAAAAAAATAATGAATCCCTAGGGTGTATATAAAAGAGAAGAGGGTACTGGACATTATTGTGTGTGTGAACTCCATAAAAAATGGCACTTGTTGGAGAGCTTGTGAGTGAAATAAAAGTCAATGCAAATGCAAACATATTTTATAATTTCTTCAAACATGAAATATTCCATATTCCAAATATTTCTTCCATATTGTATCAGATTCATGATTATTAGAGATTTTAAGGATTTAATAAAAAGTAAATAATAATTATCTTCATTGTTAGAATTATACGAAGCTCAATTATAGTGTTTGCCTGATAGTACAATACATATCCTCATATACAGAGAGATATATGTATAGATATATGGGGCAAATGTAATAACAAAAAATAAAGAAAAAATTGAAAATTGGGTTTGTCTCCCTAAGTTTTGGTTATTTGCAACACTACAATAATTTTGGGTTTTAATATCGTTTGAAAAAAGTGAAATCGGATGTATAATGTCGGTTTCAACATTCTCACTCTCTGTATTTACTTCACTTTTCACTCCAAAACCTACCCTACCACTTCCCCTCATCGGAATCCCACTTCCGGAAAACGTTTCCCCTACCCGGAAAACCCACATTCTTCCAAGCCCTAGCCCATATTGCCTTCTTATCTCCCTTGGTCTCACTCCCCTGTTCCTCCTCGTTCTTGTGAGGCCTATTTTGGCAATGGCTTCACCCACCGTGTAGATCTTCTCAAGCCTAAACTCGTTGGATGGTTCCGGTGCTGGTATAGTGAAACTCTCGAGAGTTCCATATGGGGGGGGGGGGGAGTGTGAATGTGGCCGGAGGAGGCGAGCAGATTGAAGAAGTGATCAGAAGAAAGAAAGAGATGGAGTTGCAGCTGAGGTCAAGGATCGGAAGAACCGTTCAAGCTCTATTTTCTACATCTTCGAAGCCAAGGTTTGTCTGATTCATTCATGTTTTTCATTTCTCTCTTAGATCTATCTATGAAATCCGCTCAAGCTCCGTGCCAATACATTTAAACATGTTTTTTAGGACTGGTTTGTCTGGTTTGTCTGATTTATTCATTGTTCAAGCTTCATTCTAGCAACTTTTTTGTTCTTCCAGTGTCGTCGTAGCTGAGGTCCGTTCAGCGTTATACGTTGCCGACAATGATCTTTGGGAGATGAGATTCTGGCATTTGCTTCCTTTATGATGCTTATGCATTAAGATTTTCCCACATTCTATATTCTCTTTTATTGTTTTTTTATTTGATTTTTCTTATTGATTTGTATGATGTTTTGGTAATGAGTCTGTGATGATACATTTAAGGCTTGTTTCTTAAAACATTCGCAATGGCCACCTGAGAGCTTTCGCCTTCGCCAGGCTTGAGAGCTTCTGCTGTTCTTATCCTTCCTTGGATGTCTGAGGCTCTATTTAAGAGTTTTACTTCTAGTTTCTCGACGATTTGATTTTTAAGTTTTTGTTTTATAATGCATGTTCGCTCTTCAAAACCCCCCCAGCGACTATTGTTGGGCTTTAGATGAGTTATATATTACTGATCATTGCTGCTTAGAAAATCTTATATACAAGTACTATTTCTTTTATTTGAATTCTTGGTTTTATTTTCTTTTCACCTATCACTGGAGAATCATTTGAACTGTTGGTTCTTCTCTTAACTCATATTTTAACCTCATTTGAACTGTTAGGTCTGTTTAGGACTTGTTTGTAACTTGATTTCCGTTTGCCACTGGAAATCATTAAATATTTTCCTTCTGTTCTTAACTTATCTTGATACCCCGTTTCCCCTATTTTTGTTTCCCTTTTTCGAGTGCCATCTGGTGGTATCTAAGTGATTCTCCATGCTCTATTTAGGTTTGATGTTTTGATAACAATGATGATATCTTGAAGGCTTGTTTCTCAAAACATTCGCAGTGGCTGCTTAAGAGCTTTCGCCTTCACCAGGCTTGAGAGCTAGTGCTGTTTTATCCTTCCTTTGATGTCTGAGTCTCTTTAACTCTTTTGGAAATACTTTTAAATTTTGTATATTTATGTTGATGCCATTTTTCTAAGGGTTGCTTTTTCCAATATATTCTGCCATCTTGGAATGTTTGAAGCAGATCTGAATCTGTTTGCTTTGTCATTATTCAATCTTTATCTTTCCATGAATTTTTATCAAGCTTATGAAAAACATTTGATGGAGAAACTTTATAGCCTTTTATTGAATTTCAACAAGGAGTTGGCTCGATAAATAGGCAATCAAAGTATGGTTGACAATAACAATAAAGTAATGAACCAACCAATCAGAAAACTAATTCTAATACTCCCTTGAACATCAATCATAAAAGTTGTCTAAAACATTCCTATTTTTCAGGAGGCCAAATTGCTCTTGCTTTGCGTATGCTTCTTGCATTTTTTCAGCCAAAATTTCATCAGATGTCAACCGTCCTTTTGGAGACGAGGTACTTTAATACACAACTTTTCAAATGACCAAGTAATTTCTAGATGTACCAGTGTATAGGTCTGCATATCTACAACTAGTTCATGAAACTCTCATTAATCATGCAGTTTCGAGCTGCTCGTAAAGCATCTGAAGATGTTGGTGCTTGAATAGTTTTGGGGGACCGGCCAATTGAAATAACTATATGTATTTTCTCTTGCAAGATGATACTATTCTGTTTTGGCAAGTGCAAATGACTGTAGAATTTGGCCCATTCAGATAATTTAATCCATTTAATCACTCTAATATGATTTATTTATTCATACAGCTAGAAAGGGCATGGAATGCTCTAACTTGGACTGAAGTTGAGTTTAGTAAGCTCCGTTGTTCATGGAATAACATCGTAACCTGATTTTTCTCAGAACAATGATGAGGTTCTTTCCCACTCGAAACCTTGTATTGATTGTTTGAATTCAAACCGTGGACACCTTTAGTTATCATTCATAGACAACCAACTTCAATGATAGTGTGATAATGAATTTAAAGCTTTTTTTAGTGTAAGGTTAGTAACCTCAGATATATCAAGGATCTATATATTAGGAAAATTCTTGGAATGTTTTCTTAGCTAAAAGCTTGTCTATATTAAAGCTTCAATTGTATATGTTTTTAAGTGATTTAGCGTTATTACAGATGCAATATAAAAGAAAACTTCCTTGCTTTAGGCCATGTTTACTAAACTTTCAATAAGTATAGGTCGGGCTAGGAACTGAGTCAGAGGTGACCATAGAAAATACAGACAAAGAGACATAAATTTGGAAACATTTGTTTAGAATACATATTGGCTACTTACAAAACTTTCAAAGAGGTTCAGTCAAATCAAAGTTTAACATTTTTCCTTTGTTTTCTCGAACATTTGTGTGTTCCACCCAATATGATTGCTTTTGTTACTTATGAACCCTGCTTATTAACATCTGAAGAACATAATTAAGCATATCAATTTTTGTTGAAGTACGAATGAGTACATGCATCATATACTTCCTAATGTTGCAAAATTCGTTCTTTCGTAATGGATGTGTTGTTTAGGAATTTGGTGGAAATGGTAGTTCTTTGCAGCTTTATGAGAAGCTTAGTTTTTCTTATCCGTCCCTCCTTCAACCTCTCATTCATGAACGAAATACTGTAAGTACAATCCTACAATGCATTTTCAGTTTTTACTTCTGCATTTATTTGTAATCACCATTTTTTCATTTCAACATTCACAGTTACAAAGTTCTTAATATAGTTGCATTTGTAGTACCTTGCATGGTCTGTGAAGCATAGCAAGACAGTGAACAAAAGCAAGGGAAAATGAAGGTGGAAAGGTTCAAAAAGAACATTTTGAAGAGGGGTTGTGCTTGAGACTGTTACAAAGAAGGGAAAGGACTACCTTGTTGGCCCTATTCTTATTGGATTCTTCATTTTTGTCGTCATTGGATCATGTGAGTTTTAGATTTTGAATGCTAATTTCTTCCTTTCTTCTTTCATATTCTTATGCTTATGTTTTGGCATACTTTGAATGCTAATGTACCATTTATGCACATTCCCAATAAATACGATTAGTTGAATATGAATTCTGATCACATTTTCACTTTCAATCCTTTGTCTTAAACCTTTATTGTTTGTGATCCTTTAAACAACAGTGGTCAGACAAAAATGCCTATAACCAGACACTGCTGAAGCTGGGGGGTCTATTCAAGAAGAATTATGAAGGGATTCATACTTACCAAGTGGAGAGGGACAGTAAACCCATAATGTTTCTAAAATCATAATGTTTGTATTACTTGTAATTTGTGTTTTCAAGGCCTGAATTATTGTACGACCTTTGAAATTATAATTTTATACCATAATTTATGGATTAAATGTAATAGATTAATAATCCAAACATGAATAATATGTCATAGCTACAACGTTCGATGATGATGTATCATGTTATACTTTTTGATCGAAAAAATGGATTTGGCAACGAAATTTTTTTAAAAAAAGACAATAATTGATAAAACGGACATTAAAGGGCTTTAATGTCGATTACAACTGACATTAAAGGGCTTTAATCACTAAAGACCTTTAATATTGGTTTAAAACCGACATTAAAGGCAACCAACATTAAAGAGCTTTAATTACACTATCTTTAATGTCGGTTGCCAATCGACATCCCTTTAATGTCGGTTTAAAACTAACATTAAAGCCCGAATTTCTTCTAGTGCAAACATGGCAAAAAAGTTCTACCTAAAAATTTGATTGCTATCTGATTTCTATATGATTATTATGTGATTACTATCTGATTTTTATGTGATTGTTGTGTGATTTTTATGTGATTGCCACACCTGCACTTACCAAAATGTTGAAGTCATAGTTTTGGTTTCTAAAATGTATTCAACATACAATGCAATTTCCCTAGATATATTCCATAATTTCTGGATTTTGTTTTGTTCTTTTCTGAAATTTGATATGCAATTTTTCACTGTTGAATGAGAAATTTTGGACAATTCACAAATTGCCACATCATTTCTCTAATTAATGACGAAAATGACAAATGATAAAATTCGGGCTAATTAAAATTTGACACATGTCCGAAATTGAAATTGAAGATATCAGATGGCGAATCTCGATGATGCCACGTGTTTTCTAAAGGAAATCTAACCCCAGGATTTCCCTAAGCAGTAAAAAGAATCGTTCCAAATTCCATTCAGATTGAACGCAACCAATTACAGCCTAACCGGAAACTAATAAGTCATGCATAAATAGAAATTACAGCATGCTATAAAGAACTCAAAGGATAGATTATGCGTACCTTTGAAGAACCATTCTTCAAGAAGCCCTCGATCAGTCTACAACGCGTCCACAACAACACTCGAACGCAATGAATAGCACACACCACGAACACAACGAACAGCCAATAGCTCCTTGAAACCAATCGAGTCCAACTCGATTCACGAACTGGATCAAGACACTATCACAAAGGTTACCTTGGTATTCTTGGTGTAAGAATCCATGAGTTGTAGGCTCTGTATGATCTTGACTAGAGGTCTACGATCGAGTAGACGATTAAGCAAGTGGGAGATAAGAACACGGTCTGTCGCATAGACGATGTGCTTGATCATTTAGTAAAGGCAGCCTATCGTATAGACAAACACTCGATCGTGTAGCAACGATTAGCTAAATGACTATCGTATAGTCAACTCTACACGATCGTTTAGTCTCTGTCAACGCTATCGCTTGCTCAAACTCTTTCACTTGATAGCTTGTCTCCTTGACTAATTTTTCAAATGAAGCAACCCCCAAAATTTAGGAAAACAAATTTTCTTTTATCTCACGGTTACCATAAACATCCAATAACCTCTCATCAATCGGTTATTAAAGAAAAAGAAATTAATTATCATATAATTAATATTTTATAAATAAATATGATATCCAAATTATCATATTATATTCATAACTTATAGTTTTAATATTTCATTTCATGAAACACATAAACCATAGATCTTTTTCTATTTTATGGTACTTAATGTAAATCATATTTACATTAATTCATCCACTTGATGTATCTCATACATCACACCAATTATATCATATATAATTGAATTTTCACTTGTTAATTTGAACACTTCAAACTAACCCCAAAATCTGATTCTACTCTTGAACCTATTGAACTATCAAGGGGACCTTATGGACTTGTATCTTGAAGCTCCAACGGTACGTGAATAACTAACTAAACTCTTTAGTCACGGGATCCACCATCCGTTAACTACCAAGAACTCCACTAAAGATCGACAACTGTACTCTTCTTACTACAAATATATTTCAGTGTCTATATTAACCAATCAACAGTGCGATAACCCTTCAAAGATCGCTCGTAAGTACAACTAAACCAATTTATCGTTTTGTCCCTGTAGTTACATCTAACTCCTTAAGTACTACTGATTCCTCTAATGAACAATAAGTCATTGTCCTACTATGAATGGGTTCACTCTTCTAAATAAAGGATGTAGGCACTATGTTCAAGGCACAGAATCAGCCCTTAAGGGAGCAATCTATCTACTTACCCTTGCTTCAAGGAAAAAGTGAATTCCGTCTTGTGTAACCTAGTTCCCAGCTCCCCAATAAGACAAATCCTCAAAAATGTAGGCTTGATGAGTTGGCAATCTGGCCACTCTCACCCATACTAATTAAAAGACAACCTTCATAGGCAGGAGTTCCCAAAACACTCAAGATTAAGGTCATGTCACCTATGGTTGTTTTAGTGAGATGTAAGTCTCAATTATCAACAACATTATATAAATAGACTAATCATCTCATGTTCTGGCCTTATACAAACTCTTTCTATAGGATACCCCACTCGCATGCCTCCACATGAATGGTCAGGATCATACCATCTGTAGTAGTTTACAACCTTGTAAACCTCTACAAAGCGGATCGTATACATAGTGTCACAAGGATAAGGTATCCCTGCTTTATCCTTATACTACAAACCTTTTAGGTTATTACTTAATGCATGATCCACTTGTATATCTCATATACATGCTTAAGTTTACATATAATAACCATAGATCATAGTTTATTGGATATGAGTAAATGCAAATAAAAAAACTCTTATTTTATTAATAACAATATGTGTACAATATTTACAAACTACGAGACTCCAGGACAATTAGGACACCAATCCTAACAATCTCCCACTTATCCTAATGCCTCAGAAGACTAATGTACAATACATGAAAAACGGTACAATATACAATAAACTAGGGCATACTCTATACACCAGTATCATTCTCACTTGTCCTAGACAAGATGTCGCATGTCTCGTAAACCCAGACTCTCCAGATGACCCTCGAACACTTTAACCATGAGGGATTTTGTAAACGGATCAACAGCGTTGTGCTCCGACGCTATCTTTGTTGCTATCACATCACCGCGATGCACAATCTCCTTGATCAAATGATATTTTTGCTCAATATGCTTGCCTCCACAATCACTCTAAGGTTCCATTGAATTTTCCACAACACCACTGTTATCACAATAGAGAGTGATCGATAAAGACATATTTGGAATAACTTCCAAATTTGTAAGGAACTTCCTAAGCCAAATACCCTCTTTAGCAGCTTCACAAGCGGCTAGTATTCGGCTTCCATAGTGGAGTCCGCGATTCATCCTTGCTTGATGCTTCGCCAAACTACCACCTCTCCATTGAGAGTGAACATTGACCATGATGTCGATTTTCGATAATCTCTATTAGTCTGAAAGTCAAAGTCTGTGTATCCTGTAAGGATCAAATCTTTATCTCCATACACGAGCACATAGTCTCGTTCTCCAAAGACACTTGAGAATCATTTTGACCGCCTTCCAGTGATCCTGGATTGGACTAATAACGACTGAAAATCCCTACTATATAGCAAATGTCAGGTCTAGAACATAACAATGCATACATTAAACTTCCAACAGCTGAAGCATAAGGAATCCATCTCATCTTCTAAATCTCTTGAGGTGTCTTATGACATTGATCCTTAGACAAAACAATTCCATGCCTTAATTATAACAAACCCTTCTTGGAATTCTGCATCTTGTACCTGATCAACATTTGATCAATGTACGATGTCCAAGACAAGGCCAACCTTTTCTTCTTAAGATCCTGAATAATCTGGATTCCTAGAACATACTGCTGAAGGAAATCGAACACGAGGATTTCCATGAGTAGCAGAATAGATCATTCCAAATTACAATCATGTATGAACATTACAAATTATAGTCGAAATAGAAACAAATGGTTATGCATTCAATAGAGAAATTACAGCATGAAAACTACAAATGATCAAGAAGAGAAATCTTTACACACATTTGTATACTCGTCTCCACGCTCCTTGATCATGATCGCTCGAACATAGCAACCTCAAAGGCTCGAACAACATGACCGCTTCACAGCATGAATACCACTTGCTCAAACTCAGCGATCGCCTTGATCATAAACACCTAAACAGCACGAACGACCTCAACAGAACCTCGACGGTGTCAAGTTGAGTATGACACCACCAAGATGGCCACATTGGTATTCTTGGTGTGAGAATCTAAAGGGTGGGCTCTGTTTGGACTTTGATTGAGGCAGACGAACGAGGAAACACCAATCGTAAAATGATTGAGCAATTGGGAGATGGTTGAAACCTATCGTATAGGTCGATGCCCAATCGTTTAGCAAAAGCTAAGCGACCGTCTAGCAAAATCTAAGCGATCGTTTAGCTCATCGCTTAGCAGTGTGTTTGTCGCCTATAAACACTACACGATCGTCTAACTCACCCAAGCTATCGTTTAGTAAATCATATTTACTCGACAAATTCTTTCCAGAGAGAAAAATCACCAATTCAACATTACTAAAATTAGGAAAACAATTTTCCTTTTATCTCATGGTTACCATGAACAACCAATAACCTCCCACTCAATTGGTTATTAGAGAAAAAGATTTAATTATCCAGTAATTAATATGATTATAAATATAAATGATAACCAACTTATCATACTATAGTTATAACCTATAGTTTTCATATTTCATCTTATGAAACATTTAAACCATAGTTCTTTTTCTATTCCATGACACTTAATGTAAATCTCATTTACATGAATCCTCCACTAGATGTATATTATACATCATACAGATCACACCATATATAATCGAATTACCTCTTGTCAATTTGAATATTTCAAATCAACACGAAGAATTGATCCTCAACTGAATCCATTGAGTTACCAAGAGAACCTTATGGACGTGTAGGTCGAAGCTCCAATGGTACGTGAATAATTAACTAAACTCTTTAATCACGAGATCCACCATCTGTTAACTCTTTAGGGACCTCAAGTGCTACCTATTTCTTGGTTATCTTTTGATTCATTCCTTCCTTACCAGGCACTCCACTAAAGATCGACAACTGAATTCTTCTTACAACAAATATATTATATGTCAATCTTAACCAATCAAAAGTGTGACAAACCTTCACAGATCGCTCGTAGGTACAGCTAGGCCAATAACCGTTATGCTTCTATAGTATATCTAACTCCTTAAGTACCATTGATCCATTTAATGAACATAAGTCATATGTCGTACTATGACTGAGTCCCCTTTTCCAAAGAGAAGCTGTGGCCACTATGTTCAAGCCCAAGAATCAGCCGTTAAGGGAGCAATCTCTCTACTTATCCCTGCTTCGAGAAAGGAGTGAATTCTATCTTGTGGATTGAGTTCCCAGCTCCCAGATCAGACAAGTCCCCAAAAAGGTAGGCATGTTGAGTTGGCAATCTGGCCACTCTCACCCATACTAATCAAAAGACCACCCTCAAAGGCAGGAGTTCTCAGAACACTCAGGATTGAGGTCATGTCAACTATGGTCATTTAGGTGATACATAAGTCTCTAGTATCAACGGTATTATATAAAGAGTCTAGTCATCTCGTGGTCTGCGTCTTATACAAACTCTTTGTATAGGACACCCTCGCTCGCACATCTCCACATGAATGGTCAGGATCGACCATCTGTAGTAGTTTACAACACTTGCAAATTTCTACAAAGCGGGTCGTATCCGTAGTATCACCAGGATTAGGTATCCCACCTAAATCCTTATACTACAAGCCTATCTAGGTTATCACTTAAGGCATGATCCACTTGTATATCACATATACATACTTAAGTTCACATAAGATAACCATGGATCTTTGTTTATTGGATATGAGTAAATGCCAGAATGAAATAACAATTATTTTATTCATCAAACAATGTGTATCTTTACAAACAACGAGACTCCGAGAGAATTAGGACACCAATCCCAAAAATCTCCTACTTTTCCTAACGAATCGGGAGACTAATGTACAATACAATTATAAAAACATGTACAATATACAATAAACTAGGACATACCCTAGTATCATCTCCCACTTGCCCTAGACAAGATGCTATATGTCCCAAAGACCCAGACTCTCCAGGTAACCCTCGAACACTTTAGCTGTGAGGGCCTTTGTAAAGTGATCAGCAACATTGTGTTTCGATACGATCTTCGTGACTATCACATCACCTCAATTCACAATCTCTCTAATCAGGTGATATTTTCGTTTGATGTGCTTACCCCGACGATGACTCCGAGGTTTCTTCGAATTTTCCACAGCCCATTGTTATCAAAATAAAGAGCGATAAGAAAATCCATATTTGGAACAACTTCCAAATCTGAAAAGAATTTCCTCAACCAAACAGCCTTCTTAGCTGCTTCACAAGCGGCTATGTATTCGGCTTCCATAGTGGAGTCCACGATGCATCCTTGCTTGATGCTTCGCTAGACTATAGCCCTTAATTCAAAGTAAACAATGACCCCGATGTTGATTTTCTAGAATCTCTATCGGTCTGAAAGTCAAAGTCCGTGTATCCTATATGGATTAGATCCATATGGACACAAGCATGTAGTCCCTCGTTCTCCAAAGATACTTGAGGATCATCTTGACCGCCGTCCAGTGATCAAATCCTGGATTGGACTGATACCGACTAAGAATCCCTACTGCATAGCAAATGTCAGGTCTGGTATACAACATTGCATACATCAAGATTCAAACAGCAGAAGCATAGGGAATCCATATCATATTCTCAACCTCCTGAGGTGTCTTAGGATATTGATCCTTAGACAAAACACTTCCATGCTTGAAGGGTAACAAACCCCTCTTGGAATCCGACATCCTATACTTGATCAATATTTGATCAATGTATGATGCCAGAGACAAGGCTAACCATTTGTTCTTATGATCTCGAATGATCTAGATTCCTAGAACATACTGTGCCTCACTCAAATCTTTCATTTGGAACTGGGCAGCTAGCCAATTCTTAATGTCAGTCAGATACCCTACATCATTCCCAATTAGTAGGATATCATCCACATACAGTAACAAGAAGGCTACTAAGTTGTTGATAATCTTCTTGCATACACAAGGCTCATCAACGTTGTAATCAAAGCTAAACAACTTGACAACAGTGTCAAATATGATGTTCCAAGATCCAGATGCTTGTTTTAGCCCATAAATGGACATATTAAGCTTCCAAACTCTTTGCTTTTGACCTGGAATTAAGAACCCCTCTAGTTGAGTCATATAGATGGTTTTCTGAAGATTACCATTAAGAAAGGAAGTCTTGACGTCCATTTTTCATATTTCATAATCATAAAATATGGCTATGGACAGGAGAATCCTGATAGACTTGAGCATGACAACAGGTGACAAAGTTTCCTCATAGTCAACTCCCTCAACATGGGTATAACCCTTTGCCACGAATCTAGCCTTAAAGGTTTGCACCTTGCCATCTACATCTCTCTTTTTCTTATAGATCCACTTACACCCAATAGGTCTTACCCCATCAGGTGGATCAACAAGCTTCTAGATGTTATTGAAGTACATAGACTCCATTTTCTAGTTCATATTTTTAACCCATTCATCTTTGTCAACATCCTCTATTACTTTCTTAAAAGACAATAGATCCTTGACTCCATCATCCGTAATGACGTTTTGGGCTTCAATCATACCCATGTAGCGATTCGGTGGGTTCATAACTCTCCACTACGTCAAGGCAATCTAAACTCTTGAGCTGGTTGACTAGATATTCCAACCTCAACAACTCTTGTTGATCTGTCATCCTGTTCAAAAAATCTTGTTAAACCCTCAGCAATCTCAGTCTCACTAGAGATCTCACGTAAAACGAGATTACTTCGTGGCTTATGATCCCTCATGTGGTTTTCTTCCAAGAAGATAGCATTTTTAGAAACAAACACTTTCTTCTCACTTGGATCATAGAAGTATCCACCTCTCGTTTCCTTGTGGTAGCCTACAAAGAGGCAAACCTTCGCATGCGGTTCCAACTTCTTTGGGTTAGTCACAAGCACATGTGTCAGACAACCCCAAATCCTGAAGTGGCGTAAACTACCTTAACGGCCTCTTCATAACTCAAAAGGTGTTTCAAAAACACTTTTCGAGGGAATGTTGTTTAGGATATAACATGCAGTCTGTACTGCATAAACCCAAAACGAGTCTGAAAGATGAGCATAACTCATCATAGACTGAACCATATCGACCAAGGTTCTGTTTCTCCTTTCTAATACACTATTTTGCTGAGGTGTACCGGGGGCCGAGAGTTGGAACGCAATCTCATGTTCTATCATATAGTTCTAGAATTGGAGGTCCATATACTCTCCACCACGATCAGATCGTAGTGTTTTTATCTTCTTACCTAACAAGTTTTCAACTTCCGCCTTATAATCCTTGAACTTGTTAAGGACTTCAGACTTACGTTGCTTTAGGTAGAGATACCCAAACCTTGAATAATCATCTATGAAAAAGATGAAATATTCATACCCACCCCGAGCTCTAACATTCATCGGACCACAGAGATCTGAATGTACAAGCTCTAAGGTTTCTTTGGCTCTATAACATTTTCTAGTAAAAGGTCGTTTGGTCATCTTGCCTTCGAGGCATGATTCACATACTGGCAAGGAGTTTTCTTCTAAACTCTTTAGAAGTCCACTTTTCACCAACTTCTTAATCCTATTGAGGTTGATGTGACCTAACCTTAGATGCCAAAGATGGGCATTTTCCTTAGGAGAAACCTTTAGTCTTTTAGTTGTTGTTGCCGTGCTGAATTTCAGTATTAAACAAGGCTTTTATGACTAACGACCTTAGTACATATAAGTTATTTGCCATTGAACCATAACCAATCTCCATGCTATTCTTGAAAATAAACACTTTATTCTCATAAAAGGAAACGGTATAGCTTTGTTCAATGAGACAAGAAACCGAGATTATGTTCCTCTTAATATGAGGAACTACAAAAACATTATCTAGTAACAGATAACGTTTCTTGTCAACAAATAACTTCAGCCTGCCTACACCAATAGCTGAAACAACCTCACCACCACTGACTTGAAGAGTCATCTCTCCTTGTGGAAATGTTTGCCAGGAACTGAATCCTTGGTAAAAGGAACTGACATGATTGGTAGCACCTGAATCTAGGATCCAAGTAGAATCATCATTCTCTATCAAACACGTCTCTAAGACCAATAAATCAGATTTACTATCTTGTTTCCTCTTTTGGAGAGTAAGGGATGGAGGTCGTTTGCCACAAAATTCATTTCACATGATTCTTTCTACTGTAAGTAGTCGATCATTTTAAAAGCTTTAAACGGAAATACTAACGAGTTACTGAAACGAAGAACACATTCACCTACGTTAGGTTTTAAGAAAATACCCGCTGTAAAATAAAACAACATCCAATCAGGTTTTAGCAAAACTAATATGAACCCCATGTGACATCTAGTCTTGCAATGATGCTTGAAAGGTTTAGGACAAAAGTCGCCGAAGGGACCAGTTATCCCTCCTCTAAATTAAGAAGTTCTCAACAAGTCATTAATACCAGAACAACTCTTGCTTTTATAACGACTAGCCATCATTGATTTGGCCATGAGATCATTAACTTACTTAACAATCTCCCATAAGTGTGACCCGCCATTTTAAACCCTAGAGGTCCGCCCCAAAAAGCCAATCCCATGGAAAAAAATCCGATTAGGGGAAAATCTAAAGCAACCCTATCCATTTCTGGAGTTCACCTTGATCTTGACCAACTGAAAAAAACCCATTTGAAGGTGGACGCTCAAAGGTGACATGATTGAGTACAGAATGATCTCACGGTGTGAACCAATGACATAGACCATAGGACGTGTTGACACACACCCTTCACCCACTTACTATAAATACTCTCTCCATCCACCTTGATATTGACTCATGCAAACACCATCCGAAGGGGGGATGCTTCCAGGGCACCACGAGGCCAAGCATGAATCTCACGGTGTGAGCATACAGGGAGAAACATGAGTGGAATCATAGACATATCAGATACAACTCTTCCTCCCATTGAGTATTTTATAACCTAGGGTTTAGCTTACTTAGAAAAAACATGGCTAAGGATTTCAACAAAGTGACTTTTACGTTTTCCCAAGAGTAACTTTTACCTTGGATAGTTAAAGAACTTTTAATCATCAACCATTATACTCTTTAACAGAGTCTTTGACCAAATAGTCACATGCTTGTTGAAAATCTATCTAATTTACCTTTCCAGGTAGGTTTCTAAGTAGGGATGTTATGTTTCCATCAACTTAAGAACACCAACCTAGCCAGAACCTACCTTAGACAAAAGGTCCCTTATAGATAGATTTAAAACAAATTTAATCTTTTATGCCAACCAATTTAATCTTTTAAACCGATTTTAAAAGATTAATCTAGCTTACTAAACTGTTTAGAACCACTTGAACTTAGGTCTATCTCAATCCAATTTTAAAACCTTTTTTAAAAAAATTGAGTTCACTCTAAATCCGCATGCAACTCTTTCTTATTAATTTAGATCTAATTTCCTTTATAACACTTATAAATGGAAACAACCACCACAATGCAAAGCTAACACATGCAAGACATTCATAATGCTTATAAACAACCTAAGTGTCATGCTCAATGCATTGTCCATTCATTACTACTTCTTTTATATAACATTTATACAAAACAACAATGAAACAAGTAAAACATGTTTCTATTAACCCTTAGACTATAACACTTATAATAAAAGGATAATGCATGATAATGCTCACTGCATGCAAAATATACTCTTATATTTCATGATACATGCGTATGCTTTCAAGTAATTTGTTTATGCTCAATTATAACATTTATAATAAATGATGCATGAGTAATAGCACAACCTAAGGTGGGTTTTAAACTATATGTCAAACAATTTGGCATATAAACACCATACATCACATGTATAATAAACCAATGTTGATGAACCGGGTAAAATTTCCTTAAAATCACAAAAAATAAAGCTAACTATTACAAAGACAAGGAGTCTTCGGTTCAAACAGGCGAACCGGGTCTTGAACCACTCGGGCAAAGCATCGTGTCTCCAACCATCGTGTACTAAACTCCCCGCGATCGTCTACATTATAAAACAAATGCTTCGTTCTATTGCTTACCAACGCTCCCAGAGCTAAACAATCGTTTGGAATTTACTACATGATCGTGTACCTTTTAATAAGCAATGAAGCCTAAGCTACATGATCGTTTAGTGCGCTCCACACAATGCCCGCCTTCCACGATCGTCGAAACGACTACGATATCGCGAAGCACCATCGCCTAAGCGATCGCTTAGCTAGGGCCTCCATATCGTATACGCGCGATCGTGTAGATAGTAACTAAGCGATGAGGCTTGCTAACTACACGATCGTCTAGTGCGTGCCTTTTACTAAATGATGAGCATCACATGCTCCCACTACGATCGTCTACCTCCAACGCCTACGTGATCGCACAACTAGCACTACGAGATAGAGTAAACGATTTACCCCATAGCTTAGCATTAGCTAAACAATCGTTTAGTAAATATTACACGATCGTTTAGAAAAATCTAAAGGATCGTTTAGCTAAATCCCAACGATCGTTTACCTTCAGCTATACGATACAACCAATGCTTGGTCTTCTTCTTCATTGAGAACCGCACCTCCATGCTTCAAAACTTCATCACGAACGACTCGACTAATTCAAACTCTTTGAATTATAGACTTGATTGCAATTTAATTACACCCAAAAACACAGGGGCCCTTACAAATTAACACGTTGTAATTACACAAAGCTTTAAATAAAGGCAATTAAACCCGAAACATTCATTAATTTCATCCACAAATGCAGAAAACAATTAACCACAAATGCAGAAACCCACTGCAACTGTAAAAATGAAGTTCAAATAGACTTGTAAGTTGGAACATCAAAACAACCTAGCTCTGATACCAATTGAAGGAAATCGAACACGAGGATTTCCATGAGTAGCGGAATAGATCATTCCAAATTACAACCATGTATGAACATTACAAATTACAGTCGAAACAGAAACAAATGGTTATGCATCAATAGAGAAATTACAGCATGAAAACTACAAATGATCAAGAAGAGAAATCTCTACACACAGTTGTAGACTCGTCTCCATGCTCCTTGATCATGAATGCTCGAACACAGCAACCCCAAACGCTCGAACAACACGATCGCTCCGCAGCACGAACACCGCACACTCGAACTCAGCAATTGGCTCAGTCACAAACACCCTAACAGCATGAATGACCTCCACAGAACCTCGACGTTATCGAGTTGAGTATGACACCACCAAGAAGACTATCTTGGTATTCTCGGTGTAAGAATCTAGAGGGTGGGCTTTGTTTGGACTTGGATTGAGGTAGAGGGAGGAGGAAACACCAATCGTGTAAACAATTGAGCAAGCGGAAGATGGCTGAAACCTATCGTATAGGTCGATGCCTAATCGTTTAGCAAAAACTAAACGATCGTCTAGCAAAAGCTAAGCGATCGTTTAACCCATCGCATAGCAACATGTCTATCACGTACAAACACTACACGATCGTCTAGCTCGCTTAAGCTGTCGCTTAGTAAATCGTATTTACTTGACAAGTTCTTTTTCGAGAGAAAATTCATCAATTCAACGTTACTAAAATTAGGAAAACAATTTTCCTTTTATCTCAAGGTTACCATGAACCACCAATAACCTCCTACTCAATTGGTTATTAGAGAAAAGGATTTAATTATCCAATAATTAATATTATTATAAATATAAATGTTACCTAACTTATCATACTATATTTATAACCTATAGTTTTAATCTTTCATCTCATAAAACATATAAACCATAGTTTTTTTTATATTCCATGGCACTTAATGTAAATCTCATTTACATTAATCCTCCACTAGATGTATCTCATACATCATACCGATCATATCATATATAATCGAATTACCTCTTGTCAATTTGAACATTTCAAATCAACACCAAGATCTGATCCTCAACTTAATCCATCGAGCTACTAAGAGAACCTTATGAACCTGTAGCTCGAAGCTCCAACGGTACGTGAATAACTGACTAAACTCTTTAGTCATGGGATTCACCATCCGTTAACTGCCAGGCACTCCAGTAAAGACCAATAGCTGAACTCTCATTACCACAGATATATTATGTGTCCATCTTAACCAATTAGAGGTGCGACAACCCTTCATAGATCGCTCGTAAGTACAACTGAGCCAATAACCGTTATGCGCCTATTGTTACATCTAACTTTTTAAGTACCACTTATCCCTCTAATGAACATAAGTCATTGTCCTACTATGACTGAGTCCTCATTATGGCTACTATGTTCAAGCCCCATAATCAGCCCTTAAGGGAGTAATCTCTCTACTTATCCCTACTTCAGGAAAGAAGTGAATTCCATCTTGTGGATTGAGTTCTCATCACCCAGATTAGACAATTCCCCAAAAAGGTAGGCATGTTGAGTTAGCAATCTAGCCACTCTTTCCCATACTAATGAGGTCCTGTCACCTATGGTCGTTTAGGTGAGACTTAAGTCTCTAGTATCAACGGTGTTATATAAAGAGTCTAGTCATCTCGTGATCTGCGTCTTATACAAACTCTTTGTTTAAGACATCCCTGCTCGCACGTCTCCACATGAATGGTCAGGATCTACCATCTGTAGTAGTTTACAACACTTGCAAACCTCTACAAAGTGGGTCGTATCCGTAGTGTCACCAAGATCAGGTATCCCACCTAAATCCTTATACTACAGACCTATTTAGATTATCACTTAAGGCATGATTCACTTGTATATCACATATACGTGCTTAAGTTCACATAAGAGTAACCATGGAGCTTTGTTTATTGAATATGAGTAAATGTTAAAATGAAAGAACAATTATTTTATTCATCAAACAATGTGTCTCTTTACAAACAACGAGACTCCGGCAGAATTATGACACCAATCCCAGCAACTGCGCCTCTCCAAAATCTTTCATTTAGAATTGGGCAGCTAGCCACTTCTTAATATCAAGCAAAAAACCTACATCATTCCTAATGAGTAGGATATCATTCACATACAGTACTAGGAAAGCTACTAAGCAATTGATGATTTTCTTATAAACACAAGGCTCATCAGCATTCTGATCAAAGCCAAACGATTTGATTGCACCGTCAAATTTAATGTTCCACAATCTGGATGCCTGATTCAGCCTATAAATGGACCTATTAAGCTTGCAAACTCTTTATTTTTGATCTGGAACAATGAACCCCTATGGTTGAGCCATGTAGATGGTCTCCTCAAGACTACGGTTCAGAAAGGCAGTCTTGACATCCACTTTCCATATTTCATAATCATAAAATGTGTCTATGGACAAGATTATCCTGATAGACTTCAACATGACAATAGGTGAGAAAGTTTCCTCATGGTCCACTCCCTTGACCTGATTATAACCATTTGCGACGAGTCTAGCCTTCAAAGTCTGCACCTTTCCATCTACACAAGGTTTTCTCTTATAGATCCACTTAAACCCTATAGGTTTTACCCTATTAGGCTGATCCACAAGTTCCTATACATTATTAAAGTACATAGACTCCATTTCCCGATTCATAGTCTTAATCCACTCATCTTTGTCAACATCGTCCATTGCTTGCTTATAAGACAATGGATCCTCGATCCCATCATCAGATGTGATATTTTGGGCTTCAATAAAACCCATTTAGCATTCCGGTGGGTTCGTAACCCTTCCACTACGTCGAGACAGTATCAACTCTTGAGATGGTTGACTAGATGTACCGACATCAACAACTCTTGTTGATCTATCAGTCTGTTCGATAACTTTTGTTGAACCCTCAGTAGTCTCACTAGAAATTTCAAGTAAAACAAGCTTTCTATATGGTTTATGATCCATGATGTGGTTTTCTTCTAAGAAGATAGCATTTGTCGACACAAACACTTTGTTCTCAATCGGATCATAGAAATATCCATCCCTCGTTTCCTTGGGGTAGCCTACAAAGAGGCAAACTTTTGAACGCAGTTCCAACTTCTTAGGGTTAGCCCCAAGCACATGGTCTAGACATCCCCAAATCCTCAAATGGCGTAAACTACCTTTACGGCCTCTCCACAGCTTAAAAAGTGCTTTAGAAACACTTTTCAAGGAAACATTGTTCAAAATATAACATGTAGTCTCCAATGTAAATCCCGAAGATGAGTCCGAAAAATGAGCATAACTCATCATTGATCGAACCATGTCCAACAGGGTTCTATTTCTCATTTTTGATACACCATTTTACTGAGGTGTTCTTGGGGCCAAGAATTGGGACGTGATTCCATGTTCTATCATATAGTTCTGAAATTCGAGGAACATATTGATAACTTGTAAAAGTAGGAGTTATTGTAGCCTTTTATTTAGAATTATGAGGGCTGATAAGTAGAAAATACGGTGATAATACTTAGAATTCATGTAAAATTCAGTTTTGCATTGATCAGTACCTAAATTCTCACTAACCTCAATATTATGCGTTATTCCGTGCCAAAGTGCCTATTTTTGAAGTTATCGTAGGAGTCAAATGCATGCGATGAAAGTAAGCTATCGCAAACAAACGCACGTTAAAGACAAGCAAACGCATAGGAAAACCCACGAGCTGAAGCTGAGTTACCGTAAAGATGAACGCCTGCGTCGATCGCATACATCTAACGTAGGAAAGCGCTGTGATCGTATGCGTCCATTGCATGGAAGTAGCATCCAACACACCAAAGTTGCGGTGATCAAGCAAATGTGGTAATCACTTGAAAATTGCGGCCACAGAGCAATAACCATAGTAGAAGGGCGATCGCAAGATGGGATGCATTGATACTTCAGCTGGACCAAGCTCGGACGCATGACGCCATAGGAGTATCAATAAGATAATACGATGTGACAATGCTCATACCGCGACAACAGCAACAGTGATCCATACCTTCATCATTACTGCTGTCGGCGTCCAACTTCTATAAATAGCCCCTTCGATCTTCACTTCATGGGATCCAAACTTCTGCCTTAGGGCAGTTGTTTGTGATCACAGATGAGAGCCTGATCAAGATTTTCTTTGAGGATTCTTCACCTCCACAATCCATTCCGAGTGACAACTGGAGCTTTCGCCGGAGATAGAGCTCGAGAGAGACTTCTCCATCATTCATCCATGGCATCACCAGCAGCCTTGAAGCGCTATAGATGAAAGGTAAGAGATTGTTTTCGTCTGAACCTTCCATTTCTCTTCCTTACCACAATATTGTATTGCATTTTGATTTAAGACGTTAATTCATTGTGTAATCAATGCATAACTTCATTCCTTCATTGCCATCTCATTCATCCTCTTTATCTTTATCTTTATCATCATTCACCTTCATCGTTTGATTATTAAAGACAATCGCATACTCAATCGTGTTGCCTAGAGATAAGAAGCATGTAATAACCCATCGATAGGTGTGAGTTGTGTGAGTATAGTGAGTTAATCTTCTTTGCTCAAATGTGAGGTTGTGGCAACACTTGTCTATAAGCTGTTGCAAAGCTTGTTCATGAGCTATTGGGCCGCAACTAGAAGCCTAAGAGGGTGAATATTGAAACGCACTGTAGCAAAGTATGCGTTGTTACTAGAGATAGGCACAAACTTAAGCTCGACGCACCCGTGCATTATAGAGATATAAGCATGCGGCTGAACACCGAGAGTTGTGATGCGTTAGTGTGGAGAGCTGAGATTTCTCGAGCGATTAATATCATAAACATTGTCACATGTTAAAAGTTGTTGCACCTCTACCTATTCTCATTGCATATCTTCCATCGCTGAGTCTGTTTAGTCAGGAGTAGAAGTAGCATGTAATCCATTCAACTTCTTTTCATTTTTATTCATCGCCTCAAACGCATTACTTCACTAAGCATTATTGAATGACAAGTCCCTGTGTTTGACCTCGGATTACCCGAGAAACTTGTGTTCGCGTTATACTTGGCGCAAGCGTAAGAAAACTTATGATAGGAATGCACGGTCATTGCATATTAGATTAGCGCATTTTCACTCCAACGCATGACCTCCAACGCATGAGTGTAAATGCATAAGTGTAAGCCATGTCTAATGCATGGATGCGTTCAAACCCCATAGTCCAGCGCAACAAAGCACATCATTCCATTTATTCCGAAATTCATTTTCTGATCAACAAGTTTTTGTCAATGGCGCCAAAAATGATCAAAAACTTTGCGGTAACTCGGCTTCAGCTCATGCGTTTGTCTATGTGTTTGTCTGTCTTTAGCGTATGCGTTTGTTTGCGATAGCTTACTTTCATCGCATGCATTTGACTCCTACGATAGTTACGAAAATAGGCAATTTGGCATGGAATAACGCATAATATTGAGGTTAGTGAGAATTTAGGTGCTAATCGATGCAAAACTGAATTTTACATGAATTCTAAGTATTATCACCATATTTTCTACTTATCAGCCCTCATAATTCTAAATAAAAGACTACAATAACTCGTATTTTTACGAGTTATCACATATACTCTCCACGACGATCAGATCGTAGTGTTTTTATCTTCTTACTTAACAAGTTTTCAAGTTCAACCTTATACTCCTTGAACTTGTCAAGGGCTTTAGACTTACGTTTCATTAGTATAGATACTCGTACCTTGAATAATCATCTATGAAAGAGATAAAATATTCATACATACCTCAAGCTCTAACCCTCATCAGACTACAGAGGTTTGAATGTATAAGCTCCAAGGTTTCCTTGGCTCTATAACCTTTTCCAGTAAGAGATCTTTGGTCATCTTACCTTCAAGGCATGATTCTCATATCGGCAAGGAGTTTTCTTCTAAACTCTTTAGAAGTCCACATTTCACCAACTGCACAATCCTATTGAGGTTGATGTGACCTAATCTTAGATGTCAAAGATGGGTGTTTTCCTTAGGAGAAACATTTTGTCTTTTAGAAGTTGTCGCCATACAAAACATTTCAATATTAAGGAAAGCTTTTATGACTAACGGCCTTAGTACATACAATTTATTTGCTATTGAATCAAAACCAATCTCCATACCATTCTTGAAAATAAACACTTTACTCTCAGAAAAGAAGACAGTATAACCTTGTTCAATCAAATAAGACACCAAGATTAAGATCCTCTTGATAGAAGGTACTCAGAAACATTATCCAGTAATAGATAACATTTCTTGTCCAAAAAAAACTTCAACCTGTCTACAGCAAGAGCTGAAACAACCTCACTAGTACCGACTTGAAGAGTCAACTCTCATTTTTGCAATGTGTGCCAGGAACCATTGCAATCCTTCGTAGGAAGAATTGACGTGGTTAGTAGCACCTGAATCAAGTATCAAGGTAGAATCATCATTCTCTACCAAACACTTCCCGAAGATAAATAAATCACATTTACTATTTTTAGACTTCTTCCTCTTATGGAGAGTAGTGGAATTAGTATCAGAACCTAAATAAGCTCCAAGTTCCATTTTAGAGAACACTTCTCGTCGATGAACTTCATCAGAGTCAGCAACACTTGTTTTCTCTAAGTTGAGGTTATCTTGAGAACTGACACTACTGGTTTCTTTGTTATCCAACCCTTTATGCTCAAAATATGAGAACTGAGGTTCAAACAATCCTTGCAACGAGTCCTGATCTGACGTGCAATGACCATGTTATCAACCCTTTTGGCAACTGCATCAGGTATGCTAGCCAAAATGTGAAGTCGGTTCAACGAGTTAGCCTTCATCCACACGAGTTGGCCAATGCATCAGGTATGCTAGCCATATGCATTAAGAACATTTTGCATTGCATCAAGGGTTGGTACTTGAGGACACTCCTTAACAATGACAAACTCAAGGTCGTTTACCACAAAATATGTTTTAACGAACTCTTTCCAATGTATGTAATTGGTCAAATTAGGGGCAACTAACAGAAAATCATTCATGTTGCTGAAAAAACAAACACATTGATCTACATTAGATTATAGCAAATACTCGTTGAAAAAATATCATCCAATACGGTTTAGCAAAACTGAAATGATCCCCGTGTGACATCTAGTTTTGCAATGACGCTTCAAAAGTTTAGGAAAAAATCCACTGAAGGGTAGTCAATTTATCCCTCCTTTGAATTGAGATATTCTCAACCAGTCATTAATACTAGAACAACTCTTGTTCCTATAATGACTAGCCATCATTGATTTGGTCAAGAAATCATTAACAATTTCACGTAAGTGTGACCCTTCAATTTAGATCCAGAGTTCTGCCCCAAGCAGCCAATCCGAAGGGAAAAAATCCGATTGGCGCAAAACCTAAAGTGACCCTATCCATTTCTAGAGTTCATCTTGATATTGACCAACTCCACAAAAGGCATCTGAAGGGGGACGCTCCCAGGGTGGCACGAGGTAGTGCAAAAAGATCTCGCGGTGCGAACCAATGAAGAAAACCGTAGGACATGTTGACACACATCTGTCACCCACTTACTCTAAAAATTCTCTCCGTCCACCTTGATATTGACTCATGCAAACACCATTCGAAAGGGGATGCTTCCGGGGCACCATGAGGTCAAACATGAATCTCATGGCGTGAACATTCAAGGAGCAACGATAGTGGAATCATTGACATATCATATATATCTCTTCCTCCCACTGAGTATTTTATAACCTAGGGTTTAGTTTACTTAGAAAAAACAAGGCTAAGAATTTTATCTAAGTGACTTTTTAGGTTTGTCCAAAAGTTACGCTTACTTTAGAAAGTTGAACAACTTTTGATCATTATTCATTAAACTCTTAACGAAGTTTTTGATCAATTGTTGCATGCTTGCAGAAAATCTATCTAATTCACCTTTCCAGGTAGGTTCCCAGGTAGAGGTGTTTTGTTTCCGTCAGCTTAAATACCCTAGCCTAGACAGAACCCGCCTTAGACAAAAGGTCCCTTATAGATATATTTAATACAAATTTAATCTTTTATGGAAATCAATTTAATCCTATTAAACTGATTCAAAAGAAAACTTAGGTATCTAATCTCATTAGAACCTCGAACTTAGGTCTATCTCAATCTAGTTTTAAAATTCTTTTAAAACATGAGTTCACCAAAGTTCGCATGCAACTCTTTCATATTGTCTTTAGTTCTAGTTTCCACTGCTTATAACAGAAAACAACTAAAACCAACACAATACGAAGCTACAGATACAAGACATTCATAACTTTTATAAATAAGCCTAAGTGTCATGGTCCATGCATCATTCATTCATTGCTACTTTTATATAATACTTATATAACAAAGCAACGAACCAAGCATACATGCTTCCATATACCCTTATACTATAACTCTTATAATATAAAGATGATGCATTAATATGCTTAATGCATGCATAAATATAACTCTTATATTTCATGATGCATGTGTATGCTTTCTTGTAATTTCATCATGCTAGAAACTATATCATAACACTTATAATATATGATGCATAATTAAAATGCTAAACCTAAGGTGGGTTTCAAATCAATATGTCATACACTAGGCCATATAAACCAACATAAGTCACATGTACATTAAATAAAAGGTGATGAACCGGGATAATTAGCCTCAAATCCTTAAAAAGAAAGCTAACTATTACAAAGCCCAATGAGTCTCCGGTTCAAACAGACAAACTGGGTCTTGAACCGTCCAAATGAAGAAATGCGTCTCCTTAATCACGTACCAAAACCTTGTGATCTCCTACACAAGAGAGTAAATGCTTTACTCAATCGTTTAGCAACGTAGTGTGAGCATAAACGATCGTGTAGCAATGATCACGTACCTTTAACTATGTAATGAAGCATGAGGTCACGCGATGATGCAACACGCACCGTGCAACACAAGTCTTAAACGATCAACTAGACGACAACAATGCGATGAAGAACAATCATCTAAATGATCGCTGAACAAGCGTCATGGTATCGTATACCAGGTGATAGTGTAGTCAGTGACTATGTGATGAAGTATGATGAACTACACGATCATTTAGTGCGTGCACCTTTTATTAAACGATGAGTATTAAATACTCTAGGCGATCGTTTACCTCCAGCGTCCATGCGATCGAGCAACCAACGCTACACAATAGAGTAAACACTTTACACCATCATTTAGCTATGTTAAACGATTGTTAATACTGCACGATCGCGTAGAACTTTTCTACACAATCGTTTAGCCAAATTTCAACAATCGTTTACCTTAGGTACACGATACGACCAACCCTTGGTCTTAATCCTTGATGAGAATTGCATCTCCATGCTTCGAAATAGACTAGATTGCTTGTTAATTATGCCCAAAAACGCAGAGGCCTTTACAAATTAACACTTAAAAATGCTTTAAACAGATGCAACCATCCCGTAAACATTCATCAATACATCCACAAACACATTTAACACTTAAACGCAATATAGAAAACTTGAAACCCACCACGACTGTAAAAGAAGTTCAATACAGTAATGGTATTTGGAATATCATAACAACCTGACTCTGATATAGATTGAAGAAAATCTAACATGAGGATTTCTATGAGCAGTGGAAGGGATCATTCCAAATTCCATTCAAATTGAACACAACCAATTACAACCTAATCGAAAACTAACAGGTCATGTATAAATAGAAATTACAGCATGCTATAAAGAACTCAAGGGATAGATCGCGTAACCTTTGAAGAACCATTCTTCAAGAATACCTCGATCAGTCTACAAAGCGTCCACAGCAACACTCGAACGATCGAACAACACACAACATGAATACAACGAACAACGAACAACCCTTCGAAACCAACTAAGTCCAACTCGATTCACAAACTAAGTCAAGACACTACAACAATGGTTACCTTGGTATTCTCGGTGTGAGAATCTAGGAGTTGTGGGCTCTATATGATCTTGGCTTCAGGAAGAGACTGGAGGTCTACGATCGAGTAGACGATTAAGCAAGTGGGAGATAAGAACACACTCTATCGAATAGATGATGTGCTTGATCGTTTAGTAACTGGCAGCCTGTCGTATAGACTTAGCCACTCGATCGCATAGCAACGATCAGCTGAATGACTATCGTATTGTCAACTCTACACAATCGTTTATTCTTTATCAACGCTATCGCTTAGTGAAACTCTTTCACTTGATAGCTTATCTCCGTGAGTAACTTTTTTAATGAAGCAACCCCTGAAATTTAGGAAAACAATTTTCCTTTTCTCACGGTTACCATAAACTTCGAATAACCTCCCACTCAATCGGTTATTAGAGAAAAAGAAATTAATTATCATATAATTAATATATTATAAATAAATATGATAACCAACTTATCAGATTATATTTAAAACCTTAGGTTTTAAGATTTCATCTCATGAAACATATAAACCATAGAACTTTTTCTATTTTATGGTACTTAATGTAAATCATATTTACATTCATTACTACACTTGATGTATCTCATACATCACATCAATTATATCACATATAATTGAATTTCCTCTTGTTAATTTTAACACATCAAACAAACCCCAAAATCTGATTCTCAACTTAAATCCATTGAGCTACCAAGGGGACCTTATAAACCTATAGCTTAAAGCTCCAACCGTACGTGAATAACTGGCTAAACTCATTAGTCATGGGATCTACCATCCGTTAATTGCCGGGAACTTCACTAAAGACCGAAAACTGCACTCTTCTCACTATAGATATATTTCTATGTCCATATTAACTAATGAATAGTGCAGTAACCCTTCACATATCGCTAGTAAGTACAGCTAGACCAATTTACCGTTTTGTCCCTATAGTTACATCTAAATCCTTACGTACCACTAATTCCTCTAATGAACAATAAGTCATAGTCCTATTATAACTGGGTCTTCACTTCCAAAGAGAGGATATGGCCACTATGTTTAAGTCCCAGAATTAGCCTTTAAGGGAGTAATCTATCTACTTACCCCTGCTTCAAGAAAGAAGTGAATTTCGTCTTGTGTAACTGACTTCCCATCACCCCAATCAGCCAAATCCCCAAATAGGTAGGCTTGTTGAGTTGACAATCTGGCCATTCCCACCTATACTAATCAAAGGACCATCCTCATTGACAGGAGTTCCCAAAGCACTCAGGATTAAGGTCATGTCATCTATGGTCGTTTTAGTGAGATGTAATTCTCAATTATCAAAGACGTTATATAAAGAGACTAATCATCTCGTGGTCCGGTTTCATACAAACTCTTTGTATAGAATACTCCCGCTTGCATATCTCCACATGAATGGTCAGAATTATAACATCCGTAGTAGTTTACAATACTTGTAAACCTCTACAAAGCGGGTCGTATCCGTAATATCATAGGATAACGTATACCTTCTTTATCCTTATAATTCAGACCTTTTAGTTATTACATAAGGCATGATCCACTTTTATATCTCATATACATGCTTAAGTTTACATACAATAACCACGGATCTTAGTTTATTTGATATGAGTAAATGCAAATAAAATAACTCTTATTTTATTAATAACAATATGTGTACAATGTTTACAAACTACGAGACGCTAGGAGAATTAGGACACCAATCCCAACAATTTTGTCGTGACCATTGAATCAAATAAAATATTTTTTTGTCTAACTTGGTATTAATATTTGGGCAAGTTTAATGAGGCAAAAAAATATGCTTAATTTGGACCAAAGGCCACCCAAGACCTAGATTCAGTTAATTGGGCCAAGAGCTAGGTCTATGGACCAACTGAGCCCAAGTCCACAAAGTCCATTAGAGTTTTGTGTAAATAGATGGGTTCTCGTTCATTTGAAGGTCAGAAATTTTGAACTCCTAGTGTCGAGAGAGAAGTCTCCAAACAATCAGATGACAACCTAACTTTTAAACTTGAATATTAGTTGAAGATACAAGTCTCTTAGAGATACAAACATTCTTTCAAGACTTCAATTTCAAGAACATCATGCACTTCACTTTCTCACATCAAGCATATACATTGAATAGAGAGAGAATCAGAGATCCTGTACTCAAGTTAAACAACATCTGCATCAAATCAACATAACACACAAGTTAAACTCTAGGAAACATGTTTCTCTTTAAACGTACTCAAGTTAAACAACATCTGCATCAAATCAACATAACACACAAGCATATACATTGACACGTCCGATGGAACATCTCTACCTCTCATCTTTCCCACATCATCATCCAAGTTCAGTGATGACACTAAAGAAAGCGTCATCCAAAACCACTGCTGCAAGTGACGCTTACAAGTGACTTGTCACCTACAGTTGGTCAAAGAAAACCATCTAAGAGCACGAACAATGTCGTCAATATTACATCAATCACTTTGGAAAAATGAAATCAAAGGCACCAATAATTTTTAGAGAGTGTTGCAAAGATATCTATGGTCATTAATACGAATCCATTCAGATTTTCCTCCAAAGAAAAAGAAATAAAATTTGAAAAGAAACATGATGGAGGCAAGAGGCATCACCTAAATATTAAAACAAGACAGGAAAACATTTACCCATTTCCTGACTCTGATGTTGCCAACATGCTAGAACAACTACTAAAGAAGCAAATTATTCAGCTGCCGAAATGCAAACGATTAGAACAGTTAGGAAAAATAGGCGATCCAAACTACTATAAGTATCACTTAGTTGTTAGCTGTCCAATTCAAAAGTGTTATGTACTAAAAGAGCTAATTCTAAGGTTGGCTCATGAAAAGAAGATTCAGTTATATCTCAAAGAAGTGGCTCAGATAAATCACGCGATAGTGGTCTTGACTTCAAGGGACCATATTTTATGATCAAACCTAGTTTAATTTGGGACCTTCGAGCATATAGTTGTTAGGTTCCAACATAAGATTCTAATGATAGACTCTCAACACAAAGATGAGTCTATTGAAAATGATGATGAATCGTGGATTTATATAATTTGTTGGAAAAGAACATAGTTAAATTCTACCCAAAAGTAGTTGTGCTCCCATCAAAATTATAGAAGAAGAAGAAAGAGACAAAAAAAGAAAGGAAAGAAGAAAGTGTAGAAGCTTAAGCAAGTTCATGAGGAAAATGAGGGTTTTTCTATACATTGACGACTTGTAACTTTCGCCGAATTTCTCTCCAAGAAACTTCCATGATAGATGTAAACGATAAAAATGATGTTTTTCTATGAATGCATATGTTGCACTATGAATGTGAATAATTCAAGTTCTTGTTCCCGACAATGGCGCCAAAAACTTGTAAACGATAAAAATGATGTTTTGCTATGAACGCTTATGTTGCACATGAATGTGAATGATTCAAGTTCTTGTCCTTGACAACAGCATCAAAAACTTGTAATATTGATTTTGTATATATCTTTAACTAATGTGTTGCTTATGAATGAATATGAATATGATGATGCTCTATGCGCTCAAGTTCTTTGCATTAAAGATATTGTTGCGATACTACGATCTATGTGTATGTGTTGATAGTAATATGCTTCGTAGTATGCGATGATGTAGTGCGTGTCACAAATTTTTTTACGCTGGAACCAAGTATGATTCTAATACAAGTTTCTTAGAATGACCTGAGGTCGAACATGGGGATTGTTGTTGTTTAGATGTGATACTAGTGTGGTAAATGCGACTAGTTTATCATAAAGAATAAAGAATTTGGTTTGTGTAGAAAAGTAAATTGCGATGAAAATAAATTGCGTTGAAGTAAATTGCAATGATAAAATAAATGACTAAACTACTAATGATATAGGTTGAGGACTGGCTGTGAAGTTGTACAAAATAATCTAATGAATGTGGTGGCAAGTCTTGTGAATGAATTCGAAAAAGAATGAGTTGAGGGAGAGGACATCGCAAGTTCGTCAATCCTGTTAAGGATGCGACTGAGGTTCTGCTTTCCCTTGGCTTACACCTTTCAATTATTGGTCGTGTTCCCATATGTCTATGGTGAAACGGGGATGAACGTAATGAACGCAAGGTTGTTCCATCTCTGGAAATACTTATTGCTTTAGTTAACGCATTCTTCCAACCCTCTCTCGATAGGCGGAATGACATCTTCACTTTTGCTCTTACAGGTAAATATGTCCTCAAGCATGTTTTAGCTAAACTCACTCATCTACCTTAACAAGGATTAACTGACACGCTTAATTCTTCCCCTTTACCCAGGGGATTAAGGACACAAGATGGAGAAAACGGATGATAAATGTATGGAAAGGAACAGAGAGATGATAATGATGACGATAATGATATTTAAATCTAAAGATCAGCGTTTGATACATGATTTGTGAATGAAAGATTAAAGAAATATGAACACAGTAGATGAATGAAAGAATGGATACAAATACAGAAAGCGTGTCAATGTCTTAACACAGATCCCGATCGGAGACATTGTGCATGCCGGCATGTGGATGAAATGGAGTGGAAAGCTTCCCTCTCAGGCTTGCTTTCCAGATCGAAGTGAGCTCTTGCACAGAGCTTCTTCTTCGGGAATGGAAAGAGTTTCTTGCTCAGAGACTCACCTTTCAGCCTTATCTCGTCGTTCTCCCGAATTTTCTCTGTAATGTCTCTTTAGACCAGCCTTCTTAACAATGAATTTGAGGAAGCTTTTTATAGACCTTGACTCTCTGTGTTGGTGGTCCTACTGTGTAATTCTGATAATTCGTACCATGGCATAATGGAAAAGTCCGTTCTACTCCACGATCAATTTGTCAGAATCGTACAACAGAAAAACTGTACACTTGTCAGGATGTTCCACGAATGCATTTCTCTTCACATCTTCGATCGATCGCCGCATGTGGTGTAGTTGTTTTGATCTATTGTTGATCACCACATGCGGTGGAAATACGTTGATCGCTTGAATCCATGATCGATTGTCGCATGCGCTGCAATTGCGTTGATCTTTCGTTCTTGATCGATTGTCGCATGCTGAGAAGATGCGTTGTTCATTTTTGTCCTCGAGCAATTAACACATGCGGTGACCTATTTCCTGAAAAACAAAGACTTGGACATTCCATTTCGCTATCGCAATGGGGTTAGTAGGTATGTTCATGACACTTTATAATTTTCGTATTTCTAAGCTAATTCTTATACTATCGACGCAACTTTTCCTTCTTTTTGCCGCATAATCTAAATAAAACAACATAAATAACTTGTATTTCTACAAGTTATCAAACCCCCAAATTTAGATATATGCTTGTCCTCAAGCATATCTTCGACTAAGGCAATTTTGCTCAACTCCCATCCTAACTTTTCGTTGATCGGCTACTCCGAATGCTCTACCTCTACAAAATTACTCAACAACGCAAGTTTCTTCAATCCTTTAACAATTCATCAACATGCTCTACTTTATTCTTATCTCAAACAAACCTCTACCCAAAGTTCCCTTCTAGTTTTGAGAAGAATGTTTTACCTCTTTTTGCAAAAACAACGAAGTGCGTCTTTATGCGGTGGCATGGTTTGCTCATTATATAGAGAATGTTGATCATGGTTAGACCCTTCATTTTGTCTTGCTCCCACGGGTGTCATGCAACCATCCATCTTCGGTTGTATACCAATCTCAACTTTGACTCTTGATCCTCAGCCAAGTTTTACTTTTGCTTGTCAGAGGAGTTGTCTCTTTTATCCTTATTTTCTCTTTTTTTCTTTCATATTGCGTCGATCCTAGAAACCTACCTTCGTTTTGTCTTGCTCCCATGGGTGTCATGTGAACATTCAACTACGAGCAGGTTTCTTTCACGACTTAACTCTTATCAGGTTGGGATTTTCCCTTACCCTAACATTGGAATTTTTATGATTTTTTTTTTGGATAATAATGAACGCATTTGCCTGATATGACCACATCCGCTTGATCACATCTGCTCAGACCTTCCTCACCCCCAAATTTAGAGATATGCAAGGTTCTCATTGCGTTGTTTTGGACAAAAAGACAAAACACTTAGTCAAAATTTTGAAAAGAAGGTTTGAGCAAAGTCTTGAAATAGAGAAGGCAAAGTAAAGCTATTGCGATGAATTGTCTAAGTGTTAGTCAGAGAATGCAATGAACAAAGAATTCTGCTAAGGGAAGTATACTACTCATCATGGCAGCACAAATAAACAACGCAAAATAAAAGACAAGAATTACCGTAATAATTGAAAAAGGATGATAAGTAAAGAGGCTAACGCATATGGAAACAATAATTACTCTGTTATATAAAATTTGACTAAGTATACAAAGAATTATAAACATCGCAACAAAAAATTGTAGCATGTGCAAAAGAATACAAGGTATAACTTCTATATAAAAACATGAATGGCCGCAAAGAAAAAAATAACAAAATTGCGGAGAAGGTGGCACACCCCCAAATTTAGAGTTACAGTGAAGGAGGAGCTCATTGAGGCGCATCTTAAAATTGCAGAGGTTGCTGTAGATGGGGAGGCACTGATGTTTGAGGTTGCACTGAAGTTTTGGCTTGCGTCGTCGTCGTCGTCGTCATCATCATCATCATCCATAGGTTTTTCAAATGAAGATCTATTATTGGGATGAAATCATCATAGTAGGCCTTTATTCATCTTAACATATGTTCGTGACAGAGGGTTGTCGGGGTTTTTATTGATGATGGATCAGTCATTAACATAATGCATAAGTCAATATAAAACAATTAGGAATCTATATGGAATAATTGTCAAATAGGAATTTGGTAATTCAATGCTTTAACCAAGGCGCTGAACGAGCGATCAATATGATACGTTTGGAACTCATTATTGGTGACTTGAAGACTAATACATTGCTCTATGTTATAGATTCAAAGATCACTTACAAGTTGTTATTGGTTCATCCTTTGATTCTTGGAAATGGAGTGATAACTTCAACACTATATCGATGTTTCAAGCTTTTTCAAGATGGTATTATGAAAGTTAAAGTAGGCTCTAACCTATTTCAAGAAGTTGAGTCCCACTTCACAAAGACAAAGATTAACTTGAGAAGCTATAGCATCAGTGAAACAATACCTGCAAGATTCCTATAATAAAAAGCAGGGATAAACTTAAGTCAACCCCAAGTAGATGCAAGAAATGAGTCAAGGGAAGAGGCAAACAAGTGCTTCCAACTCTCAGAAGAGTGACATATCAACTAGCCTTGTGTAGACTAAAATTTTAAAAGATGATGAGAAACATCTAAGTCCTAAGATCTAGTTCTAGGTTCCTTTGTCAAGACTGATACGAGCCCAAGTGTACGCTCAAGTCATAGTATAGTAAAACGATCTGAAAGGATCGAGTATCGTTGTTAGGATTCAAATGATGGTTTGTTTATCAACCATAAAATAGTGTCAATTTTAGCTAGGGATTGAAAACTGAATTTGAATTTTTTGATTTTGAAAGAAATAATTAAAACTAAAGACGGGTGCAAAAATTCAAGAAATAAAGTGTTATAGGGTATGGATTTAATTACATACTTCATCAAGTAACACCTAAGTTATTCATGGAATATTGTCTAAAAAATATGATTAGGATCGAATCCCATAGTGGAAGAAAGTGATCACTTTTACTTTGATTTTATTTTGAATTCATATTATAGAAAAGAAGAATAAACAAACATACATTAATTGAGTTTTACAGATTAAGCATGAAAATATAGGGAATAATAAATTACCTTTGAAGATCACTTCTTTCTTCTAACAAACATGTCTTCCCTCAGCAACGGATCTCCTTAAAAGTGTACATGCATGCATCCAAAATGTCTTCCCTACTATTCTTTGACAAGGATTGATTGATGGGAACCTTGTTGAAAGAGGGAATTTTTATGCAAAGACTTTTTCTCTGTGAATTTTGAGAGTGAGCTAAAACATGAGAGAAAGGGAGAGCAATTTAAGGAAACATGTTGTTAGGATTTGTGTCCTAAAGCCTCATAATTAATTAGTTATTAATTTACTTATTAATTATGAAATATTAATTTATCCATTAATTAGAAAAATCCAAGGATATTGTTGTAGTCTTGAATAGTATGTAGTTTACATACAAGGTGGACTATGTTCAAGAAATAACATAAGAGGTCTATATGTTGGGTACCTTATCTTGATGATACTACAAATATGGCTCATTTTGTAATAATTACAAATGGTTTGATCCAAAACTTTCATGTGGAGACATGTGAGTTGGGGTATCCTATACAAAGAGTTTGTATAAGACTGAATTGCGAAATATGTAATCTCGCTTTGTAAATGGGAACTCAATAAACCTACTATTTTGGGGATTTGACTAAATGGGGAGTTGAAACATAACTTTACAAGATGGAATTGGAATTGAATCCTTTCTACATAAATGGTAAGTAGATGAGTAATTCCCTTTAACTATTGGTTTCAGGTTTTAAACAAGAGGCCTCATCACTCGCCGACCCGAAAGGGAATTAGTTTATAGTTGAACCATAAAAATCGTGAATTAGAGGAATTAATGGTACTTAAGGAAAAGATGTAATTACACGGGTAAAACGGACACTTGACCCATACGTAATTATGAATAACTTGTGCAAGATTGACTTGCTTATATTGATTATATCCATGGACACAACTTGTCCTAAGTTACATAAAAGTCCAACTATGGGTCTATAGTGGTTTTCCCTATAGTTAAACAATGAAGGTCAATTTAATTAAAGAGTTTAAAATTAATCTTCGATCATTGGAGCTTATAATATGTAAGTCTACAAGGTCTCCTTGCTAGCTCACCACGAGGATCAAATATAATTGAATGGAAATTTTGAAGAGTTCAAATTTTTTAGGAAAAATATTAATTGTATTGGATATAACTAATACATGATTTATTATAAAGTTTATTTGAAGGAGATTCAAATTATGACCATGTAATTTAGAGAATTATTTAATTTGAATGAGATTCGAATTAAAAAGGTAATGAGAGACTTAATTTACTTGAATATGATTCAAATAATTAATTATTTAATTTGGACGAGATTCAACTTAAAGGGGTAATGTATAGAATAAATATTATTTAAAACCTTATCATATGAGATATTAACTGGGTAAATATTTATTATTGTTGGAAATAATCAAATATTTAATTTAAAATCTTCGCAGAAGGGTTATCCTAATAGGATTAGAAGTAACCCTACAGAGTTCTATAAATAGAGCCTTAGGGAGCCTATATGGAACATACACTACAACACAATCTCTACAGCTATTCTATAGAGATTTTTCCAAACAAAAGTTCTCCCAGTTTTTAGATAAGACTTTTATGAAAAATTTTCTTCCCCATAGATCTCACAAAAAGAGCAAGACTTCAAGGAGAAAATTACTTGTTCAAGGAGATATTTTTACTGTAATTGTCGATTAGCAAAACTATGCTACTTAACCTTTCCTTCTAGTTTTAGTATTTTTAATTTTTTCAAGAAATCAAATAAGGCAATCACACGCTTCACCAAGATTCAATTCCCTTTAGATGTGAGTGGTCCCCACTCACACAACCTCTCCACTCCATTGCAATGTAGGAAAGTTATGAATTTAATTTAATTTAATTTATTTAATTAATTAATAATTAAATTAATTTTTTATTTATTAGTTAAATAAGTCATATTTAATTAAATATATATTTGAATCATGATGAATAGTTTTAATATGAATCTCTCACTATTATATAATATTTAAATCTTATTTAGATATATATAAACTTCTCATATTGTATGGTTTAATTTTGAATCTCATTTAAAATAAGTTTCTTTTAAATTTTAATATATTTATATACAATATACTAATTGTATTATATACAACTAACATAAACTCCATTATCCATTTGAACATTTAAAATTCTTTCAAAACTATTAGTACTATTTTACTGTTATGAGCTAGTAAGGGGACCAAATGGACCTACAAATTATAAGCTCCAATAATGTAAAATCTAATCAACTAAACTCTTTAATCAGATAAATCAACATTCATTAACTATGGGGAAAAACACAATATATCCATAGTTGCACTCTTATACATTGTAGAACATCTTGCATCCGTGGATATAACCATTATAAGTAGGTTGATCCTTCACGAGTTGTTCGTAATGATAATAGTGTCAATTTATTGTTTGACCCTGGTAATTACCTTTTTATCCTTAAGCATAATTGATCCTCTAATGAAAAATATATTTATGGTCCAACTATAAACCAAGTCCCTCTTGGACAAGTTAAAGGTTCGGGTCAGGCCATATTGTTCAAGTCTCAGGGTTAGTACATAAGAGAACTACTCATCTACTTTTCTAAATGGGAAAGAGTGAATTTCATTTTGTGAAATTACATTCCCAGCTCCTTGAAACGCACTCTAAAAGTGCATTCCATGGGTTTAGAAATTAGTTAGTTTTATGCATTATATGAGATCTTTGATGCTTTTTACGTTCAATTGTAGAAAATCAAGCAACTGGATCATAACAAGCAATTTTTGAGGACTAAATGCCAAAATTCCAAGGGTATAAAGGAAGGTCAAAACTTTGACCTAGGGCAATGATCAAGGATAGAAAAGTGGAAAAAAGGTGAAGATTAAAGGTAGGACAGCATCACAGGAGTGTTGCAATGTTGTCCAACAATGTTGGAGACATGACACATTTACAAAATAAGTCAACATCACAAAGTTTCCTTGCACCGTTGCGACGCTATGAATGGCTGAGGCGTGTTAAGTTTAAATTAACGTCAGTGTTGCAACACTGCTAGTACTGCCTATAAATGCAGTGCTGCACTGAATTGAACTAGGGAGACAAGTTAGGGTTGAATTTTGAGAGCGTAATCGATATTTCGGCGAGGCCTCCTTGAGAAGAGTAATTCTGAACAGAGGCGACATCTTGGAGCTTCAAAGGATCGAAGACTTAAATAGTTTATTGGGTTGTGATTTCGCACTCGAGGACGAGAGTCAAGAACTCAACTTGCATCTTTTTCCCTCATTTACTTTATGTTCCTTTGTGTTTAGAAACTTCGTGAATGGTCTATGCTTGTGTTGTAACCATGAGTGACTGATTTGTGTTTCTAGGGTTTTGATCTAGTTTTATGGATTGCTTGAACTGAATTGATTATTCTTAGATTTGATTCATGAATTTTTGACATGCTTTTTCTTAATGCTTGCAAACAATTTGAGAAATAGGGCTGACTACAAAGAGTATATCAAGTCCAATAAGAAGCCAAATTAATGTACTAAAGAAGACAGGCCCACTGAAAATAATAAAGGGCCCAAATGTATTAGGCTAGCAAAAACTACAACAGAAAAGCTTGTCTCCAATTCATCTACATCAAATTTTCCACTCAATTGCATTCTCCATCTTCTCTATTGAAGGTCAATTGCTACATGAATTTCATTAGTTCCACTCCTAAAATAATCAATCACTAAAGTAATAATTTTGTAAATAAAAGCCTTTGAGATAAAATTGGGCAAGAAACTCATGGAAATTCCATCCCCATTGAGTAGATTTAAGAAATAGAGAAGAAATTAAAGGCAAAGAACGGACGAATACCAACCTTTTTTTAGACGTGTAATGGTGAATGACACACAAACTCCCTAGTTTTAGATGAAGGCAAATGAATGATGAAAAACCTCCTAGTTTCAAATGAACGGTAGGCGAACGATGAATGAGTTCGCCAGTTTTAGACGAATGGTGGATGAATGTTGAACAAGCTCCTCTGACGATGATGAACAACATATTTCCTTTCTTTAAGATGAACGGTGGACTGGGTAAAAAAAATGGAAACTCACCTGCGTTGAATGAAATTTTCATCCCATCAAGCAACATAGTCATGATAAAATAATTTTTTATCGCTTAACGATAGCGATGATTGGGTGTTAATCGTTGCACTTTTGTGACTTTTTTCATTTTGTCGCATAGTTACAGACGAAAATCAGATTTCGTTGCATTATTCTAAAATAATCGCTAATAATTAATCGCTAAAGGCCTGATTTTTTATAGTGTACCAAGATAAGACATCCAATCTTATCTATATACTATAAATCTTTAAGTTATTACTTGAACATGATCTACTTGTATGTCAACCACATACCGTTCAAGTTTCATTAAATAACCTTTCGTTTATTGGATTTTAGTTACGCAATTCTAAAAAAATTAATAAATAAAAACTAATTTATTGGTAATTAAAATGTTTAGAAAAAGAAAAACCACGAGCAACGACATTGAAAATGTGTTTAATTCAGGGTTATTCCTTACTTTAATGTGTTTATTTTGTTCTTTTACAGTTTTCGGATGTCTAAAAGGTATGACCGACCTTTAAAAGGAAAATAGGGCTAAAATGGACCAATTCAGAGCATAAACATATCAATGGGAGATAAAGAACCAAAATTACAAAAATGCCCTTGAGGGAGTAGGACAGCAGCGCAACAGCGTCTTGACCGGTGCATTTTCCCAAAAGCATTAGTTTTCAGAATGTGAGGCAATGTCTTGACACTATGTACTTCGATGGAGAAGACGAACGTGCGAAGCGCTAGTGCGTTGCGCTTTGATAAGGGGAGTCCTCTGCCCTCTAGCATCACAGCGGCTGCACGATTCTTTAAATATAAATTTTTACCGTTTCGGATTACACCATTTTTCCATTTCCAACTCTGTTTTTTTTTTCTTCTTCACTGTAAACTCTTTATTTTACTGAATTAGGTCACCATCAAGCTTAATTTCCTTGTATTTCGTGAAGATTGGAGGATAGGTAAGTGTCTAGTTTTGGTTAGAGGTCTACTTCTATTTCTTTGTGAACTTTTGAGATTTACGGATGAATTCTTCTGTGTAATTTTGCGGTCTTCAATCTATTTCATGTGGGATTATCGAACATATTAGCCATGCTTAATGGATTGAAGTTGTTTCTTTTTTACAAGGCTTACGGTTTCTCGTTCGTTCTTTAGCATTTCCTTTTGTGTATAACCCGGTCGTTCCAGGATCAAAGTTTATTGTGTTTTGCACAGATAAGCCAGAAAGAGAGGAGACTCAGACGAGAAACGAAGGAGCGAAGAGCTCAAAACAAAGAACTCCGTGAAAAAGGCACATCTGACGAAGAAGAAGAGATGATGGCGTAGTCAGAGGAGCGTATTCCTCGGGAATTAGTGCCCTCTAACCTGTCTCAACAATCAATTTGCATCACGTGTCCAAAGACTATAGGTACTTTCGAACTTAAGATTTTTTCAATCCACTTAGTTCCTTCTTTCTATGGCCTTCCAGGCGAGGACACACACAAGCATTTAAAGAAATTCCACATTGTTTATAATGATACACCATCCTCATGGTGTCACAGAAGAGCAACTAAATATGAGGGAAATCCTCTTTTCGCTGAAGGATGATGCGAAAGATGGGCTCTACTACTTGCCATTTGGGAGCATCACAAAGGTACGTTAATAAGTTCTTCCCTGCGTCATAGGCCACAAGGGTCAGAAAGGAGATTTACAGCATCCTTCAGTGTCTGGAAGAGTGGCTGTACAAGTAGGAGGAGAGTTTCAAGCACCTCTATGTTGGGTTTTCTCACCACCAGATCTCATATCAATTTCTCATTTAGTACTACTATGAGGGGTCGTTATAGTAGGACAAGATTAACATTGATGCAGTTGCCAACGAAGCTATGGGGAACAAGACTCCTACGGAGGCTAAAGAGATGATTTACCTTGATGGCAGAGGATGCGCAACAGTGTGGAAGAAGAAACCGCATCAATCAACCTGTTTCTTAAGAGGTAATTGAGCTCAAACCTGAAATTGTTGAACTAACTACATTGGTTAAACAGGCTTGTTTGGCAAAGGCACAAGCCAGGAGCCAAACTATGGTGGAAACTAGCAAGAAGCTCAGGAGTACCCCTGGAGAACGTGGTTCAAAGCTTGGCAGATTCGACCTTGAAGCTTAAGTACAACCAAGAGACGTTCCAACAAACAACTACCATCCACATGCAGAGTATGGCCACTTAGATCTCCAAGTTAGCCAGCGCCAATAATAGATTGGATACTCAATACAGGAAGCTTCCTTTCCAGCGTAACATGCGTAATGTCAGTGAGATAATGGTAGTGAGCTATAATGAGGTTTCCTACCCTCCTATTTCTGAACTAGTGAATGAGCCAGTAGAGTTCAAACAAGAAGATGTTGAGGAAAAGTCTAAAAGACAAACTAGAAGATGTGGGTAAGTTTCGATCCACCTTTTAATTTGAATGCTTACATTTCTCGTGATCATTTTTCCAGCAGGTTGACTATTGTTCAGGGAGGTCCGGAGAAAGTGTTTTCGGTTGTGTCTTTAGAGAAAGACAAAAACCCAACAACAAATGGCAAGTGAACGTGGGGTGAAGGTTGAAGACAAGCCAAAAGGATGAAAGACTTTAATCATCCGTCCAAGTAACCTGGTAACCAAATGTGATGATCTAGGTATGTTTTCCTTACCTTGTCTGATATGTAAGATGAAATTTGAACATACCATGCTAGATGTAGGAATAGCTATAAATATAATGCATACATCTGCGTACTCTGAACTTTAGTCACATGTCTTGCATTTGGGTTTATACCCTAAATCTTGTGGTTTGTAATGTATAAATAAAATTTATGTATTTAATAAAATAATGGGTTATTTTATTTTTAGATTTAGACTTGTGTAACTCAATTCAATAAATTAAGATCCAAAGTTATTCAATGTAACTTGAATAGTATGTGGTTAACATGATGGTGGATCATGTTCAAGTAATAACTTAAAAGGTCTATAGTATATGGATAAGGTTGGGTATCTTATCCTCGTAACACTATGGATATGACCCACTTTGTAAGTGTTACAAATGTTGTAAGTGTTACAAACGATTTGATTCAATTCGTTCATATATGGACATGCAAGTGGAGATATCCTATACAAAGAGTTTGTATAAGACCGAACCAAAAATAATTAGTTGCTCTTTGTAATACTCTTGACTGAAGATATTAATATGTCATAGGATGACAATATGAAACTTGGTCTCAATCCCGAGTGAGTTATGGACTCCTACCTTTGAGAGTTTGTCCTCTGTATGGGTAGAAGTGGCCCGAGTCATCAACTCAATAAACATACTATTTTGGGGAATGGACAGAGTGAAGAGCTGGGAACATAATTACACAAGATGGAATTCACTCCAACTTTAGGGTAAGTAGATGAATTGTTCCCTGTTCTGAATCTGGGTCCTGAATAATAGGGTCTCTCCCTCTCAACGGCCCGAGAATGATTTTATTTATAGTTGTTACATAATGTATGTCATATAGTTTAAAATCTCACCTAGGGTAAACATATTCATGCATCATATCTTAATATTAATTTTATTTATATGAATGCATGATTAATTAATTGTTATATTGTATGATAGCATGTAGATGACTTTCATTAGTGATAATATAATTGTTATATTATTTTAATTAAAATGAATATATTCTTTCATTTTTTATGTAATTTTAATTGTATGAATTCAATTGATATAATTTAGATTATATTAATTTAATCAATTTTTATTAAGATGCCAAAATTCGGTCTATTTCTGCTGTTTAGTTATGCATAAGATATATGGATAAATTAATGTTTTATTATATGTTACATAATATATGTCATATAGTTTAAAATCGTAGAAACACATTCATGCATCATGTCTTAATATAAATGTTATATTATATGAATGCATGATTAATTAAGCATGTTCATACATCATATTAGAATATAGTTGTTATATTATATGGTAGCATGTGGATAACTTTCATCAGCGATAATATAATTGTTATGTTATTTTAATCAAAAGGAATATAGATTGAAGCATGACATTAACATAGTAAGAATATGTTATATTCATAATGTTATTGGGTGCATGTTATAACTTTTAATTTCATTAAAATATAAAAGGTATATGTTTAATCTTGTAGAAATTAAAACTTATAATAAAGAGTTGCATGCTAACGTAAGGTTTTAATTGATTTTTAATGTGTTTAATATTTGCTAATTAAAATTTTGCGTTATGAAATCCTAATGAGATTAGAAATACATTGTCTTTTATTTGTTTTAATAGGATTATAATAAAAAAAATAAAAATATTAATAATAAAATTTTGTCTAAACCTTGGCTATGAATGTTCTGTCTATAATTGAGGTAGTTAAGCTGACCATAAGGGAACAACCTTATCTGGGAGCCGACCGGGATGTTAATTAGTCAATAGTTTATTAAGCATACAATAAAGTAGTAAATTTATTAATGTGTTTAATAAACTAAACCTTATTGTTAAACTATCCAATATAAATTTTATTTTGGGCAAATTTAACAACACTTAGATAAATTATTTAACTAGATTTACTTGAGTAAAAACCCCTGAATGTTAAAATACTTAGTGGGAAAAATGATAGATATGATATGTCTATTCTTTTACGTTCTCGAGTAATTCACATAATGAGATTCATGCTTGGTCTCGAGGCGTCCATAGTTGCGTCCTCTAAAGAAAGGTGTTTGCATGTGTCAACATCAAGGTGAATTAGTGAAAGTATTTATAGTAAGTTGTTGAAGGATGTGTGTCAACACATCCCACAGTCTCCATCGTTAGTTAACAACGTGAGATTCATTGACTACCCTACGGTGGCACTTATTATAAATCACCGAAGTATCATTACAAAACAAATGATATTAGGGTTCATTATTGTTTGCTAAAATGTGATTGGATTAGTATTTTTATGTATGGGCATGCAAATGGAAATATCTTGTATAAATAGTTTGTATAACACAAGACCACAAAATAATTAATCTTTCTTTGATACATCACTGACTAAACGGATTAATATTTCATAGGATGAGAATAAATAAATTGATCTCAATCTTGAATGAATTATGGATTCCTACATGTGAGGGCTGGTTGTTTGGATGGTGTTAGCACTCTAAAAGTGCTAATTTCCTTAGCTTAATTCAAGTTCGTTATGAGATTTTACATGTTTATTATGCTATTTTGTAGATAATTGAGCAACTAAGAGACAATATGGACAAAAATGAGTCTAAACAGAGCCTGGAAACATCAACCATGAGAAGAAGAAGAATAATGACCGAGTCTGCCCCTTGGCTTAGTGCAGTCGCGCTTGCTATGCGTTGTGCTCAACGCTCGAACACAGTAGTATGAAAATCAGGAAGCATTGCGACACTACTTGGAGTGTCGTGGCGCTCCGGATATTGATGAGCATGACAGGGCATGCATGCGCTTGAGTGCACTGGCCCGAGTGTAGTAGCTCTTGAAGTAGGTACTACGATATGGCCTAGAGTGTAGTTGCGCTCTCCCTAACCGCAACGGCACTCGACTACTTTTGTATAAGCATTTTGAGCCAAATTAGATTGATCCATCTTAATTTTAGAAGCCTCCACACAAATTTACTCTATATTCCTCACCTCCCAACATTTACCCTTATACCTTTCATTAATTTTGCATATTGTGGCTCAGTTTAGCACATTATGAGTGGCTACGGTAATTGATTTCTAGCTTAGGCATAGGATTAAACTCATGTTTTTTTGTTGAGAGAGTTGTTTATTCTGAATTTATGCTGGATTTTATTGATTCTTGAGACAATTTAATGTTCGATGCTTGTAATTTATTTTTGGCTTGATTAATGATAATATTTTCTTTGCTTTGCTAGAGATGGATATGGCTATTCATGTTAATCTCAATTAGGGCTTGAATTTATGGCTTGATTATAATTAAGTTCAAAATTTCCCTAGGCAATTTCTTTTGTAGCATTCAAAGTCATCTTTCAAGAATCTAATTAATTGGTAATTTAGATTATCCAAATTGCTATTGATTTAGTTTATTTCCCGACACTTGATGTGTGTTGATTAATTAAGCCACTATCAAAACCAGTTAATTGAACACCTAAACTAATTAGCTAAATAATTAGTGCACTAAAGTGATAGTTATGGTTTCCCATGCTAACAAACCAAGAATTAAATTTTGTATGTAGTTATTTCTTAGAGTTCGATGAACAACTAAGAACACGAGCGAAATCCAAATTCCCTAATCTAGGTTCCTGTAATTGAATTTAATTTTCTTTTAAATTACATATTTAAATTCATGCTATTTAAATTTCTCGCAATCACATCCAAACCCTCCGATGGAGAATTCAATTATTACCTAAAATTCTCAAATTCCTAGTGGACGCGATCTGGTCTTGCCACTTATACTACGTTATAGAATGGGTAGTAAAGATTGGAGTTTATAAATAGTATTTAATTATTCGCCTTTTGGGAGTGACACCAAAAAGCTGTTGTATTTTCTACTAGAGATGTTTGCTCCGCTTTCTTGGGAATGTGAATGGCCAAGGAGCCACAGCGAAAAGCTACTATATTGACTATCCAGAGAGGATTGCTCCACTTTTTGGTGTCGCTTTCGAAAGACTACTAATCAACTAAAATTTCTAAACTCTAATCTTTACTATTCTCACTACAGCGTAGTATAAATGGTAAGATTGGGTCATCTCCACAAGAAATCTGAGAATTTTAGCTAACAATTTAATTCGAGCTGACATAGGAGGTGTATGGTGTTGTTATGATTGCAAGGAATTTAAACAGTATCAATTTAAATGTGTAATTTAAAAAGGGAATTAAATTCAATTATAAGAACCTAGTTTAGGGAACTCGGATTTCGTTCATGCTCTTGGTTGTTCATGGAACTCTAAAGATTAATTGCACGAAAGATTTAATTCTTTGTTAGTTAGCATGGAAGACCATAACTTTCACCTTAATGCACTAATTAATTAGTCAACTAATCTAGGTGTTCATTTAACCGGTTACGATTGTGGCCTAATTAATCAAACATACATTAAGCCTAGGGAAATAAACCAAGTCAATAGCAATTTGTATAGCCTAAATTATCAATTGATTAGATTCTTGAAAGATGACTTTGAATGTTACAAAAGAAATTATCTAAGAAAATTTAGTAATTTATTATAAGCAAGCCAAAAATTCAAGTCCTAATTGGGATTAACATGAATAGACACATCTATATCTAGCAAAGCAAAGAAAATATCATCATTGATCAAGTCAAGAATAAATTACAAGCATAGAACATTAAATTTTAAAGAATGAATAAAATCCAACATTAATTCATAATAAACAAGTCTCTCAACCCAAATACATGAGTTTAATACCAAGCCCAATAAAAAATCAAATAAATGTGCTTTAAAAGGAGACAGGCCCACTTAATATAGTAAAGAGTCCAAATGTATTAGGCTAGCAAAACTACAAGGGGAATTGGAGTGTATGTCAGAATTTGAGTTTTCATTATGAAAAATGGCAAAATCGTCTAGGAATAAGAATTATAGCAGCTCATGTGACATGCACATTACCACAAATTTCTAAATCCTTAATTCGCCCTTACCTTGTTCGTAGATGTTGTTGTTTATGAAACTACAAATACCAGTAATTCCAAAACAGAAAACAAGGTCGAGGTATATATACAGGCAATTGATATTTATCAAGAACAACTGTCCTCCTAATTTTCTCATGTAGTTAACATGATCTATATATTTTATTATTATTTTAGATAATATTTAACCATTTTTCGAATTTATCTCACCTTAATAAAATATTCAGATTTTTCTACCAAATTTATATTTGAAATATTCATATATTATTAAAACTTCTTTTATCCATATATTTTATTCAAATCTCTATATTGTTTTTCATAATTGTACACATACATTTTTAATGAATTAGCTATATATTTCTCACATTTTTAATAAATTAGTTGTATATGCTATTTTTGATATTATTTTAACATTTTGGGAAAAGAAATATCACTTCCTAATAAAATGGTCATGCATTGATTGCACAAGAATTAGTTGGATTATTCCTTCATACATTGCCATAACTTTTTTTACTTACACAAATGTTTCATCGATTTAGGTTTTTTGTGATTTCTTTAACAAACTACCGTTTTTGCTATAACATTACATTTGGAGTTTGATTTAAAATAAACAAATCTTTTCTCAATTTTTCCTCTTTTGAAATTTAAATTTATTTTTAATATAAAAATTAGATTTCGATAACTACTTCACGAATTCACTTAAAATAAACCAATCTCATCCTCATTTTTCTTCCCTAATTGATTTAAATTAGCTATTTGTTTTGATTTGATTTAACCACTTTTCGAAAATATTAAGATTTAATCAATATTTAATTTGTTTATCACCATTTGGATTTTAATTTATAATATATCTTTAGATTTTATATTATTTTAATCATTTTTTATTATTCTAAATTTGGATTAATTTTTTTTGTTTTAATTATGATTTTACGGAATATTTTATACATATTATTATCTAATAAACTATATATTTCATTTAAATTTGATCATTTTTTTGTATTTTTTAATTACCTTTTATTCATTATCATTTTATTATATTATTATATCATTAATTTGTATTTTTGACAAACAAACAAGTATTCATTTTTGCAATCTTGCTGTTTTTGCTATATCTCCACAACGAGTTATGCTTTTTCATAGGTTTTTTGGTTGATGATATTATATATACATGTAATTGTAAATAAACGAACTACCTTCTTGAATAAATTATATTTGAATTTATATTTTATTATCAAATTAGATTTTATCTAGCTACTTATGGATTTTTTTTAATTAGAATAAACAAAAATTTAGTATTTTTCCTCTCCAATTTATATTTGAATTTATTTTTTATTATAAATTTGATTTTATCCAACTAACTTTTGATTTGTTTATATGTTTGTTACAAAATCAATTATATCTAGATATTTTTTATTATTTTATATATATTGATATCAAATTAATTTTTTTTCTTCATATTTTCGATGTTTTAAATTTTTCATATACAAATATGTAAAAATGGCTTGTTGAACCTAAAAATAAACATATAAATGAGAATTAAAATTTAAATGGATATATATATTTTTCAGTTTATTATTGTTATTAATATTAATATTAGTAATATTATTATTATCACTATTCTTATTCTTTTTCTTATTCTTCTTCTCATAATTATTATTATTTATTAAAAAAAAATTTAAAAAAAAACCCTAAATCTCATCTTATTCATTTTCCACTTAGCCACCCCCAAAACTTCATTTTCTCCTTTGCAATCTCATGTCTTCAATCGTTGGTTCAACAACTCTTTCTTGAATTCCATCATCTTGGCTAGCTTTTAACGACCACCCTCACCAGGTTGCCAACCTTTTTTTTACTTACACACATGTTTTTTCTTTTGTTTCTACTTTAAACATCATTTTCAACAATGACGTTCTGTGATTGATATTGTTTAAAGTTAGCTTTCAAGATCAAGTGAGTAAAATGGTCACATGGGATGAAGATGATGAGACTCCCTACAACTAGTTTAGTATCAAATGTAATCATACTTCCAATGATCACTTCGTCATTAAGTTGCAATTCCTTCACATATTCACTTGCCAACAACAACTTTACTAGTAAAATCGACTTTGCTCTTTCTCATCTTGGAGAAAGTCTATTGGAGAAAGTTTGTATACATCCATAAGTTTCTAATGACCCTCATCGACTACTCGTCATCTTCACTTGCATAAAGGACCATATTGGAAGATTTTTAATATTTTCATTTGTAGTTAATTTTGTTGTTTTAGGGTAGTTTTGTCATTTACTAATTAGTATTTTTTATTATATAAATTCATTTTTCTATTTTTATAATTTTGAAACTTTTTTTGCCATTTTTCCAAATGAAACTTTAAAATTTGCTATTTCTTTTGTCAGTCCAGATAGTCAAAGTGATCGCTTACTAATATCCTTATACATAATCTCAATTCTACTAGTTTGATTTTCTAACAAATTTTGAAGCACACATTAAAAAATAATAATAATAATAATAATAATAATAATAATAATAATAAAACTTTCATATCTCCCCTTTGTATAATGTTTAAAGAAAATAGTTTTCAGAACTACCCTTTAGAAAGCCGTAAAAGAAATAAGAAAAGGGTTAAAAAGTACTTGGAAGTAATAATTGAGTCTTTCAACTCTAGTTCGTAGTTTCAAATTTCAAACAATTTAGTCCATAAATTTTAATAAATAATAATTCAATTTTTATTATGAAAATCTTCTTCAAATTTAAGCGTCAATTTTTTATTATATAATGATTTAGTTTATATAGTTTATAAATAAATAAAAATTATAAATTTTATTAAATCTTAATAGTAAATTTTCACAATTAGAATTAAATTGTTACGAAACATAAAAAGTACAAAAATTAAGGTCCATGAACTAATTTATCAGTCATCATGTATAAGAAATTTTATTAAATCCTAATAATAAACTTTCGCAACAAGAACTAGATTGTTGCAAACCTTAAAGTACAAAAACTATGATCCGTTCCGTAATTATTTATTTCTTTTTATTAAAAATTAAATTTATTTCCTCATCTTTTCTTATAATGATTTGCATCTTTCTTTAATATAATCTTTAAATTCTTAACCAAATTCCAAAAAACAAAATCAAGTTTTTAAAAGCTACTTTTTTTAGTTTCCAAATTTTAGTTTGGTTTTTTAACCTATGGTAAAATGTAGATAATAAATGAAGAAATATAGAGATAAAAGTAGTATTTATAGGTTTAATTTTCAAGAACAATAAACGAAAAATCAAATGGGTTATTGTTATTTATAAAAGTTCAAAGACTAAATTATTATAAATTTGAAATTACATGAATTAAATTGCTGTCAACTTAAGTTTAGAGACTGAATTGTTAATTTAGAGATAAAAATATTTTTAATTAAGACAAAAAAAAACGTGATTCGATGAAGAAACTACGGTTTGTTTGGCTTATATAATAAACCGACTATTGTCGCTTACCTACTCCTTTAAAATCATTGAACATATAATATTAATATCTATGAAATTAATTCATCCTTGGAATAAAATAATACTAACAATAATAATAATAATAATAATAATTCATCACAATTAACCCAAGGTTATATTTTCCTCCTTAAGTTCCACCGATCCTCCAATGAATAATGGGTTTGTGATCAAATCACTAAATCGAGTCTTCTCAAGCCAATGAGAATGTGGGGTCCCTTGTTCAAGACCTAGAATCAATAAAGAGAATAACCTTTCTATATCCCTAAAAGCGGGTAGAAGTGAATTTCATCTTGCACCTATGTCCCCAACTATCTACCTTGTTTTATATCTGGAATGGGAGACCTATTGAGCCGACGCTGTTGAGCCATCCCTCACCTATGCAAATCTAAAGATAATCCAAAATAAACAGATGTTCATAGTTAGATCAGGATTAACATTTAGTTACCTAGGTCATCGATTTGAAATAGTCAGTCTTAAACAATAAACAACGTTATAAAGTAAGAGTGACTTATTTTTTGGTCCTGGTCTTATACAAATTTATTGCATAGGATGCTTCCACTCGCATGTCTCCACATGAACGATTTAGGATCACATCGTTTGTATTAGATACAAAGTGTGCCACATCCAATAATGTTACTAGGATAAGATACCCAACCTTATTCGTATACTATATACCGTTTTGGCTATTTACTTGCACTTGACCATTTTATGTTTCCGCATAAAGTTCAAGTACTCATGTAATGGCCATGGATCTTAGTTTATTGAATTTAATCTTTGCAAGTGCAATTTACATATTCAATAACAATTTTATTGAATAAGCCTCAATAACATTTTTGTTGCAAATAAAATATGTTTAATATTACAAACTACAAATTTTAGGACATATAACTCAACAAAACTATTTAGCATGTGTGTGTACTACTTTCAAACAATTGACTACTGTTGATTGACTTTTATTTAATATCTTGCTTGAGAGAAAGGGCATTATAATAGGATGTTCTTGCAATTTTATTTCTGTTGGATCTTTTTCTTATATAAGCTTTGCAGATTCTGGTTGGGGTATGCTTTCCTATTTGATGTTGTGCATATTTAAGACCAAGTTGTATTCTTGCTAGGGTTGCCGTTTTGATGTATTTGATTGCTGTTTTTATTTTTTGTGGCGAATGAATGACGTGATCGTGTGTCATTCTTAGAGATTGTGAAACAAGAAGTTTTGTAGATCTTGAGGCTTTGCTCTAGATCGTTATGAAGTATGAATAGCTAATTGAGAATAATTTCTCCATCTTAGGGAGAGCCTAAGGAATCATTATTTGAGAAGAGATTCGCAAACTTAAGGGGAGCCTATGTTCATCAAGTAGAATGGTCTTCATATTTGAAAGTGAAAAGATAGTAGTTGAGAGGGAGTCTCACACTTTGGGGAAGCTTAAGTGGTCGCTTACTAATATACTCGTACTTAGGGGAAGCCTAAGAATATTTGAAAAGGAATCACACTTAGGGGGAGTCTAGGTAAATTATTCATCGTGTTAAGCTATCCCTGTGTTGTTATATTTGCCATTTATTTATACATAAATACAGCTTTGTAATTGCTTGACTTTATTGTAGTAAAAGCATCTTTCCCGCGCACATTGTTTTCGAGACGTAGGTAGTATATCACTGAACTAAGTTACCAAACTTTGGGTTTCGTCTTTTGAAGTTTATCTTGATGCTTTATTGTTTGTCTTTGAAATTATTGGAACATTGTGAAAAACACGTTTATACATTGGGTTAGATAACCATAATTTCACCATATGAGTGTTATTTCCCTTATTTAGAACGTTTAGCTGTTGTACTGCTTTTTAAAAATTTAACATACTCTTGTAAAGAAAAGATGCAAGCCGAATAATATTAACCAAAATTCATTCAATAACTTTCTTCATTTCAAGTTCTTAACTTTCGCTATATTCGATTATCAAGTTAATTATTAAAAGGAGAAGAGTAAAAACATAATTAATTTATGTTCTGATAACCATCTAATTATCAATAGTTTGGGGGGTTTATTGCTAAAGCATTTTTATAGTTAAATTTGTGTGACCTAACAACTTCAAATTATGAGGTGTCTCTAATTTTCATGCACATGCTGCTTCGTGGCAGATTGATCTTTATAATTTTCTCTAGATTTTTTATTTTCGTTGTCTTAGTTTTTTTTTTGGATATTTTGTTTTTTGTGTGTTCCCCGACTTATGAGGTTTTTTTTCCTAGTTGGTTTGTTTGTTTTTCCTTTTGGGTTGTCTTTTTATTATGGTTATATTTGTTTCGTCTGTGCGCTGTTTATATAGGTGGTTTATTTGTTGTGGTGTCTTGATCTCAGACTGTGAGATCCCTCTTGTTGTTGTATATTAATATTATCTATTAAAACAAAAATTTGAGATGAAATATCTTCACAAATAAATTTCTATTATAAAAATTCAAAATCTAAATTATTACAAATTTGAAAATATATGAACTAAATTGATTTCGACTTTAACTTTAGGGACTAAATTATTAATTTATTGGAAGTTTACAAACTATTTTTAATTAAGGAAAAAGAAAAACATGATTCAAAGAAGAAACTACGGTTTGATTGGCGTATTTTAAACCAACTCTTGTCGCCTACCTGCTCCTTTAAAATCATTGAACAAATAGTATAATGTCATCAAAATAATTAATCGTTGGATTAAAATAATAATAAAAAACAATAATTATAATAATAATTCATCTCCTGCAGGAGTTTCATAAAAGGGGGAAAGCATTGGGGATTTGTTGTATGTGGATGTGTTCTTTAAATTACCAAATCTATTAAGAATTTATTAAAACCATGTCTCTTGTTGGGAAGTTTGTCAGTGAATTAGAAATAAATGCACCTGCTCACAAATATTATGGAGTCTTCAAAGATAAAGTTTCTCATCTTCCCAATATTTCTCCAACAATCTTCCAAAGTGTTGAAGTTCATGAAGGAGATTGGGACACCCATGGTCATGGCTCCATCAAGATCTGGAATTACACCATCGGTACGTATAAATACAATCATAACTATGATCACAACTATGACCACGACCACTTGTTTTGTTTTTCTATTCTCATTTGTTTTCGTGAATGATCCTTCCTTAAATATTCATATCTTTTGTGTTATTATGCGTTTTCCTAAGATGGTAAGACTGAGGTTTTCAAAGAACAAGTGGAATTTGATGACGAGAAGCTGGCAGTGACCTTGATTGGATTGGAAGGAGATGTATTTGAACATTACAAAGTTTTTAAAGGGATATATCAAGTTGTGCCAAAAGGACCCGAGCATAGCTTAGCAATTTTAACCTTGGAATATGAGAAACTTGATGATGGCTCTCCTTATCCTTACAAATATCTCGATCTTATGAATAATATCACCAAGGACATTGAATCTCATCTTAAGTGAAAAGAAGGCTGTATATTTCTCTGCTGAGCTTCATCTTCATTTGGATATGATTGATTATGTTGGAGTCAAATGTGTTGTGGTTTGTTCTTAGAGTCTTGTTACTCTTGTTTCATGCTTGATTGCAATTGTATGCTTTATTTTCTTATTACTATGGTTCTCTAAGCTTATGGGTTTTGTAAAAATATAATAATGGTCATTCTCATGTTAAATGGATGAAGCTAGATTGTTATGCTTGCTTAAAATATAATATGGTATATTTTATTTGGATCTAGTTTTTATTTTTTGATTAATTTTTTTTTGGCAAAAAAAACTTTATGACATATGTTCTTGATCATGATGTTTGAATTTGGTGCCCATTTGGATTCCATATATGAGAAAACATATATGGGATTAGTGGGTCAAAAATCCCATATATGTTTTCACATAGATTATTGCTTTTCTCTCAATTAATGTATTGAAAAAAAAACAAGTTCTAATAAAATATATGAGTATAAAATATGTTCTTAATCATGATGTTTGAATTTGGGGTCCATTTTGATCGCATTCACAACATATAGCAACGTTCATAAAGTTGGTAAAAATAACACAAATTGATTCACAGCTGATTTATCGTTTTACATAAACATTACATTTGGCAATTAGTTGTTTACAGTGAACATGTAATCATGTAGGAAAATTAAAACAATTTAGGTCCCGTCTGGTAACGATTTCGCTTTTAGTTTTTTGATTTTGAAAATTTGTATCTTTCTTAAGTACAATAATTGAATTCTTAGCAAAATTCCAAAAACAAAAACAAGTTTTTAAAAGTTATTTTTTTTAGTTTCCAAATTTTGGTTTGGATTTTAAACCATTAATAAAAAGTAGATAACAAAAGTAGAAATTTGGAAGTGAAAGTAGTGTCTATAGGTTTAATTTTCAAAAACTAAAACTACAAAAACCAAATCCTTACCGAATAAGGTCTTAATGATGGAACTATCACTTAGAGATATTCTCCAAATTTAAGACTCAAAACTAAACATCCAAAGTGAAACTATATTGTGTATTAAGAAAATAGTTAATTGACACCTTGATTAGACAACCTAATTGAAAAATTATCTCAAAGATCACAATCTTCTACAATTTTATGGAAAGTTATTATTGTGCATGATTAATTCCATAAAATGTCGGAAGTGCAAAGTGTCAAATTTAGTATAGTTAATTAAGTTGAAGTATGATCCTCGTAATTGACTAGGTACTATGGTTACTTACACTTTATTTTATCTAGAGATGTTTGAGAAAATATTTTAGAATGGATTCATGCAATGAAAATGTCAATTGATCGATCAAACAACTCATAATTAATATCATGATTGAGAATGTTAAAATACTACATTAGGCTCTCTCAAGTTTAATTAATCTCAATGCTTGAAGTTAAAACCTAAAATCTCTATAGAATTTTAAAGACAAAACAAGATATTAAGTTCTTTCACAAACAACCTAAAAGACAACCCTTTATTTTCGTGCAAACTTTGTCCTAAATTAAAATTTAGTCTCTTGAGTCAAAACCTAAATAAATAAGGGGAATGAATTATTCACTGAGAAAGAAAAAAAGTCATTGAGCAAACAATTACACACATGATTATTGCAATATGAAAGTCTTTAACTAATGCAATTAAATAAATCTAAACAATACACATCCATGTCCTCCACCATACTAGAACTCAAGCATAAATGATAAAGGAAAACTATAAACAAAATGGAAAGGAAAAAAAGTTAATGTGTTCCACGTTCGTTCCCTTTAAATCCCACTGTCTCAAGCATTGAATATCTTCTCCAACTCGTCGTCGTTTAATATGAATAAATTATTGAACAAACATTTTTTCTCTCCAATTGGTCTCTTTCAATTCGTTTGGAAAAGGATACATTCATAAGAAATCGAAGTCACATCTATTAAAAGCTATGACTTTAATACCAAACTAGCTGTAACAAATGTCTAAGAAATAGCACAGGAAAAAGGTGATAGAATGACTCGTCACTCGTTATGTGGATGTTAAACAGAAAATACTGACAACAACTATAACAATAAAAATACCAACAACAAGTAAACAAGTAAAGACATACAACAGTTTGTAACCTAGTTGGATGATAAACACCTACGTCTGGAGGGTAGAATGTCCAGAAAAATAAATCACTAATATTAAAGAGATAAGCAGTTTATGATATAGTACTTATCTGTAAGACACCAACTACTATAGTGGCTCACGTACTTAACATACACGTCACCTAGGCTCCCCCTAGACGTGTGACTCCCTTTCAACTAAACTTGGAGTCCCCTAAGTTTGTTAATATTAGCGTCTGACATTTCGACACCCGACGGTGTGTGAGACTCCTCTCAACTTGATTATCTTCTTCCAGAATCAACAAACTCCCTTCACTGGCAAATCTTAGGTCCTCTTAAGATAGAGAACTCTTCCTCTGAAGTTGAGAATCCCTTCTCTAGTAGCAATGACTTAGGCTCCCCTAAGATTGTGAAATTCTTCAAAGTGTTGCACTCAACAGATGAAGAACATGTACAACGAAATAGTGAGCAAACGAGCAAGAACACAATGTAGAATAGTTTGGTCGAAGTACAGAAAACGTCATGCTTAATTAAACAAATGCGGCAACTCTAAAAGGTCTGCAAAAATTACTTTAAATAATGGAATCCAATAAATGAAATAAGTCCTCATTTGGAATAAAAAGCCGCGCTTCAAAAAGGAATATATCAGACTAAATATTACATTCAGATAATTCCAAATTAAGAAAATATGCTGCAGGAAAATATTTGGTGTCATAAATGGATGTTAAGGGTTTAATTGAGACATCTACAGAACCACTACCTTAGAGAAGATTATAAAGCCAACAACCTAAATCTTAAATAAACTTCTCCTTTGGCTTATAATTTTTTTATGCAGAATAAAAAACAACTATCATTCAACAATAAGTACAAATGTCGGAATGAAAGTCTTGAAAAAAATAATAACATCAACAATACAACACATAACAAGCGAGAACATATCAGTTCCAAAACATATTAGTCCCCCGAGCAAAAACATAAATCAACCCATAATCATGAATAGAAATCAGACAGAAACATCTAAACACAATCAACCGAAACTAATCACCAAACCACAAACCAAAACTAATCACCATTCCCCCTTTCTGGATTGGAAAAAAAACACCTAAAGACATCAACTCCGTGGTTGAGAAGAGGAAGTTCCTGCATCCCTAAATAAAACGAACCACATGATCATTAAAACCTCATCCACTTCTTCCTTGCTCTCCTAAAGATGGTGCAGGAAAGACTCGAGATCACGAGCTTCAGGGGAAAGCAATTGAAGAATACGACCACCAAATGAAGAAGTTATTAAAGCTCGAGTTGTGCAATCAAGATGATAAGGTATTGTGGTGGTACCCAAATTAGGAACATGGTGACCCTGCAGAAGTTTAGGGTTGATGGAAAAGAGATTTCGAGATGGTCCAATAACTTCTCATGCAGTGAGAAGATCAGGCTTTTAAGACAATATGATGTCACAAATAAGGGTGGAAAAACAAATAGGCAATTTCAGAGCTTTGGACCCAATGTGATGTTTAATCAGATTTGCATGAAGAAGGACACCATTATAAATTCCAATCCTATGTAAAAGGGCATATTATATTTAAATCTCAAAGACACTGTAGACCATTGATCCTTTCATGGCCAAATGAAACGAGCTCCTCCAATCAACTCAAAGACCAAATGTCTTAGAGAAGGATGCAGTTCTCTCACATTTTAAGGCACATTACGAAAAAAAAAAAAAAGTTGGTTGATCACAGCAGCAAAGAAGACAAATGCATGTCGCCTATTGTGTACTGTCTGAAAATCTAGACTAGCTGAATCTACAAATTATGGGGGAAGATTCACAATGAACTCTCGTACCAAGTGAGGATTGTAGGGCGCCAAGTTCAAAACAGTTCTTTCAGGGCAGACAGTTTGAATTAATTCAATAATCTCAACACACTCTGAGTACGATTAGATAATTCTTTCTCATCCACAATATTATGTTTAACAACATACTATCATAAACTTGCACAATATTATGTTTAACAACATACTTTCATAAACTTGCACTCTCAGTGTGAAAAGAGACCCCATCTAAAGGCATAGGAGAAACATTAGCCATGGATGGTTGTTTTCTTTTGGTTAGAGTCCTGGCCCTAGTGACCGAAACAGAGCCTGTAGCTTCTTTATCTGAGCTGCTCTTGAAACCCCAGTAGAGGCTTCCTTAGAAGCGATGTGCTTAGAATCATTACTAGATGACAGGAGGTATTAACACCAGCATTACTATCACCAGTAACACCAGCACCATCGATTGTTGGGTTTTATGTCCTAAAACTCGTGGTATGTAAACAATGAAGCTTATTCTGATAATTCAATAAAGGTGTTATTGAATAAATCTATTGCTTGAACAGAAATCCAATAAACCTAAAAGTCCCTTGACTATTGGTTGATTACATGAACTTTATGTGGAGACATAAAGGTGGATCAGGTTCGAGTAATAGCCAAAATGATCTATAGTACATGGATAAGGTTGGGTACCTTATTCTGGTAACACTATTGGATATGGCCTGCTCTGTAGTTATTACATGAAGTTGTAAAGTGCTACAAACGTAGTGATCCTAATTCGTTCATGTTGGACATGAGAAGTGGGGGTGTCCTTGTGCAAAAGAGTTTGTACAAGATCGGACCAGGAAATGAGTCATTCTTACTTTATAACGTCGTTTACTATTTAAGACTGACTATTTCAAAGCGATGATCTAGGTAACTTGACCTTAATCCTGAGCTAACTATGAACTTCTATTTATCTGGGATTGTCCTTAGATTTGCATAGGTGAGGGTTGGCTCAACAGCATCAGCTCAATATGACTGCCATTTTAAGGGTAAGACTGGATAGATAGCTGGGAACATAGGGTGCAAGAGGGAATTCACTCCTACCCGCTTTAGGGATGGTAGAGAGGTTGTTCAATTAAGTGTTGATTCTAGGGCTTGAACAAGGGATCCCGCTCTCTCATTTGGTATGAGAGGGACTCAGTTTGTGATTGGATCACAAAACAATTGTTCATTAGGGGATCAATGGGGACTTAAGAAACAAGAGGTAATTTCGGGGGTAAAACAGAGATTTGACCCAGCCGTTATTACGAACAACCTGTGATAGGTTAACTTATTAATCATGGTTATATCGAGTGGACATAATATATCTACAGTGAGGGGAGTTCAACTATGGGCTTTAGTGGAGTGACCCATTAGTTAACGAATGTGGGTTAAATCGGTCTAATGACTTTAGCCGATTAATCTCGGATCGTTGGAGCCCATGATCTGTAGGTCCATGCGGTCTCCCTACTAGCTTGGAAATGGATTAGCTCTAGAGTAGCGTGATAAGTTAATTTGAAACGTTCAAATTAGAATCAAAAGAATTTGGAGAAAATATATTTAAATATGATTTAAATATATGAAAATGAATTTTTGTAAAAATTAATTTAATATTGGATATTAAATTAATTAGAATTATTTAAATTGTTTAAATAATTATTTATTAATTTTATTAGAAAATTAATTTATGAAACTAATTTTTAAAATTAATAAATTTTAATTTTAGAAATAAAATATGTTTTTAAAAATCAAAATAGATTTTGAAAATTGAAAAATTACACAAACTTGAGAAAATGGGTTTTCCAAGTCATCTTCAAAGTAGCTTACAAGGAACCCACTTTTTCCTTTGGTTTACTCCAAGCATAAGCTGCATCCCATGCTCTTTGTATTATAATCTGCAATATATTGAAGAGATTGGAGTGAAGAATGAGTGATGAACCGACTGAATTTTTGCTGAAAATTTCGGATGAATGAAGGTGTTCTTCAATGGATTCTGTTCAGTGAGCTTTCTCCATATTCCTTTTGATTCTAGCTTATTTTAAGTCTCACAACTCAATCTATGAGCACCAAGAGGATAGTAGGGAAGATCTTGTGGTGGTCTACATAAGGATTCAGAGGATTTTGTAGCTGAAAATGGAGATTTCGTTGGTTCGACCAAGGTATGTTCATGAAACCCATTATACTATGTTTTTAGCATGTTTCTTTTCAACCAAAATTAATGAATTATAATGCTTATGGATCCTGATTTCTTTCGCTGCGTGATGGTATCGATCCAATAATTGGTATCAGAGCGTCTTATAAGCATTTAGTTCGGATTAATTCTGGTTTGGTGAGTGTTTTGTATGAGAATATGAAAATGCTGTAATGATATAGTTTTCTGAGTTTTGGCCTTTAATTTCTCTTTGATTTCTCATTCAAATTTGTAATTTGCTCTTGCTTGATGAGCTTTAATGTCTTCCCAAGAGTCTGTAATTTATTTGGAGTCATTAGAGTTGAAATTAAGCTGTAATTCGAAGAAATAAGCGAAGGGGATGAGTTGCAGATTCCAGACGATTAGCCTCTGTTCATATCGTCGTTGAGCTTCAGTAGCTAAAGGATCATTTAGCTTCATATGTTAGACGATATGAAGGAAAAGCTAAATGATCGTGTAGCTTTGAGCGTTAATCATTTAGGTGTTATGCTTTAGACGATCGTCTACCTCGGGAGCTAAATGATGCGTTGTTTTGCTAAGCGATGGCACTACACGATCATGTAGCTTCGGGTGGGAGCTAAGCGATGAGGTGAAGAGCTATGCGATGGTGCTGAGCGATCGCTTACACGATCGTTTACCTTTGTTCGGGAGCTAAGCGATGCGACGGAGGGCTATACGATGGCGCTAAGCGTCACTTACACGGTCGTTTACCTATGAGTGGCAGCTGAGCGATGCGTCGATTGCTATGCAATAGCACTAGGTGATCGCTTACCTCGGGTGCGCGCTAAACGATCAAGACGCGGTGCTAAGGATGAAGCTATGTGATAGTGTTTGACACTAAGCGATCGTGTAGCATCCTCCAGTGCTAGACGATGACACTAAACGATAGAAGGCGAACACTATACGTTCGTGTAGCTTTGTTAAACGATAGGCATTGGTTGCTAAACGATCAAGCAAACACTAAACGATCAAGCCAATTGCATGACGATGTTCGTCATTGCTCAACGATCAGACTTGGCGAGATTTTGAGCGAGAGTAAGAGAAGCCGGTTTGACCGATTCTCTTGAGGTTTGGTCTGGTTCAGCTTCAAATGGTTTGTGGTTGGTCCGATTCAGTCTCTGCTGGTTCGGTTCAGACGATTCCAGTCCGGTTCAAGCGATTTTGGAGCGGTTAGAGCGGTGTTGAAGCTGTTTTTGTAATAGTTAGGTTTTTGTTTTCTTGTTTTTTCCAAAACTAAAACCATATCAGTATGCGTTTAATTATTTATGCATTGGATGTATGTTATAATTAAATAAATCTTGTATGTGCATATAGTATGCCATTTAGATTTAAAATCTCACCATAGAAAGCATGCAACATGCATTGAAAGTATGTTATAATTTGTTATAATATATAGTATGCATGTTAGGGTTTCTTGTATTTAATATAAGTGTTATACTAGATATTGAATGCTTGTATGTTGTGGATGTTTAGTATGTCTAAAGTTTTATAAGCTCTTATAAAATTGGGTTAGACATTTAAAATCCATAATGAAGAATAGCTGCATGCTCACGTAGGTTAACCACTTGTTTTAATTAGTTAAAATAAGTCGTTAAACTTGTAAAACTAGGGTTATAAACTCAACCGGTATATAATCCTGTCGAAGGTTAGGGGTATTTAAGTTGACGGTCTATGGAACACCTCCTACCTAGGGATTATGGCTGAATACTTGAGCGTTGATAACCAGTTTTATGAGTATTCGTGAGCGATGTCAGGTAATAAAAGCGTTTATCAACTAGACATCATAGGTTTAAGTCCATTTATAAGAGTTATACATGGATAAACCACATAGACTTAGGTTTAATTTTATTAGCCGGGAAAAAACCTAAGTACAAGGTTACCCAAACATTAGAACATTTCAGTGGTAGTGAATAACTTCTATATGATAGAGTTATTAGAAAACTTCAGTGGGAGATTAATAACATACGCGGTATGTTATTCTTAGCTCTCACATCCCTAAGAGTTCACAGTCTAGATTTAAGTAGTACTTCATGTCACCCTGGGAGTGACCTCCCTACGGAGAATATTTTTTAGCTTAAATTTAGACTTTGTGAATAAGGGAAAGTTGTTCAAATAGAAATCAAGAGTATGATTTCAATTGCCACGTCTCCACATAGTTCACATCGTGAGATTCATATGACGTTTTGTGTCACCCTGGAAGTGACCTCCCTACGGAGAGCGGATGTATGCGTCAATACCAAGGTGAACGAAGGAAGTAGTTCATAGTAAGTGGGTGAAGGAAATGTGTCAACATATCCTATAGTCTCCTCCATTAGTATGAACCGTGAGATTATTATGTTGCGCCTACTGGTTAGCTTTAAGCGGCCCTTTGCTAGTCGTTTAACGACGACTATCCCCATGGAGGGTTGTAACATAGGATTCGGAACAACCTAGGCTTCAGTAAAATGAATAGGGTTTTATAGTTTCGTCTTGGGTATTTTTTTCCATTTCAGAGCGATATTCATACCATTCTATAAGATCCGAAAATGGCGGATGTATACTTACAGAATTATTAAGTGTTAATAATGTCTGACCAAAAGCAGTACCTAAATGACAATCGGAATATGAGTTATTCTAGAGGTAGTATTTAGTCAAGAATGTCTTGATGTAGTATCGTTGCAAAAGAATAATCTTGGGTAAATTATTAAAATTGCTAAAACTTGATTGGATATAAAATTTCAAAATGACAAGTTCAATAATACAAGTGTTAGCGCCAGATTAAATTATTGGGGACAATTATGTGAATTAGAAATCAAATTTGAACACGATACTTGTAATAGACAATTTTCGATTTATCTTAATTGAGGGCTATCCTCTCATTCCTAGTTCTAACACAAATCGAAATGTTTGGGATGTATATGACAGATGGGTCAAGGCTAATGATATAGCCTGTGCTTATATCCTCGCCAACTTATCTGATGTGTTGACAAAAGAAGCATGAGGATATGAGTACTGCCAAAGAGATTATGGAATCTCTGCGAGGGTTGCCATTAACTACGTTTACAAGAGTCGCATCAAAGTGGGGACCAATGTTTGAACATGTCTTGGACATGATGGTCCACTTTAATGTGACAGAAGTAAACAGTGCTCTCACAGACGAGAGAAGTCAAGTTGGTTTTATTCTAGAATCTCTTCTGGAGAGTTTTCTGCAATTCTAAATTCATTTATGAATAAAATTTAACTATTCTACTGAATGAGCTATAGGCTTACCAGATACTGTTGAGAACAAAGGGTCTGGTGCCATAAGTAAATGTTACTACTGTCGAGAAGTGAGGAATTTCCTCCAAGCCTGAAGTTGCTTCCTCTTCAAAGAGTAAGAGTATTCTTGTGAAGAAAGGCAAAGGGAAAGGGAAAAAGAAAATTACTTGATTGAAAGGCAAGGATAGCGTTGCAAAGGAAAATGTTTCCATTGCAACGATGAAGGGCACTGAAGGAGACACTGCCCTCAATATCTTGTTGAGAAGAGAATAGAGAAAGGGTAACCAGGCCAACTTGACCCTAAGACCATTTGCTCAGCTCATCTAGTAGGAGAAGTTGCTACTTGTTTTTAATTGCTAAAACTTGTATAGAACAAATTGTATATATTTTTGGGATAAATGAAATGTTCATTTTCAAAATATTATGTTTGTTCTACCAACCTCTGTTGAAAATCAAATTGTTAAATATCATTTGTAGATATTCAGATGGTTAGATCAAAGTATAGAAAGTTTAAAGATTTCTAGATCTGACTATTAATAAAGAGTTGTTAAGAAAGGTCAGATGCATCTTGCTCAAAGAGTTGAGAGTACCTCAACGTAGTGGGAGGAAAGTGTACTTCCTAGCCATTATTGAGATTAAGATGCAATCCCCTTATAGATTTATCAAAAGCCTATTATATACCTAACAATGTTTACAATAATTCTCTCGACTAAAGTGTTTGAGAATTACCTAGTAGGACTAGGAATACTAGATAACCTAGGAAAAGTGGGAGAAATATCGAGTATAAAGGTACCGAATGGTAAAAGATGGGTATGGGATGCCCTAGTTTATTGTATTTTTCTATAAAACTCAGAAACTTAGTCTTATATATTGGATGTATAAGTTACCACTGGAGTTTTAGTCCAAGTGGGAGTTTGTTGGGTTTTATGTCCTAAAACTCGTGGTATGTAAACAATGGAGTCTATTCTGATAATTTAATAAAGATGTTATTGAATAAATCTATTGCTTGAATAGAAATCCAATAAACCTAAAAGTTCCATGACTATTGGATGAGTACATGAACTTTATGTGGAGACATAAAGGTGGATCAAGTTCGAGTAAATAGTCAAAATGATATGTAGTACATGGATAAAGTTGGGTACCTTATTCTGGTAACACTATTGGATACGACTTGCTCTGTAGTTGTTACAAGGAGTTGTAAAGTGCTACAAATGAAGTGATCCTAATTCGTTCATGCTGGACATGAGGAGTGGGGGTGTCCTTGTTCAAAAGAGTTTGTACAAGATCGGACCACGAAATGAGTCACTCTTACTTTATAACGTTGTTTACTATTTAAGACTAACTATTTCAAAGCGATGACCTAAGTAACTTGACCTTAATCTTGAGCTAACTATGAACTCCTGTTTATTTGGGATTGCCCTTAGATTTACAAAGGTGAGGGTTGGCTCAACAGCGCCGGCTCAATATGACTTCCATTTCAGGGGTAAGACTGGATAGATAGCTGGGGACATAGGGTGCAAGAGAGAATTGACTCCTACCCGCTTTAGGGATAGTAAAGAGGTTGTTCCCTTAAGTGTTGATTTTGGGGTTTGAACAAGGGATCTCGCCTCTCATTTTGTATGAGAGGGACTCGGTTTTGTGATTGGATCACAAAAAAATTGTTCATTAGGGGATCAGTGCGGACTTAAGGAACAAGAGCTAATTTCGAGGGTAAAACAGAGATTTGACCCAACCGTTATTACGAACTACCTATGAATGGTTAACTTACTAATCATGGTTATATCGAGTGGACATAATATATCTACAGTGAGGGGAGTTCAACTATGGGATTTTGTGGAGTGACCCATTAGTCAACGAATGGAGGTTAGATCGGTCTAATGACTTTAGCCGATTAATCTCGGATCGTTGGAGCCCATGATCTGTAGGTCCATGCGGTCCCCCTACTAGCTCAAAAATGGATTAGCTCTAGAGTAGCGTGATAAGTTAATTTGAAACATTCAAATTAGAATCAAAAGAAATTGGAGAAAATATATTTAAATATTATTTAAATATATGAAGATGAATTTGTGTAGAAATTAATTTAATATTGGATATTAAATTAATTAGAATTATTTAAATTGTTTAAATAATTATTTATTAATTTTATTAGAAAATTAATTTATGAAATTAATTTGTAAAATTAATAAATTTTAATTTTAGAAATAAAATATGTTTTTAAAAATCAAAATAGATTTTGGAAATTGAAAAATTACACAAACTTTAAAAAATAGGTTTTTCAAGTCATCTTCAAAGTAGCTTACAAGGAACCCACCTTCTCCTTTGACTTACTCCAAGCATGAACTGCATCCCATACAGCACATCTCTTTTCATGATAGTCTGCAATATATTGAAGAGATTGGAGTGAAGAATGAGTGATGAACCGACTGAATTTTTGCTGAAAAATTCGGATGAATGAAGGTATTCTTCAGTGGGTTCTGTTCAGTGAGCTTTCTTCATATTCCCTTTGATTCTAGCTTACGTTGAGTCCCACAACTCAAACTAGAGCACCAGGAGGATAGTAGGGAAGATTTATGGTGGTGTACACAAAGATTTGGAGGATTTTGCAGCTGTAAGTGGAGATTTCGTTTGTTCGGCCAAGGTATGTTCATGAAACCCATTATAATCTATTTTTAGCATGTTTCTTTTCAAGCAAAATGAATGAATTAGAATGTTTATGGATCCTGATTTCTTCCACTGTGTGATGGTATCGATCCAACATCGACAACTTTCTTAGAAAAAAGAGCAACAATATGGATATTGTCTTAATCATCAAAATAAGTGGAGAGGGGAGAATTTTCAAAACTCACATCGCTGAATTTAGTGGCAACTTTAGATTCAACAAAACTTTTCACATTCCTAGGAACCACAGAGGTCAATAAATCAGCATTATCAAAATTTTGATATGGTAAAGTGCCACACCCCTTCCTAGATTACCCTATAAACCTAGAAGGGAATGTGACGGTAGTAGTTCCCAATCCTTTTGTGACACTTACCGCCTAACTAATCTGTTTAACTTGCTTAGGAAACCCTTGAATAACATATTTAATATTCAAGAACTAGGGGATCTTTAAACATTTAAAACAACCAAAGGGCTCCATACATACCAAACTCATAACATATATACAGAACAAGGTCCAATGGATCCTACAATCGTCAGAGCATCTGATAACGGGCAGAAATGCACGTTATTATAGTGTTAAGTTATTAAAAAATGCAGGTTTGCGTTGATAAAATATATAAGATTGTGTCCAAAAACCATTAAGTTTGTAACATTGCCGTCGCATGCGTTCATCGCATAAAAATAGTTAACTATTGTATTTTTGTGCAGCATATGCGTTGACGCAAAGCGTAAAATGCGATCACAAGAAAGCAACGGTCGAGCACAGTGTTACTGCAAGGCTTTGCGGTGATTTGTGCTCGTAAGTATCTACTCAAGAAGGATTGCCGCATAGAGCCGGCGCAACTTGGTGGGCGCATCTGAGTGAAAAACATAATAAATCGCGATGGGACAGAAAGCTAATGACGGTCGAGTCCGAATTTAGTTGAAAAGCCGCTAACGAACTATTGTAGCAAGTACACTCAACTTTTCGGTGACAAATATTCGGTGCATCAAATAGAGAATTAATGTCATCCCATCAGTGTCATCATATGAGAGAAGACGCCTTTCACCTTGAAGCTCTATAAATACCGAAGGCAACCTTCAGTAAAGAAGTTTGGATAGTTAAAGAATTTTCCCTTAGATAGAATAGCCTTGTTCATAGTTTTCCTTTTTACATAGAAGGCGGAGCGAGAGAAGGGAGGAGACTCCAGAAGATTGCTCTGGCCAGCTTGAGAGAGAACCCAGAGGTGTGAAAAGTAGAGAGAGGGTCGACTCTCGCGAGACCGAGACTGTCTTTTGAACAGAGTAGAAAAGACTGTGTAAAAGCCTTGAGAAGCAAGAGATTGCTACCAGGCTCTTTATTCTCATCTTGCATTGTTATTTTGTATTTCAACTCTATATCTATACCATGGAACTTGTTTATCTACATTTGTTCATTCTCTTAAAAGCACGCATGAGTAGCTAAATTTATCGAATGGGTTTAGAAGAACTAAGCTAACATGACCTAGGATCTTCATTGCATGCGATTATCTTGTTTTATGCTGTGCCCAAAATCCCTTTAGAGCTACTCGAGAGAGAGTCTAAAGAAAGAACCTAAGACTTGAGAGAGCTAGGTTAGAATCTAGACTCGAGAGAGCGAGATTAGATCTGCATAAGAGAGAGATAGAGACTAAGAGATAAGCTCTGTTTGCCAACATGCATTCTAGAGATAGGTTATGATATTATGTGGTCGCCTTATTTCTGTGTGTGTCATGTTGTCATCATATAAATAAGAATAGAGGCTTATGTGTAGTCCTATAGACTCATCGCATATATCGCATGCGTTCTAGTACTAGAAGCCGTAGCATTTGCGTTGAGAGATGATTTGTTATTGTATGTGTGTTGCATGATCGTATTATATGAATGCATCCTAGGAAGTATTAGCTGAACCCCTTCTCAACCCGTTCCCCGCATATTCATCGCATCTTCCATATTATCAACTCTTTTTGTAACTCCATCGCATACATTTATTTTATACCGCAAACAACAACCCAAAACAACTATTTAATTTATTGGTTACTGCAAAGACTTCTTGAAAATTATCACTGCATACCATTTTCCTTAGTCCCTGAGTTCGACCCTAGACTTGCTAGGAAACTCAGTAGGGTTTACACTTGGATTCTACTGAGAAAACTTGTTGCTCAACGCATTTCCATCACCACATTTCATTCCATTATTTCATCACATAAAATAATGCATCAGCGTTTCATCACATTAAAGCATTTCTCAGTCATGTCAAGCTAGACCTCGACATCTGTTGAATCTATGGCTCCTTCGAACGTCATTTCACCTAAGTCTTTAAGCCTCTCGATGCCATATTTCTTCTTGGGTTTGCCTGCACGGACCCTACACTCGACACTAGTCTCTGGACGATCCTGTCAAATACTCTTTCCTCTAACTGAGGATTTGCTCCCAATTGAGGATCGTCATGCAGATCATTTTAGAGCATAATGTTGCCGACCTATTTACGAAGGCTCTCACGGCTACAGTGTTTGAAGGTCACCTACGGAGCATGGGTCTATAGGATTGCCCACGGTTGGACTAGGGCAAGTGGGAGATTTTCTTGTACTGGGTCTTTTATGCCCTAGTTTATTGTTTTATACTAGTTTATTGTACACCCCACTTTGCTTTAGGACAAGTGGGAGATTGTTGGGGTTGATGCCATAAAGTCTCGTGTCCTGTAGTTTGTAAATAGTATGTACGAACGCTTGTGTTGTTAATATATGATATTTACCTCACATCTTGTATTTTGTTCATTTACTTGTTTTATTTGCTTACTACAAACGAATAAACATAAAAACCCTGATTATCTGGATGTGACTCAAGCATGTATGTAGTGACATACAAGTGGATCATGTCTTAAGTGATAACCAAAATGGTCTGGAGTAAATAGATAAAAGAGGGAAACCTTATCCTGGTAACGCTACGGACGCGACCCGCTTTGTGGAATGGTCACAAGTGTTGTGACTTGTCACAGATGGTCTGATCCTGATCATTCGTGTTGGGAACATGCGAGCGGGGGCGTCCTATACAAAGAGTTTGTATAAGACCTGACCACGAAATGTTAACGTCTCATTATATAACACTGTTCATGACAGAGGCTTCACTTCACTAGGATGATCATAGGTAACATGACCTTAATCCTGAGTGAGTTGGGAACTCCTGCCATTGAGGGCGGTCCTTTGATTTGTATGGGCGTGAGTGGCCAGTTTGCCGATTAAAACCTATCATTTTGGAGATTCGTTTTATTTGGCAGCTGGAAACTCAGCTACACAAGATGGAATCACTCTTTCCCCGAGGCAGGGGTAAGTAGATAGATAGCTCCTTTAAGGGCTAATTCCGGGGCTTGAACAATGTGGTGCCACACACCTCCTCTTGGTTCGAGAGATGTTCACACATAGTTGAACTATGTTGTATTTTTCATTAGAGGAATTAGTGGTACTTAAGGAGTGAGATGTAATTATAGGGGTATAACGGTAATTTGGCCCAGCTGTACTTACGAGCATCTGTGAAGGGTCATCATACTCATGATCGGTTATATCCGATGGACACAAAAATATATCTATGGTAAGAAGAGTTCAGTTGTTGGTCTTTAGTGGAATGCCTGACAGTTAACAGATGGTGGATCTCGTGGCTAAAGAGTTTAGTCAGCTATTCATGTACTGTTGGAGCTTCGAGCCACAAGCCTATACGATAGTCACTCTTCATCTAGACGATCGTCTACCTCGCAGCTAAATGATCGCACACTGTTGCCTACACAATCAGATAGTTTCTCTAAATGATCGTATAGTGTGTCGGTTTTACTAAACGATCGTGTACCTTTCCCTAAACGATCATTCAGTAAATACTACACGATCGTGTAGCTCTTGCTAAGTGATAAGAATTTCTTCTATGCGATAGCATTTTCTTCCCTCCCACTTGCTCATCGCCTACACGATTCGTGTTTTCCTCCTTCCTTTAGCAAATTCACCAAAGACCGCCCTTTGGGTTTTCATTCTGAGAATACCAGGGGCTCATTACTGCTGGTGTCGTCCCCACGGCATTCCTGTTCGCGGTTCTTCGGGTTGCTGCAGTCGACGTTTCCGCTGGGCATTGGTAGATCGCATAGAGGGTTTCCGCTGCATTGGATTTTCGAAGTATGAAGAACGTCTTCAACTGGTATGGAACTCTTTCCCTGATGTTTTTGTTGTTCATAGCATGCTGTTAATTAAGATTTGTTTTCATAACTATATGTTGAATGTATATTGTGTATTTCGGTCATGGTGAGGTCGGAGCGATTTGAATGCGCTCATAGAACTCTTAGATATGAGATTCTTCATAGGGGGTCTATGAACCTATCACCTAAGCCCAAAATAAATTCTCACAGGATGGTCAGGGGACCGATAAGTCTTGTTCTTGAGCCTGTGGGAAGGGAAAACCTTGATTGGAATGGTCAGAGGGCCGACGGGCCTAGCTTCTGAGCCCATGAAAGGGTTTATGTGCACATAGGTTAATGAATGTTTGTAGATTTGAAATGTTAAATATCTATCGTGTGTGTAGGCAGGTTTGTGAAAAGATTCTTTAAATGATGGAGGTTTGCATTATAACCTCATGATATAATGTTTATAAGTTGAAAGAGACTTATATTTATGATTCCACTCACTGAGCTTTTTGAAGCTCATGGTTTGTTTTCTGTATTTTTCACGCAGGTAGCAGAAGAGTCCAGGTTGCAAAGTTAGTCAAGGTCTGCCACAAGTTTAGAAATAGTACTAAAAGAGTTTTGTAGTCGGGGTGGGGCTACATTAGTAAATGTAATTTAAATTTGTAAACTTATTTCCTAAACAAAGAATGTGTATCCATTTGTTCCATTAATATTTTCCGTTGCAGTAGTAAATATTGTTAAAAAGGAAACTAGTAAAGTAGTGTCAATAGTTGTCATGAAATAGTAGCATCTGTTGACATCACGCCTTCTCTTAGGTAAAAGTTGAAACTAGGGAGAGGGTCGTGACACATGTGGCTCAACCTCATTGCATAGCTCTCTAGCCAGCGCTAGCGCATAGCCATCAGCCAGCGCCCATCACCTCACCTAATTGCCATTACATAGGCTCACTTGTCCATGCCACATATTCAGGCCATCACACGCATGCCCAGCCTCGACATATAATGAATCTTGGCAGCTCTTTATTTCGCACATGCTACACCCACGCTCATCAACGCACATGTGTAGCCTCCCAATGCCTTAAGCCTTCAAGCTCTTTCACGCACTTCCTTGCCCATCTAACCTTAAATGGGCTTAACCAACGCATGCCCTTGCTCAACGCATAGCATCTCATGCGGCCACCATTTAGCTTTATGGCCAATGCCTCTCATTCGCCTAATTAGCCTTCGTGAACATGGTTGCAACACTTTAGACCATTTCCTTCAACGCATAACCATTTTTACTTCCACACATAGCCAAAATTTTCCTTACAAATGCTTCATTTGTCTTGCTACCCGAGTGCCATAATGTTCAACACTTAGAACATTTTTCCTTCTTTTCTTCATCAAGTTTTTTCCCTACAAACATATTAATTACTTATACTTAATCTTGATTAATATGTTAATTAACTTATTTAAGTAGGAAAAATAGGGTTTGAGGTTTACAATTTACCTCCCCCTTCTGAAATTTCATCCACGAAATTTGTTGCAAGTCTATGAATTGAATAACTGAGGGTATCTATTTTTTATTTGCTCTTAAATCTCCTAAGTGACTTCTTCAATTCCATGATTCCTCTATAGTACCTTTACTAAAGGTATCGTATTGTTTATTAACACATTCTTTTTCTTGTCGAGAATTTGTACTGGCTTCTCTTCATAAGTCAGGTTTTCTTTTAACTGTACTAGTTGCTCTAATAACACATGAGCAGGATTTGGAACATACTTCCTCAACATTGATACATGGAAAACATCATGTATGAGATAGTTCTGGAGGTAAATCTAACCTACATGCTGCTGGCCCAACTTTCTCCACTATCTCATAAGGATCGATATACCTTGGACTTAGCTTTCTTTTCTTGCCAAATCTAAGGATTCTTTTCCATGGAGATAACTTAAGGAATACCTTCTCACTCTCGAGCTCTAATTCTCTTCTTCGCTTGTCAACAAAACTTTTTTGTCTGTCTCAGTTGTCTTAAGATTTTCTCTAATAAGCTTAACACTATCTGACGTCTGCTGAACAAGTTCTGGGCCTACTAGTTTCCTTTCTCCAACCTCATTCAAACACATAGATCTCCAACAAGGTCTTCCATACAAATCTTGGTATGGAGCCATTTCAATACTGGAATGATAATTGTTGTTATGCAAATTCGATCAACGAAAAATGTGTATCCAAACTTCCCTTGAACTGCAATACACATGCCTTAGCATGTCTTCTAGTGTCTGAATTGTCCGCTCTGACTGACCATCTATCTGTGGATGAAAAGTTATACTGAAATGCAACTTAGTACCTAGAGCTTTTTATAAACTAGGCCAAAACTTTGAAGTAAACCTCGAATCTCGATCTGACACTATCGTCACTGAAGCTCCAAACTGACTGGTAATCTTGTCAATATAAAGCTTAGCAAGTCTGTCTAGGGTAAAAGTGATGTTTATTGGTACAAAATTAGCCGTCTTAGTCAACCTATCAATAATTAACCAAATTCCAGCATATCCTAATGGTGTTCCAGGAAACCTAAATAAAAAAGCCATTATAATATGCTCTCTTTTCCACTCTCGCACTGGAAGTAGATTAAGCAATCCTGCTAGCCTCTGTCGTTCAGGTTTAGCTTGCTGACATACCAAACACTTATCAACAAACTCTACTATTTCTCTTTTTTATGTCAGGCTACCAGTACGACTTATTCAATGTTCTATGAATCTTCGTACTGCCAAGATTCATAGCATAAGATGAACTATGTGCTTCCTCTAAAATTGCTTATTTTAATAATAATGTATCAGTACACAAACCCTACCTTCCTTGAGTAAGACTCCATCTGTTCTTACACATAATTTGTCCTCAGACCTTTACCTACCTCCTCGGCTATCTTTTGGAGACTAGAATCTTCTAACTGTTCACGAGAAATATCATTAAGTAAGGTGGGTCGTACCTGAAACGAAGCTCGCAAGCCTCCTGCCTGGTCAACTACTGGATCAACATTAGCATATCTGAATTCTTCCAACACTAAACCTCGTACTGAGCAAAGAGTAGCTTTAACTATTCCTATTTTCCTATTTAGGGCATCTGCCACCACAATGATATTCTCAACAACTAACTTCAAAAAAATTTCATCATAAGCATTTACACCTTTAGTTTCTTCTAACTCAGCAGCAGTTTCAACATTATCACGTACCGACATTATAGTTGAAGTAGGAATAGACAAATTTTCAACTAAACTACCTTCGGAAACCTGGAATAATGACATTAGAACACAACTTAGTGCCAGAAGTATGAACAGTCGTATCTGCAAAACCAAAACCAGGTTCAAAATTAACATCATCAACTAAACTACTTTCGGAAACCATAGCGTCTACATGGGCTATGGGAAAAGGTTCAATAATCTCTTCAGGGTTTCAAGGCAAGACGATATATTCATGCATGTGGTCAAACTTACCACTAGAAGGGGTTTTCTTTGGAACAATTTCAACACCATCCCCAATTAGATCAACCATCGTTAAGGATGACGAACATGCCTTTTTTTCCTCTTTAGTTTTAGATGGTTGACTCACTCTAGAACGTTTTCTTCCTCTTGAGGAAGGTAGAACTCCAACTTCCTTAATTTCAACAGGAAAACCTTGGATATGAACACCATATTGTTTATATAGGGCGGTGGAACTTCTTCTACAGCATGCATCTTGTGCTTGGATTTTTCTTTATAGCTTACCATTTTCCTGCCAGAAGTGTGAGTCCCTTAACAAGTACTCACAATTATAGATGACTGAGTGAGATAATCAAGAATAAAAATTTTGAATAGAGGCAGTTACGGGAGAAAGAAGCCCACAATGCAACAAAGAAACCTGTCGGCCTCCTGTAATTTGAATTAAAAAAAAAAAAAAACTTTAAAGATAAAACCCGGTTAAACTTCCTTGAGTTCTAAACAAACGTAATTAAGACAGTTCATTGTGCGATTTGCTTTATGTGCTTCTACGCCTGTGGGCCGAGATTCTTTGTTGAACGTCCCATTGTTAGCTCTTAAAAAGAGCTAATATTATGTCCTCAATTTCGTCATATTTAATAATTCATATGCTTAAATTATCTAATTTGTAGGTAAATCGATTCTGAGGAGAAAATATATCATTCTGATGAAAGCCGAGCTAAAAGAAAACAAATGGGAGTTGGATGCATCATGTTGAAAGAAGACAACAAAATTGCCAAACTGCTCTTGAGGATAACATTGTAACCCTCCCTTGACAGTGGAAATCGCTCATTGCCCATAGTCGGAGCGTCACAACTCTCATGGCATGAAGAAGCTTTATGCTACCCCAATGCTTGAAGACAAAAGCTGTTGAATAGGGCAGCGTTGTGATGTTGTCCAACAACATCACAATGCTACGAACTTTCGACAGAATTCTTCGCCTCACGTGCGTGTAACCGAGCATTGCAACACTCTTAATCAACATTGCAATGCTATGATCACTTATAAATTCATCCCTTACATTCCAACAGAAGAAGGAATAAGTTGGAGCCATATTGGAGATGATTTATAGCTTTCAATTTCTCAATTATTGTTGCTGATTTAAAGAAGATGCAAGGCTAGGTAACCGTTTCTTCTTAGGTTTAGTAGTTTTGTTCAATTTCCTGAGGATGTTTAATTCATGATGTTGAATCCTATAAACTCTTGAGTTTTATTTGAGTTTAATTTTAATAGAATTTGATAGAATTGATTTGACAAATCATTTTTATTGGGTTCTTACATGCAATTTCGACATGGCAGTTTTGCATAATTGTAGATTAGGTTGCATGAATTAGGAAATTCGTGTGTCGGCTAAGACTTTTTCTGAACTCACACTTGTTTGCCCTAATTTTAAGTTATTGAATGAATCATGCCATGAGTCTAGGCTTTCCAACTTGTATGTGTCAACTATTCATGCATCATTTTATATTATAAGTATTATAATATGTGTATATGCATGATTTAAATTATATAGCAAGCACATGCACCATATAGTATAAATGTTAAAGTATATGTATGCATGCATTTATAGTATATCCATGCATGTATTATAATTGTTATAATATATGGTTTAATGAATGTATGGAAGTATGCTATAGTATGATACATTAGTTATATAATTGTTATATATGTTAGTAATGAATGGAGATTGCATGAAACATGACACTACCTTAGGTTAATTTATAAATGTTATAATTAACTAAAGTATGTCGATCATGCAATGAATGTTTTAATTATTTCATTTATTTATAATCGTTATAACTAAATGAAATTAGAATTAAATCAATAATTAAGAGTTGCATGCAAACCTTATGTTATAATCATTTTTTAAAAATTGTTTCAAAACTTGATTGAAATAGACCTAGGATCATATTTCTAATAAGATTAGACATCTTAGTTTAATCTTTTTAATCAGTTTAATATGATTAAATTGATTCTTAATAATAGATTAAATATGTAACAAATGCATCTATAAGGGACCTTTTGTCTAATGTGGGTTTTGTCTAGGCTAGAGTACTTTAGTTCATAGAAACGTCACACCCCTACATGGGAACCTACCTAGAAAGCTGAATTAGATAGATTTGTTACATGTATGCAAGTTTGATGAAAGTCTAATAAAGAGTTTAATGAGATTTCAATCAAAATTGTTTAATCATCAAAGACAAGTGTTGTTTTTTGAGCAAATTAAAGGTTCACTTAGTTAAAATCCATAGCCGAGTTTTTCCTAAGTTAATTGACCCTAGGTAAAATACTCATTGGGAGGAAAATGGGGTATATGATACTTCATTTATTCTCTACATGTTTCTCCCTATAAATTCACACCGTGACATCTACACTCGACCTCGAGGCATCATGGGTAGGTCAATAACAAGGTAAATGGATAGAGTGTTTATAGTAAGTGGGAGCAAGACGTGTGACAACACATCCCTTGGTCTCTCTCATTAGGTTAAATAAAGTTTTCATGCATCGGCTGGTGGCATCGTGGGTGTCCGCCTAAAGGATGGTATTATTGCATGACACTTTATTCAATCTCCAGATATGGATAGGGTTGCTTTTATTTCATGTTCTGATCCATTTTCCCTACGGTTGGCTCATTGGGATGGAACTCTAGAACTTAAAATAAGGGGGTTACACTATTGTTAAGCAAGTTAACAGATTTTGGACCAAACAATGGTGACTGTTAGTCATAGTAACTAGGTATTGTTTTTGTCTAATGGTTGAGAATGTCTTTATTTTAGTGAAGGGACACTTGATCACCCTACGATGGTTTTTGTCCTACCTCACTGTAACATCATTGCAAAATTAGATGTCATTTAGGGTACATTAAAGTTTTGCTAAAATGGATTGGTTGTTTGAGTTGTTTAATGCAAATTAAATTAATTGTAAATAGTTTGTTCCTTTTCAACAATTATTTTATTATGGCTACCACTACATTAAACTTGCTCGTTGAGAATAAATTAGCGGGAGAAAATTACACTAGTTGGAAAAACACAATCAACACAATATTCATCATCAATGATCTTTGTTTTGTCCTCATGGAGGATTGTCCTCCCATTCTAGCTCCCAATGCCCCTCAAACGTCTAGGAAGCTTATGAGCGTTGGACACGGGCAAATGATAAGGCTCAAGTGTATATCTTGGCAAGTCTTAACAAAGTTTTGGGCAAGAAACATGAGCCCATGCTCACAGCCCGTGAGATCCTAGAGCCCCTAAGCTGAATGTTCGGACAACCTTCCGCACAGCTTAGGCATGATGCTCTAAAACACATCTTCAATGCCCGTATGCAAGAGGGGCATCTGTTCAAGAACATGTTCTTAACATGATGGTCTATTTTAACGTGACGCAGATGAATGGGTCTAGCATTGATGAAACCAGTCAAGTTAGCTTCATTTTAGAATCATTGCCTGAAAGTTTCCTTCATTCTCGTAGAAATGTTGTTTTGAATAGGATTGACTACAATCTGACCACTCTACTCAATGAGCTACAAACCTTCCAATCATTGATGGAAAGCAAGCAACAGAAGGGTGAAGCAAATGTTGCTTTATCTTTTATTAATTTCCATAGAGGTTCAACCTCTGAGACTAAGTCTGTACCTTCTTCCTTCAGCACCAAAAAGTGGAAGAAGAAGAAGGGTGAAAAGAGGAAAGCTAACGATGTAGTTGTTGCTCAAAAGGGGCAGAAGACCGATCAAGGCTACAAAAGAAATGTGTTCCCATTGCAACCAAGATGGGCATTAGAAAAGGAACTGACCCAAATACTTGGTAGAATAGAAGAAGGCTAAGCAAGGTAAATATGATTTACCTATATTGGAAACCTACTTAGTGGAGAATGATGATTTTGCCTAGATTATAGATAAATGTGGTCACTAACTATGTTTGTTCTTCATTTCAGGGAGTTAGTTCCTGGCGGCAACTAAATGTTGGTGAGATGACGATGTGTATTGAAACTGGACATGTCGTCTCGACTATGGCAGTGGGAGGGCTCTAGTTGACTTTACAGAACAAATTTTTTATTTTAGAAAATGTATAAGTAGTTCTTGATTTAAAAAAGAACCTTGTTTGTGTAAAGTGTTAGATTGAACAATCTTATACTATCAACTTTCTTTTAAAATAAAGTGTTTATTTCTAAGAATGGTATTTATATTTGTTATACAAAACTAGAAAACAATCTTTATGTACTAAGATCGTTAGCAACTAACACCCTCCGTAACACATAAATGTTTAAGACTACAGTAATCAACGTAAAAGGCTTAAAATCTCTCCTAAAGAAAATGCCCAACTTTGGCATCTAAGATTAGGACACATTAATCTCAATAGAATTGAGAGGTTGGTGGAGAATGGACTTCCAAGTGAGTTACAAGAAAATTCTTTACCTGTGTGTGAGTCTTGCCTTGAAGGCAAAATGACTAAAAGACCTTTTATTGGAAAGGATCGTAGGGCCAAAAAACATCTATAGCTTATACATTCAGACCTCTGTGGTCTGATGAATATCAAAGCAAGGTTTTGGGCCTACACACTTAATTTTATTGAAGAAAAACCCAAATGATGAAAATGGTCTTCAGCTGATCCGATCCATGATCCAAAAGCCTAGTTAATTTGTCCAAAAAATTTGGTAGGTAGATTGCTTGGCTCTGGTTGCTCCACGACCTTCCAACTGATGTGTAACACGTGGTAAATTCCAGTTACACTGCCTGATGGAAGAGACACCACTTTCCAATGGGAAAGAAATTAACAAACAAATTTATTTTTCTTTCTCTCTATCGTATCAGTCCTCTGTTTGCAGAAATCTCTCTAACCCTTTTTTCTTTCTGATTTTTTGCGTGAGTTTACTGTGTGAATGCAAAAGAAGATGAACATGCAATGTGATAAAGAGAAAGAAGAGAAGAAGAGCTACATGGAGATGTTCGTGATTCGGTAATAGAGTGCCTACATCCACAGAAGAAGAAGAACTTTTATTATTCAAGAGCTAAATCACTTTTATTACAGATCTTATAGCTTTTTCTTGTAAGCTTATGAAAGATTACACTACTAAATGTAAATTATGCATATTTATGCAAGATGATACAAGTAGTTACATAACAAACTATAAAGAAAATGTAAAAAGTTGTTGAAGTCTTGATTTGAATGCTTGAGCTTATTTTATACTTCACAAGGGAAGGTTATAAATATTTCATCACCTTTACTGGTGATTATTCAAGATATCGGTATGTTTATTTAATACGACATAAGTCTGAATTATTTGAAAATTTAAAAGATTTCAAGGCTGATGTTGAAAATGCATCAAAGAGAATGATTAAAACATTTCGATATGATCAAGGTGGAGAGATTATGGATTTAACATTCGAGAACTATTTGATAGAACATGGAATAATATCTCAACTCTCGGCACCTTGTACACCTCAGTAGAATGGTACATTAGAAAGGAGAAATTGAACCTTGTTGGACATGGTTCGGTCAATGATGAGTTATGCTTCCTTATCTGACTCGTTTTGGAGTTATGCAGTAAAGACTGCAGCGTACATCCTGAACTGCGTTCCATCCTAGAGTATGGCTAAAACACCTTTGGAATTATCGAATGGTCGTAAAGTTAGTTTACGCCATTTCAGAATCTAGGATTGCCTAACACACGTGCTTGAGGTTAAGAAATTGGAACCACGCTCATAATTCTGCTTATTTGTAGGCTACCCCAAAGGAACGAGAGGTGGTTACTTCTTCGATCCTAAAGAAAACAGTGTTTAAATCGACAAATGCTACTTTTCTTAAAGAAGACCATATAAGGATGCACAAGCCCCGAAGTAAAATCGTGATGGATGAAATTTCCAATGAAATTACTGAAACTTCAACAAGAATTGTTTAAGAACCTAATCCCTCAACAAGAGTTGTTGAAGTAGGATCATCAAGTAGGTCAAATCCACCTCAAGTGTTGAGGGAACCTCGATGTAATGGGAGGGTTGCGAACCCACCAATTCACTATATGGAATTAACAGAAATCTTGGCTATGGTAGCTGATGGTAAAGTTGAGGACCCATTGTCTTACAAAAAGGCAAAGTGATCGATCTCGAAATGGAGTCTATGTATTTCAATTCCATATGGGATCTTATAGATTAACCTGATGGGGTTAAACCTATAGGTTGTAAATGGATCTACAAGAGGAAATAGGGTGTTCATGGGAAGGAGCAATCCTTCAAGGCTAGATTAGTGGCAAAGGGTTATACCCAGGTTGAAGGAGTTGACTATGAAGAGTCTTTCTCACCTGTTGAATGCTTAAATCTAACAGAATACTCTTGTCATTGCCTCATACTATGACTATGATATTGGGCAAATGGACGTCAAGACTGCTTTTCTAAATTGCAATCTTAAGGAGAACATTTACATGTAGCAGCACGAGGGATTCATATCCCAAGGTCAAGAGCAAAAAGGTTTGCAAGCTTAATCGGTCCACTTATGGATTGAAGCAAGCTTCACGGTCTTGGAACATAAGATTTGATATTGCGATCAAATCTTATGGCTTTGATCAAAATGTTGATGAGTCTTGTGTATACAAGAAGATCATCAACAGTTCAGTAGTTTTGCGAAGAGTGCAGCCGTTGGTATGATTAAAACATTTTGATGAACCTTGTGTATACAAGAAGATCCCATTTGATGAGCCTTGTGTATATCTGTGGTGCGAAGAGTGCACATATTGGTCTTTAATGGAGTGTCCGACACTTAACGGATGGTAAATAATTTAATTAAAGAGTTTGATTAATTATTCATGTACTGTTAGAGCTTCAAGCTATAAGTCCATGAGGTCACCTTGGTAGCTCAATAGATTTAAATGAGAATCAAATTTTGGATTAATTTGAATTGTTCAAATTGATTGAGGGATTTAATTATATATATGATATAATTAAGTTATTTTAGTTATATATGATATAATTATTATAATGCATTTGATACATTATAGCATTTGAGAAAGGAAATAAATATTTGAATAAGATTCAAATACTAATTATATGAATTGGATTCATAATTGTTAAATTTAATATAAATGTGATTTATATTAAATGTCATATGATAGAGAAAGAAAATTATACATTATATTGTATATGATACAATATTAAAACTATAGGTTATAAGTTAAATTTGATATAACAGGTAGTCTAATATATATATTATGATAAGTTAGTTATCATATTTATATATATTAAATATTTTTTCTTTATAAATTAATTTTATTATTTTATATATTAAAATTAATTTATTTGAATTAGGGAGGGAGTTACAACTCCCTCTCCTCGTTTCTTTCTCCAACCACATAAGTGGGTGGTTGTTGATTTATTTGGCTTTTGAAAGGTGAGAGTCTCCTTCTTCACCAACATACACAAAAACGTTCTGAATGAGAGTTGTTCTTGGAGATCAATCACAATTCCCCATCCTCCTCTCTTCTCTCAATTCATTCTCCCATTCAAAAATAGTCAGAACCCACCACTCCTGGATTCTCTACCTGAGAATACCAAGGTCGCCATCGTGGTAGTGCCCGTTTCTAGTTCGAGGGATTCTTGAAGATTCGTCTTCAAAGGTAAGGGTTCCTAAAACCCTATTTTTTAAAAAGTATGTTGTAATTTATATAAAAAAATAGAAATTGGGACGATCCCGTTTTCGCTCATAGTTCTCTTCAATGAGATCCTTCACCATAGTGTTCCCAGGATAAGGTACCCAACCTTATCCATATACTTATAGACCTTTTTGGCTATATACTAAAACTTGATCATCTTTTAAGTCTTTACATAAAATTTAAGTATACATGTTATAGCCATGGGTTAGTTCATTGGATTTAGGAATAAACACAAATCAATAACACTTCTATTGAAAGAAATCTCAATGATATCTTTATGTGAATAGAATATGTTTAATGTTTACAAACTGTGAGTTTTAGGACATTCTCAACAAACTCCCACTTGGACTAAAACTCCAATAGGTTTAAATATATATAAATATACAATGTTAAGTATGAGAGAATATAAATACCATAAACTACGACATTTATATACCCGTGAATTCTCCCATTTGCCATAGATTTATGATGCTCATAGTCCTAGTCACACTAGGTGACCCTCAAACACTTTTGCCGTAAGGGCCAGCAAATGGATCAGCTAAATTTTCTTCTAAAGCTATCTGCATGATGATCACATCGGCTCTTTGTACTATCTCCCTGATGAGATGGTACTTACGTTCGATGTGCTTTTCTCATTTATGGCTTTTTGGTTCTTTTGAGTTGGTAACTGCTCTACTCTTATCGCAATATAGGGTAATTGATAGATGCGTATTTAGAACGTCTTACAAATCTGTCAAAAACTTTCTAAGCTATACTGCTTCTTTGGCTGCTTTACATGCAACTACATATTCAACTTCCATGGCGGAGTCAGCAATACAACTTTATTTAATGCTTCTCCATACCATAGCTCCTCCATTAAGAGTTTATATTGGTCCCGAAGTGAACTTCGTAGAATGTACATCGGTTTTAAAATTAGAATCAGTGTATCTAGTAAGGATCAAATCCATATCCCTATATACGAGCATATAGTCCCTCATTCTCCAAAGATACTTGAGGATGTTCTTAATAGCAGTCTAATGACTATATCCAGGGTTGGACTAGAACCTGCTAACTATTCCTACTACAAAGCACATGTCTAGGCGTGTGTATAACGTAGCGTACATCAATCTCTCGACTGCTGATGCATAAGGAATTATTTTCATATCATAAACTTATTGAGGTTTCTTAAGACAATGTTCCTTAGACAAATGAATTTCATGTCTAAAAGGTAATAGACCTCTTTTGGAATTTTGCATTGTATATCTTGACAGCATACTGTCAATATAAGATATTTGAGATAGCGCTAGCATTTTGTTCTTGCAATTTCGAACTATTTGGATTTCAAGAATATACTGTGCATCTCCTAAATCTTTCATTTGGAATTATGATGCTAACCGTCTCTTAATTCAACGAGGAATCCTACTTCATTCCCAATGAGCAGGATATCATCATCATATAGTACCAGAAAAGCTACAGTCTTGTTGAGTATTTTCTTATAAACCCAAGGTTTATCAATACTAATGTACTCTGAAAGTTGGATCTAAATTTTGCTATGTTTGCAAATCTTTTAACATTCTGCTATATTTACTAATATTTTAGACCTAATTGATATATTTACAATTGTCCCCTTAATAGAAATGGTGTCACTTCAATTTCATTAATGAAGTTATTACGTAGATTAGATATAAACATAATTAAAATTTTAAAAACTTTATCGAAAAGATTTAAATTCCAGAGTAAACAAGATAGAAGGGTCAAAATAAACAATAATAATAATAATGGTGGGGTTAGTAATGACTTGGAAGATAGGACTATTCGATGGTAGATCCACCACGCTCTCTCGCAGTTGCACAAATGTCATGTTATTCACGTGAATTAGCCATAAACATAATAAACATTTTAAAATTTCCCTTACAAATTTTAAAATTTAGAAACTGACAAAGATATTGAGTGTCCAAATTAATAATTTAAGCTTCATAAAATATATATATATTTTTTGAAGGGATAAAATATAAATGGTGCTAGAGTTGGTAATGACTTGGAGGATAGGAATATAATACAAAGTCATCAAAATCAGGACCCTTCTAAAGAAAATCTAAAACCTAATGTTTTTTGTTTGTTTAATTATTATTATTACTTTAGGGTTAGTACCTAACCCTTCTAATCCCTCATCAAAATCATCAAAATTATGACTTTGTAACCATTCTAATCACACAGAGATTTTTTTTTCTGGCCCACGTATTTAGAGTTTTTCCCGCTAATTGATCTATTTGTATCCCATATATAATTGATATACAATTTTATGGTCTATTATTAATGGACTGATTTTTATCCTGTATTGTCTTGTTTTTCGTCGATTTACATATATCATTGATAGTACAACTTACATATAGAAATTTGGGAGTATGTGTTGATAGAAGTCTAACTTTAATAAGTCATTTATGTTTCTTTTTGTGATATGTGCTTATCAATAACTTTGAAGTATAGATATAAATACGGATATGATAGGATACAACGATACGTCGATTTCTAAAAAATTAAGATACTAATACGTTGAGGATACATTTTCTAAAATCTAGGATATATATACATTTGACATAAATATACTAAATGTAATCCATTAAATCCATGAAAAGTCATAAAATATCAAGTTAATGTCATAGTACAAAATACAATACAAAAACAGAAATACAATACAAAATGTAACATCAGTGATATTGAATTACAATAGTCAATAGAATGAAGTAGAAAAAGGACTTGGATTTAATCGAAGAAGAAAAAGAAAATCAGAGGGAGAAGTTTGAAAATAAATGAAGAACTTCATTGAATTGCTGAAGATATTCAAGTGGATTATATTTTGTGGGATTTTGTGAGGACTGAAATGTAAAGATGAAGATTATATGATTCTAGGGTTTGATCTTTTATTACTTTTTCTTTTCATTTTGGATTGGGACAGTGAGCTTTTTCAATAGGCTACTTTGTTTGGTGTGGGGAAAGATTTGATAAATTGCTTATTTTCTTTCTTTAAAAAAATATCAGTATAAAAATAGATTTGACGAATTGCTTATTTTCTTTCTTTAAAAAAATATCAATATAAATAGATATGTTAAATCGCGTGTCAGATACGTATCTGAAAAATATCTTAAGATATCGGTGATATCGATTTTTTTTTCTATGACGTATCTGTATTTCAGAGGATACCAAATGTTGTTATATAAAAATGTCTAAAAAATATGAGTAAACAAAGAGACCAAAGATAACTCAAATACCATTTTTATTTATTTATATAATATATAAATGAAAGACCTGATAGCAAGTAAGCATGGAAACAAATGTCTTGTACCCATTTATTTAATTCTATTATATTAAAATTACAATATATCAATAATCAATCTAATAGGCGAGTATGGAAAGAATTATAGTGTATCCATAGTGTTAATTTAAAAAGTTAAAAAAGGTTTAGAAATATAATATTTCAGATGGTAAACTCAACTATTTTTTTAAAATTAAAATATGGATTAGGTAATGTATTATAAATTATTTAATATTATAAAATAATAATTATATAAATTTTTTTAACAAAAATAAGTCCATAGATTAGTTAATAAGAATTTATAGTCAACCTAATATTTAGTGGGTAACTACATAACTAACTTTATGATTTATAAATATTCAAATATTCAAAATAAAATAAATTCATAAATTAATTAGTAATAATTTATAGTCACTTCTCTCCACGAACAACGCAACACAGCTATCCATCACCATCTATCACCATGGAAGCTTCTTCTTTTAGGGTTGTTCGAATTTGAATTAATGTAGCCATTATTCTTCATAGATTATTGAGAAAGAAGATGAACCATCTTAGATCTACCCTCATTTTATATCGAGTCATTTGTTTGCTCTAAATGTGAAATTTTCTTTTAATAATTTTATGTTATTTCAATCTATTTATCTGCTCAATGATTGTTGCATTGTCTGTTAAATTTTTGTTCATTGTCTTTGAAAAATTTATTTTATGTGTTTCAAATTTTATCGCTATGATCATTATAACCTAATTAAATTTTAGTTTTTAAATGATGGCTGAAATTTTCTCCATTCTTTAACTTTTTCAACGTCCTACTTTCGGTTTCTTCTCTTTTCACTTCATCGGGTTTCTTATCTTAGGTAACGTGATTATAAGATTCTATAGCTTGTAAAGTGTCAAATCATATCTTGAAATATGAAGTAGTGTCTCTTGTAAGTTAGATGATATTGTAATTATACTAAGATCTTGTATGTTGTAACAAGCTTGTCAAGTGTATCCTTAAATTGTAGTATCTTCTATTTGTTCATTAGTATTAGAGGCTTGGCAATACTTGACCATAATGTGCTAAGGACTCGAGGAGACAATCTGTTGACCTAAATCGATCTCCAAAACTATTTTTATATGGTCTTTCTTGTCTAGACAAAAAAAAATCTAGTACCCCGAATAAAATAGATTTAAGGAACGATAATGGTTTGTTTCAATATGAAACTATATTTAAAGGTCTTGTAACTTGCAAATAGTTTGTAAAGGACATTCTAAATTACCACATCAACTTTTTGTTTGTTTACATCAGAGAGCCTTGAATACGACGACCCAATTTTTCAACGGAAAGACTTAGAGGTCCAACACGACTATAAACTAAAGTAAAACAAATAAAATTTTCAGTCCAATAAGGAATGCCGAGGCTAGCACTTGAAGACATAAGTAAATTGCCAAAATAATTGACAAGACGCATGTGAAGCAAAAGCTTGACTTGAATGTTCTCCTCTGATAACAAAAAACCTCCTTTGATAACAGTTTTGCGCTTCGGTCTTTGAGGTGTCATGAAAGGACTTGCGGTGTCAAATGGTGCTCTTCATATCTAGGGATACCTACAAAAGAAAAAGAAGAAGTTAAACTAGAAAGCAATAAAAGAAAGCAGTAAATTTTCACTTGATTCCCTCTAGGAAGGCAACATTTTTAATGTCAGTTGCTTGAAGTGACATGTCTATTGGGTGGAAATGTGATCAAAGTCCCGCGCATTGGTTACATAAGTAGATGATCATGGTTTATAAGAAAGGAAAACCATCTCCAATGATCTGAGTGAAGGAAATCGGAAGCGAGATTTCCATAAGCGGTTAGCATCATAATCATGAATGAACAATATTATTCCAAATCACAATCATGAATGAACAATATTTTTACAGTTAACGTCAAATAAATGGTTATACAATTCATACAGATAAATTATAGCATGAAAAACTACAAATGAAGAGAGAACAAATTGAACAAACAATCGAAGAAGCGTCTCCACGCTCCGTTGCGCGACCGCTCGAACAACAGCAACCTCGAACGCCTGATCTACATGACCACAATAACGCAGCACGAACACCGCATTCATCCTCAACAAACACCTCAGCCACGAACTCTTCCGCAACACGATAAGACACTGCGCTCGTCCTTAGTGACACAAACGACCTCCATAACACCATGAACGGCCTCCAAAAAACCTCGACGGTGTCGAGTTGAGTCTGACACCACCAATAAGGTTACCTTGGTATTCTCTGTGTGAGAATCCAGAGGGTGGGCTCTGTTCGGACTTGGTATGAGGTAGACGAAGGAAGAAACACCGATCGCGTACACGACTGTGAAAGTGGGAGATGGCGGAGACCTATCGTATAGGTCGATGCACAATCGTTTAGATAAAGCTATGCGATCGTCTAGCAAAAGCTATGCGATCGTTTAGCTCATCGTTTAGTTCAGTATATCACCTACAGACTCTACACGATCGTTTACATAGGGCAAGCGATCGTCTAGCAAAACTATACGATCATTTAGTAAATACTGCAGGATCGTTTAGCTCACCCAGCCGTCGTTTTGTAAATCCGTATTTACTTGACGATTCCGTGAGTTTCTTTTGCATGGAGAGAAAACTCAAAAATTTTGTAAAACTTCTTTTGAAAATAGGAAAACCATTTTCCTTTTAGACTCACGGTTACCATGATCCAATAACCACCCATTCATTTGGTTATTTAAAGAAAAAGAATTAATTATCCAATAATTACTATTATTATAGATATGAATGATAACAAATATATCATACTATATTTATAACCTATAGTTTTAATATTTCATCTTATGAAACATATAAACCATAGTTCTTTATCTATTCCATGGTACTTAATGTAAATCTCATATACATCAATCCTCCATTAGATATATCTTATACATTATACCGATTATATCATATATAATTAAAATACCTCTTGTCAATTTGGACATTTCAAATCAACACCAAGAACTGATCCTCAACTAAATCCATTGAGCTACCTGGGACCTCATGGACCTGTAGCTCGAAGCTCCAATGATACGTGAATAACTGATTAAACTCTTTAGTCACGGGATCCATCATCCGTTAACTTTCAGGCACTCCATTAAAGATCGACAGCTGAACTCTCCTTACCACAATATATTATATGTCAATCTTAACCAATCAGCAGTGCGACAACTCTTCCCAGGTCGCTCGCAAGTACAGTTGGGCCAATAACCGTTATGCCCCTGTAGTTACATCTGTCTCCTTAAGTACCACCGATCCCTCTAATTAACATAAGTCATAGTCCTACTATGACTGAGTCTTTTCTTCTAAAGAGAATTTGTGGCCACTATGTTCAAGCCCTGGAATCAGCCTTTAAGGGATCAATCTCTCTACTTATCCCTTCTTCGGGAAAGAAGTAAATTCCATCTTGTGGATTAAGTTTCAGCTCCTAGATCAGACAAGTCCCCAAAAAGGTAGGCATATTGAGTTGGCAATCTAGCCACTCTCACTCATACTAATCAAAGGACTGCCCTCAAAGGCAGAAGTTCCTAAAAAACTCAGGATTGAGGTCGTGTCACCTATGGTCGTTTAGGTGAGATGTAAGTTTCTAGTATCAGCGGTGTTATATATAGAGTCTAATCATCTTGTGGTCCAGGTCTTATACAAACTCTTTGTATAGGACACCCCCACTCGCACGTCTTCACATGAATGGTCAGGATCAACCCTCTGTAGTAGTTTAGAACATTTGCAAACTTCTACAAAGTGGGTCGTATCCGTAGTGTCACCAAGATCAGGTATCCCACCTTAATCCTTATACTACAGACCTATTTAGGTTATCACTTAAGGCATGATCCACTTGTATATCACAAATACATGCTTAAGTTCATATAAGATAACCAAGGAGCTTTGTTTATTGGATATGAGTAAATGCCATAATTAAATAACACTTATTTTATTCATTGAACAATATGTTTCTTTACAAAATAACGAGACTCCTAGAGAATTAGGACACTAATCCCAACAATTTCCCGCTTGTCCGAATGACTTGGGAGACTAATGTACAATACAATATAAAAATGTACAATATACAATAAACTAGGGCACACCCTAGTATCATCTCCCACTTGCCCTAGACAAGATGTCGCATGTCCCGCAGACCCAGACTCTGCAGGTGACCCTCGAACACTTTAGCTGTGACGGCCTTTGTAAAGGGATCAACAACGTGCTCCGATGCGATCTTCGTGGCCCCTTTGAATTTTCCATAGCCCCGATCAGGTGATATTTTCGTTCTATGTGCTTACCCCGACGATGACTCTGAGGCTCCTTTGAATTTTCCACAGCTCCACGGTTATCACAATATAGTGTTATCGGCAAATCCATATTTGAAACAACTTCCAAATCGAAAAGGAACTTCCTTAGTTGCTTCACAAGCCGCTACGTATTCGGCTTCCATAGTAGAGTCCGTGATGCATCCTTGCTTGATGCTTCGCCAGACTACAACTCCTCCATTCAGAGTAAACACTGACCCCGATGTCGATTTGTGAGAATCTCTATCGGTCTAAAAGTCAGAGTCTGTGTATCCTATAAGGATCAGATCCTTATCTCTATACACAAGCATGTAGTCCCTCATTCTCTGAAGATACTTGAGGATCGTCTTGACCGCCATCTAGTGATCAAATCCTGGATTGGACTGATACCGACTAACAATCCCTACTGCATAGCAAATGTCGAGTTGAGTACACAACATTGCATACATCAAGCTTCCTACGCAGAAGTATAGGGAATCTATCTCATCTCCTCAACCTCTTGAGTTGTCTTAGAACATTTATTTTTAGACAGAATGATTCCGTGCCTGAAGGGTAACAAACCTCTCTTGGATCCTACATCCTGTACCTGATCAACATTTGATCAATGTACGATGTCAGAGACAGGTCTAACCATTTGCACTTTTCTATCTACACCTCTCTTTCGCTTATAAACTCACTTACACCCAATAGGTCTTACCCCAACAGTTTGTCGGCCTGTTCAACAACTCTTGTTAATCTGTCGGCCTGTTCAACAACTCTTGTTGAACCCTCAACAGTCTCAGTCTCACTTAAGATCTCATGTAAAACGAGCTTACTTCGTGGCTCATGATCTCTCATGTGATATTCTTCCAAGAAGATAGCATTAGTGGAAACAAACACTTTGTGCTCACTCTGATCATAGAAGTATCCACCTCTCGTTTCCTTGGGGTAGCCTACAAAGAGGCAAACGTTCGAACACGGTTCCAACTTCTTTGGGTTAGTCGCTAGCACATGTTCCGGACAACCCCAAATCCTGAAGTGGCATAAACTACCTTTACGGCCTCTCTATAACTCAAAAAGTGTTTCAGAAACACTTTTCGAGGGAACGTTGTTCAGGATATAACATGTAGTCTACACTGCATAACCCCAAAACGAGTCTAGAAGATGAGCATAACTCATCATAGACCGAACCATGTCCAACAAGGTTCTGTTTCTTCTTTTTGATACACCATTCTACTGAGGTGTACTAGGGGCCAAGAGTTGGGATGCAATCCCATGTTCTATTATATAGTTCTGGAATTGGAGGTCCATATACTTTCCACCACGATCAGATCGTAGTGTTTTTATCTTTTTACCTAACAAGTTTTCAGCTTCAGCCTTATACTCCTTGAATTTATCAAGGGCTTCAGGCTTACATTGTATTAGGAAGAGATACCCAAATCTTGAATAATCATCTATGAAAGAGATGAAATATTCATACCCACCTCGAGCTCTAACATTCATCGGACCACAGAGGTCTGAATGTACAAGTTCCAAGGCTTCCTTGGCTCTATAACCTTTTCCAGTTGTTTGGTCATCTTGCCTTTGAGGCATGATTCGCATACCGGCAAGGAGTTTTCTTCTAAACCTTTTAGAAGTCCACTTTGCACCAACTTCTTAATCCTATTGAGGTTGATGTGACCTAACCTAAGATGCCAAATATGGGCATTTTCCTTTGGAGATATTTGTAAAAGTTTCTTAAAATAAAATTGGATTAAAACAATTAATTTTGTTTGGATAACTTTTTTCGGAGTGGTTCCTAAATTAATTTATTAGAAATTAAAAGATATTTATGTATTTGTGTATATACATATATATACATATTTATGTATATATATGTGATAGGAGAAAAAATAGAACTAATATATAAATGGCAACTAAAAGACAATCTTAAGGTGCAAAATAATATTAAAATTAACAAAAGCCATGAAATTTGAAAACGTTAAAAATTATAGAAGTGTAGAATTGAATGAAAATGAACCCCAATGGAATTGCAAAGCACACACGGAGGGCACCACATTGATTTTAGTGAAACCATGGATTTTGATACTTGTAGACTAGTGGATAAGCTTTTATATAATATATACAACCCCCTACCCCCAAATGGCTCTTACTATATGGTTTGACAAATGACATTATGATGAAATCTATATTTTCAGTTACAATTAAATGAAAGAGAAATTTTCAAAAATAAAAAAAATATATCAAAACTATTTACAAAAATAGAAAAAAAAAACATTGATAGACACCGATAGACTTCTATCAACGTCTCTATCAGTAATAGACTTCTATAAGTTTCTATCACCAATAAACATTGATAGACTTCTATCAGCATCTATCAAGTAAGAATAAAATTTTGTTATTGTATGTAAATAGTTTTCCTTATATTTCTATTTTTGTTATTATATGTACATAGTTTTTCTAATAGACTTCTATCCCTCTCAATAAAACTCAAACTCCAAACTCTAATGCTAGGGTATGAAGTAAAAGTCACTAATGAAGTTAAGTGGGTGTGCACAGAAATTAATATATTAAATTCAATTGGAGATTGTTTCACAATATTATAGGTCAAATCATCATTGGGTCAGATTTGACTGATGGAAAGAATCAAAGGCCCAAATTCAAACCCTACAAATCTCAAGCACTGATTGGGTGGACATTGGGCCCACCCAATCAATGGGCATGCATGGTAATTTGAGATTTTTATATAAAAACCCATCTTTAAGTCCTCTATTTCAAAAATATCTTTAAATTTGAATTTTTTCAAGAAAGACTTTTGAATTTTTGGACAAATTTACCCTCTTTTATTATTTTTATTCCGATTTTTATATATATTTGCCTATTTTCAAAATCTTCTTAATGATGGAGAGAGAAACTGTATTTATTATGGAGAGAGAAATTCATTTGATATGATGTTTTTTTTTATCATATTTTCAAATGGGGAGAGAAAATACATTTATTTATTGAGATTTTTTCTTTTATTTAATTTAATTGGAGAGAGAAAATATATTTAATGATTTTTTTTCTATTTTAATTGGTTTCACGTTTTTTTTCTACAGATTCATGGTTATTTAAAATATATTCAGAACATTTTATTAGAAATTTGAAAATATTATAGCCAATATATGAAATATAGCAATATATATAAATTAAATACTGGATATAAATAATCATATAATGTTTTTATTATGGAGAGAGAAAATACATTTATTATGATTTTTTCCCTTTTTCAATTGTAGAGATAAAATGCATTTGATATATATATATTTTTTTTCATTTTCATTTGGAGAAAGAAAATGATTTTTAATATGATTTTATTTTCCATTTCGTTTTTCATGTTGATTTTTGTTATTATGTGAAATATTTCATTCTTTGTTCACTTTTACATGTAATATATTTCGTTGTTTATTTGTACATATCAATTTTTTGGGTTTTTTATGGGTTATTTTAAATATACCTTAGAATATTTTGATTATTTTAAATATACCTTAGAACATTTTGTTAAGTATTTGAAAATATTCTAACCAATATATGAAATATACTACAATTTATAAATCAGAGATTGACTCAATGCTTGACATAAATCACAGTATAAACCAATATATGAAATATACTACAGTATATATAAATCTTTATAAATTTCATTTACATCAAAGTGTATATATCATAATACAATAAGTCTAAATAAAAAAAACACTCATTTATATCAAATAAACGAATACATATACCACAATATATATCAAAGTTCCTACAAAAGCTAAAAAAAAGTACATATATATAACAAATAGAAAAAAATAAAGTCCATCTTCATATGGAGGTTTATAATATATAACTTTCGATCTTCATCTCTTCTTCTTCTTTAACCATGAACGCCACAGATCTCTCTCCCCATCGTCGTCATCCAGATTTACTCGGCCCGCCATGTTGTCGACCGAATCTACTCAACCTGTCACCGTCGATTTTCCCCTTGTCGTCCACACAATCAATTTATCCCAAGTCGTTCGTGTCGTCGTCTACCACCTACAATTCAAAATGCATGAACAAATTTTTACTAACCCTAAAATGGGTAGGAGTGAGTTCCATCTTGCAAATTCTATGTCTCCAACTTTCTTCGGAGTCTTATCCCTGAAAATCGAAGGCATATTGAGTAGCGCTGCCGAGCTTACCCTCACCTATGCAGATAAAGGGACAATCTCGAATAAACAGAAATTCATAGACAGCTCAAGATTCAAATCAAGGTATTTAGGTTATCAAGAAGTGAAATTAATTAGTGTTAATAATAAACATGTTAATATGCAACAATGATTATTTCGTGGTCAATCTTACACAATCTCATCGTATAGAACACCCTCGCTCACATGTCACTTCATGAACAAACTGAGCACATCGTTTATGACACATTACAATATTTGTAACAATCATAAAGCGGGACGTATTCAATAATATCTCCATAAATAGGTACCCAATCTAATCCAAGTATTATAGACTGCTTAGGTTATTTTACTCAAACTTGATCCAGTTTATGTCTACATATAAAGTCCAAGTTTTCATTACAATAGCCAAGGGTTCATAGTTTATTGGATTTAGAGTTATTAAACAATCAATTCATTTTCATTTAACAAAATTTGTCTGAATAAATTCCATATATATTTACTGTTTACAAACTACGGGTTTTAGGACATATAACCCAACATTTTAGGGACAATAGAGAGGTTGTTCTCTTAAGTACTGATTCTATGTTATGGGCAAGCGGCCCCATCCTCTTATTGGTTTGAGAGAGACTCGGTTTGGTGATTGGATCATAAACCAATCGTTCATTAGAGGATTAATGGAACTTAAGGGGAAATATGTAATTTCAGGGGTAAAACAACATTTGACGCAGTTGTTATTACAAAGAACATGAGAAGGGTCGACTTACTGGTTATGGTTAAGTCAAGTAAAAAAAATATATATCTAGGGTGAGGGGAGTGCAATTATTGGTCTACAGTGGAGTGACCGATAGTTAGCAAATGTTCATTAATTCGGTTTAAAGAGTTTAGCTAATTAATCTTGGATCGTTGGAGTCCATGATCTGTAGGTTCATTAGGTCCCCTACTAACTCACAAATGGATAAAACCTTAGAATAGCATGATGAATAATTTTTTGAAATGTTTAAAACTGAATTAAGGAAATCAATAACTATATACGATATAATTATATGTTTAATTATCGAATTAAGCGAAATTGGAGAATTAGATCATATTTAAATTTGATTTAAATATTAATTACATAATAGAGATTCATGATTATGGAATTTGTGTTTAATTAATTTAATATTTAATATTTAATTAATATAATTAATTAAATTATTTAATTGATTTTTTTAGAAAGATATTGTAATTAAAGTGTGGGGGTGAAGGAATCGAACCTCAAACCACGAGGTTGATTACACTATGTTAGATGATAGTATGAATACTATGTCAGTTGATAATAATTAAAGAACGAACTATTTAATTAATTATTAAAAATTAATTTTATTCGAAAATTAATGATTGAATTAGTTTTTTCAAATTAATGAAAGTCCATATTAATTATAGAATTAATATTGAAAGTAATCATTAATTTTGAACATAAAATAAAAAGAAAAATTGAAATTTCAATTGAAATTAAATTTTAAAACCCAATAGTGGGTTTTGTCCCAACTTGAACAGTCAAAAATCCACTTAATCTTACAAGTAGATGCTGTCATTTTCTTTTGCAAATAAGTTGCATGAATGACTTACACAAAATTGGGCAAGATTGAGCTCAGATTTAGGCTCATGCAATTCTGGATGCTGGCTGGATTGAAGAAGAAGAGTTCTTCAACAAACCTAGAAAAATCTGACTTCTTCCTCTCCCATAATTTCTTCAATTAAGCTCATTTTGAATCCCACAATTCAATTAAGGTCAAAGAGAATAGTAGAGAAGATCAAGTGGTGGTCTACAACACTTTTGGAGTGAAGAGTCGAGCATTGAAGAAGTTCTTCAAACGTAATGTTTCAAAATCCTCTTTGGCTTTATGAGCATGCTTTCTTAGTTGTTAGAATTGATGAATTAGAGTGCTTAATGATCTTGATTTCTTCCATTATTTGCAAGCTAACTCCACCGGTAGTGATTTCGATTCTTCAGTTATCGTCGATTCCTGCCGATTTTAGTAATTCCGATTCTTGTCCATTCCACTTCCAAAATTAGAAAATCAGTGTGAATAGTGGTTTCAAATGATATGCTGTTAGATACTTTGTTGATTTTCTTCAAATTAGGGTTTCTTCTTCAACTCATCTTCTTCGATTCTTCTTCCAAAATAACCTAACGGCCACATAGATCTATGTTATTTCATTGATAGCTCATTATATGTTATGTTGTTAGACATGTTTTTTCTATGTATGTTGCTCATGTCGATTGCAACAGCAGTTTGTTGACAGTATGTTATTTTAGGCTTTCTGATTTTTAGGATATTGCATGCAAACTAAATTATTGGAAGGATATTACTGATAGCAACATAAGTTATAACATCCCAAGACTGTATGTATTTTTCTTTAATTATCTTAATTATTTGTGTGTTTTAAAATTTTGGAAATTTAAATGGAACTAATTGTTAAGATAATTCAATGTATGATATTGATAAAAGATTTGTAATTATGAAGTTGAAATTTGATTATTGGTTTGTGTTCATTTAGGTGAAATTTAGGTTTAGTTTTGAGAGATAATTGAAATAAATTAGGTTTTTATGGGAAATTTAAGTTTGATGTGATTGGGAAAGAGGAAAAAGGAATATATATCTAGGATTTTGGGAAAAAGATTAAAAAAAAGAATTATTATTTAGCCTTGAATAATAATTTTGGAGATTCTAGAGTACCCATCAACTCTTGGTTAATGCCTGTAAAATTTTGGATTCCAGGTTGAAGTATTTAAGCTCTGTGAACCGCTGGGCAACAAGAACCGTGACAAATTAGTGAGTGTATTTTGGGTTCTTGCTGATATGTAAATACCCAATTAGTTTGGTGTGAGTTTAAATATAATTGGAATTTGGATTCGGGAAATAGATTGATGTCTAGATTAGATTTCGTACTTGGAGGCTCGTGTGTAGTTCCAATTAGGCCGACACTTTAGGTAAGTGGTTTGGATATACTTGGTTGTGTCTTTGTGAAGAATTTATAATTTGGGTTACGTATGTAAATTGGGATTTAATTTGGTTTATATTTTAAGAATTTGTTCAAGGTTTTATAGGCAAGGAAGAGAGTAAATTTGTTGACGGGATGGGCATAATATCCAGGTAAGTTTCTTACTAGCGTTTTGCCCTCGAGCCAAACGCCTTAACCAAGTTATTGATATTAAGATTGAGCTTATGTCATGAAAGCATGCTAGTAAATGTTATGAAGTGAATTGCTATGCTTCGATATTGTAAAGGCTGTGTGGACGTTTGAGTAATCTATGAGCTATGCTCATATGAACATGACACGCGATCGTAGTTCATTTTTGCATTATGATATGATGGATATGTTAATATGACTATGATTTTGATATAAGATCTATTGGTTGATTGTAGCATGCTAGATTAAATGGGTACAGTTAGCTATTCTATCGGGCTATGTACATCTTATGTTTGGAAACCTTCAAATTCTCCACTTATGACTGATTCGGTATTTATATGGGATCACCACTATTGCTATGATTTGTGTACCTTTGGGATCACTAAGACTTCCATGATATGTGTTCTTTTGGAGTCACTATGACTGGCATGAAATGTGTTCCTTTGGGATCACTAAGATTGCCACAATATGTGTTCCCTCGAGATCACTACGACTGCCATAATATGTGTTCCTTTAGGATCACTACAACTGCCATGATATATGTTCCTTCGGGATCACCATGACTACTATGATAGATTTTCGTTCGAGTTCACTACGATTGCCATGTTATAAGATGTATACCTGTGATTGGATAGGAAGGTTAACAAGTACATCTAGTATTGGATCGCTTACTAACTTTTTATAATACTTACCCTTTCTTGTGATATGTTTTTAAGGTAAGGGCAAGGACATACCGACGAATGACAAGAAAAATCCGTAATCGTGCCATTGGGACCAGACAGAAGCTTTTGTTCATGTTTTCATGTTTTCCTGTTGGAAACGAGTCTTAGTATTTGAAATTCAAGAGCTTTTGTGTACTAAACCTTTAAATTCTTAAATGTTTTTTTTTCTAGTTTTATCTTATGTTTTAGGGGACCTCGAAGTAATGTTTTAAGTTGTTTTAGTGAAATTTATTAATTTTATTTGAATTATGGGATGTTTTTATTTTCATTTGAGCAAAAAGTTAGAATTTTTATCTAAGGTTCATGCATTCATGTAGTATCGTCTTGATAGTAAATGTTCAAAAATCGGAACGTTATATAAGTGACAACCTTATTCATTGATACCAACATAATGATATCAGTGATATCATTAAGGTTGCTATCGAAGGATATCGTTGATAGATCTATCACTTAAATCTACTATATCTATTTCCTATCTAAAGTTTGTTGATGGATTTATCTTTGTTTCCTATAGTTCCAAGGTAATAAATATGTTTTTTTTACTACAACTTGATATCATTAGTGATTCATTTGATGCAAATATTTTGATATTCATTTGTTGATTGTTTAACTAGGGCTATCAATTAGTATTGTTGATAGCATCTATAGTTAATATCATTAGATGGATATCATGTAGGATTGTATCAACAGCAATGGAAGCACAATGATCATCTAAGCATTCAAATTCACTAATTTTGGCAAAATATAAAACATGCTTTTGCAGAAAAAAATGAGTTTCAAGACATACCTCTTGTAAAACTTCTTCAAAGCTCCATCTCCAGCTGCTATCTTCTCCATATCTTGTTGTAGACCACCTCAAGATCTTCCCCACTATTCTCTTGGTACTCTAGATTGAGTTGTGGGACTCAAAACAAGCTTGAATTAAGGGATGGAGGAGAAAAGCTCACTGCTGCAACCTTGTTGAAGAACCTTTCTTCAAATAAGTTTTTCTCCCAAAACTCTATAAATTGCATGCCCGATTTTCACTCCAATCTCTTCATTATATTGCAAATCAACATGCAAAGAGAAGAGTTACATGAGTTATAGCTCATGCTTCGAGAAGACAAGGTCAAGACATTGCTTCATGTGTGAGCTACTAAGGTGATGGATAATGGAAAAAACCATTTTTCCATTTTGTGTTTTAGTTTTCAAAATTTTCAATTGTATCTAAAATCAAAATTTTGATTCTATAAAATCTATTTTGATTTTTTTAAAAAAAATTAATTAATTTCATAAATTAATTATTAAATAAAACTTAATTAATTTAATATCAAATGTTAAATTAATTTTAACATATATCCATCTTTATATATTTAAATTATATTTAAATATATAAATTCTCCTATTCTGTTTAATTTTAAAATTAAATATAATTATATCTCATATAATTACTAATTCCCTTAATTCTAATTTGAACGTTTCAAATTAACTTATCACGCTACGAGCTAGTAGGGGGACCTCACGGACCTACAGATCATGGGCTCCAACAATCCGAGATTAATTGGCTAAACTCATTAGACCAAATTAATCTCTATTCGTTAACTAATGAGTCATTCCACTAAAGCCCATAGTTGCACTCTCCTAAGTGTAGATATATTATGTCCACATGATTTAACCATAATCAGCAAGTCGACCCTTCACAGGTTGTTCGTAATAACGGCTGGGTCAAATATCTGTTTTACCCTCGAGATTCGTCTTATTTCTCAAGTCCCTATTGATCCTCTAATGAACAACTAGTTTGTGATCCAATCACCAAACCAAACCTTTTCAATCCAGTGAGAGGGTGGGGCCCCTTGTTCAAGACCTGGATTCAGTACTTGAGAGAACAACCTTTCTCCTATCCCTAAATCGGGTAGGCATGAACTTCATCATGCACCCTATGTCCCTAGCTATCTATCCAGTCTTACCCCTGGAATGGGAGTCTTATTGAGTCGACGCTGTTGAGCCAACCCTCAACTATGCAAATCTAATGGCAATCCCGAATAAATAGGAGTTCATAGTTATCTCAAGATTAAAATCGAGTTACCTAGGTCATTTAGGTAAAATAGTCAGTCTTAAACAGTAAACAGCGGAATAAAGTAAAAGTGACTTATTTCTTGGTCCTAATCTTATGCAAACTCATTGCATAGGACGCCCCCACTCCTCATGTCATAACATGTACGAATTTGGATCACATCGTATATAGCACTTTACAACTCTTTATAATAACTACAGAGTAGGCCACAGCCAATGATGTTACCAAAATAAGGTACCCAACCTCATTCATGTACATAGATCATTTTGACTTTTACTCGAACCCAATCCACTCTCATATCTCTACATAAAGTTCAAGTACTCATGCAATAGTCATGGGTCTTAGTTTATTGGATTTAGAGTTTCATACAATTTATGAGATCAATAACAAGTATATTGATTATAGAAAATGTTTATCATTTTACAAACTGCGAGTTTTTAGGACATAGAACCCAACGATACTCCCACTTGGACTAAAACTCCAATGGATCAATATATACAAATATACACAATGTTGAGTTTACATGGAGAGAATAAAATATACAAATATAATAAACTAGGGCATCACAATACGCATAAATTCTCCCACTTGCCCTAGTGATACAAAACTCGTGACCTAGTCCTACTAGGTGACCCTCGAACACTTTAGCCGCGAGGGCCTTCGTAAATGGATCAACTAAGTTCTCTTGGGAAGCAATTTGAGTGACAATGATGTCTCCTCTGTGTACAATCTCCCTGATGAGATGGTACTTCCGTTCGATATACTTTACCCTTTTATGGTTTCGTGGTTCCTTTGAATTTGCAACTACTCCACTATTGTCACAATAGAGAGTGGCAGGCAGGTGCATGTTAGGAACTACATCCAAATCTGTCAAGAATTTTCTAAGCCATACTACTTTTTTTGTTTCTTCACTTGCAGCTACATACTCAACTTCCATTGTGGAGTCCGCAATACAACTCTACTTAATGCTTCTCCACACAATTGCTCCTCCATTCAGAGTGAATACTGATCCCAAAGTTGATTTCCTTGAATACATATCGGTCTGAAAGTTAGAATCAGTGTATTCAGTAAGGATCAGATTCTTAGGACCATACACGAGCATATAATCTCTCGTTCTCTGAAGATACTTGAGAATGTTTTTAATAGCAGTCCAAGGTCATGACCAAGATTGGATTGAAATCTGTTGACAATTCCTACAACATAGCATATATCAGGATGAGTACATAACATTGCATACATCAAACTCCCAACTGCAGATGCATATGGAATTCGATTCATCTCCTCAACATCTTGAGGTGTCTTAGGACTCTATTCCTTAGAAAAGTGAATTCCATGCCTGAAAGGTAAAGATCCTTTCTTAGAATTTTGTATTTTATACCTAGACAACATCTTGTCTATATAAGATGCTTGAGATAATGCCAATGTTCTGTTCTTGCGATTCCGAACTATTTGGATTCCAAGAACATACTGTGCTTCTCCCAAATCTTTCATTTGGAATTGTGAAGCCAACCATCTCTTGACGTTAGCTAGATATTCTACCTCATTCTCAATGAGTAGAATATCATCAACATACAACACCAGAAAAGCGACAGTTTTGTTGACGATTTTTTTTGTAAATATAGGGTTCGTCAATATTTAGTCAAACCCATAAGATTTGATCGCAGCGTCAAATCTCATATTCTAGGATTTAGAAGCTTGTTTTAATCCATAAATGGATCGATTAAGCTTGCAAATTTTTTGCTCTTGACCCTGCTGTATAAACCCTTCTGGTTGAGACATATAGATACTCTCTTCAAGATAGCCATTTAGAAAAACTATCATGACATCCATTTGCCATATTTCATAATCATAAAATGTGGCTATAGACAAGAGTATTCTAATAGGCTTTATCATGGCAACTGAAGAGAATGATTCTTCAAAATCTAACCCCTCTCTTTGGGTAAACTCTTTTGCCACAAGTTTAGCTTTGCTCTATACCTTACCAGTTTGGTCTCGTTTTCTCTTGTAGATTCATTTGCAACCGATAGGTTTTACCCCTTCCGATTGATCTACAAGTTCCCAGACAGAATTGAAATACATAGATTCCATTTCAAGGTCTATGGATTTAATCCATTGGTCTTTGTCCACATCATTCATTGCTTGATTAAAAGACAATGGATCCTCTAAACCATCATCTGGTATGATGACTTGAGTTTAAGCTAAACCCATGTATCGGTCAGGCTGTTGCACAACCCTCCCACTACGATGAGACATTCTCAACACTTGAGAAGGATGTGAAGTATCAGTTTCATCAATAACTCTTGTTGACGGACCTGCTTTATCAACAACTCTTGTTGAAGGACCTGCTCGATCAACAACTCTTGTTGATACATTTGTTCTTTCTCTGGATATTTCTTCTATTACTAGCTTACTGTGAGGTTGATGGTTCTTTCTATAATCTTCCTCCAGGAATGTTGCATTTGTTCCTGAGGATCATAAAAGAGACTACCTTTAATTTTTTTTGGGTAACTTACAAATAGGCATACTATTGAACAGTGCTCCAACTTTTTAGGATTTTGCATCAACACATGTGCTGGACAACCCCAAATTCTGAAGTGATATAAATTTCCTTTACGTTCTCTCCAGAGCTCATAAGGTGTTCCGGAAACACTTTTTGAGGGAACCATGTTCAAAATATACACTGCAGTCTGAACTGCGTGTCCCCAAAAAGAATTTGATAACTAAGGGTAACTCATCATGGAACGAACCATGTCCAACAACGTTCTGTTTCTCCTTTCTGCTACACCGTTCTGCTGAGGTGTGCCAGGAGCTGTGAGTTGAGACTGAATTTCATGTTCTATCAAATAGTTCTAGAATTCTATGTCCATATACTCACCACCTCGATCTGATCGAAGTGTTTTTAATCTTTTTACCTAATTGGTTCTCGACCTCAGCCTTATACTCTTTGAACTTTTCAAAAGTTTCAGACTTTTGGTACATTAGGTAAATATGCCCATACTTGGAATAATCATCTATAAAAGTAATGAAATATTCATACCCTCCTCTTGCTCTAACATTTAGAGGCCCACAAAGGTTTGAATGAATTAGCTCTAGAGGTTCTTTGATTCTAAGACCTTTTCCAAAAAAGATCTTTTTGTCATTTTACCCTCAAGACAGGACTCACATGGTGGTAATGAACTGTCTTCCAACTTGTTTAAAAGACTATTCTTAACCAATCTCTCAATCCTGTTGAGATTTATGTGACCCAGTCTCAAGTGCCAAAGATAGGCATTTGGAGAAATCTTCCTTTTCTTATGAGTCATAGCAGTTTTAAACATCTCTATGTTCAAAATAGCTTTGACCTTAGTTGGTTTTAACATGTACAAGTTATTTTTTAATTTTGCAAAGCAAATTTGTTTATTACCCATTTTGATGAACACTTCTTCGAAATAAACTTTATAATTTTGTTTTAGCAAACAAGAGACAGATAATAAATTCCTTTTCATAGAAGGAATATAATATACATTTTTTAAATAAATGTACTTATCTCCTATAAATAACTTCATATCTCTCATTGCTTTGGTTGAAACAATCTCCTCGGTCCCTACCTTAAAGATTGTTTCACCTTCTGACATCTGTCTTTAGGAACTTGTTTCCTGTGAGATAGTACATACATGATTAGCGGCACCTGAATCAATTATCAAGATTTTATCATTTTCCACTAAACATGCTTCGATAACAAGTAAATCATATTTATCTTGTTGTTCGAATTCAACATTCTCATCAACATAATTCATAATTTCATATGAGTTAGGCGATAGAGGACAATCCTCTATTAAAACTCTTTTGGTATAATCAACCGCTAGTAATTTGTTTGTTGATTTGATTTTACTATTATGTACATCGGAAGTGAGTATTTTAGAATTCGACATGCTGATAAAATTCAAACAAATTCTAATTAGCAAATTGTAACTAAATCCAAAATCAAGTTTTAGCACAAAGTAATAATGTACCCATAACCATTATTTATTTGCAATGATATTTTAGTGAGTCAGAATATGTGCTACCGTGGGGTAGTCAGATACTCTTTCACTAAAACAAACAAATTTGATCAAACACTATCCCTGGAATAACTCTTATTCCTATAGTCGTTTAGTTATCGTTTTCGATCAAGATTCTTACTAACAACTTAGTAATTCTTGTAAGTGTGACCCGCCATTTTAAGATCCTATAGGATGTATGAATTTTCCTCCGAAATAGAAGACAACATCTAAAACGGAACTATAAGACCCTATTCATTTTACTGAAGCCTGAATTGTTCCAAATCCTATGTTACAACCCTCCGTGGGGATAGTCGTCGCTAAACGACTAACAAAGGGCCGTTTAAGGCTAACCAGTAGGCGCAACATAGGAATCTCACGGTTCAAACTAATGGAGGAGACCGTAGAATATATTGACACATATCCTTCACCCACTTACAATGAACTACTTCCTCCGTTTACCTTGAAATTCACTCATACAAAACACTCTCCATAAGGAGGCCACTTCCAAGGTGACACAAAGCGTCATATGAATCTCACGGTGTAAACTACATGAAGACATCGCAGTTGAAATCTATTTATCGTATAATAGACTTATGTTTGAACAACTTCCTCTTATTCACCGAAATCTAGATTTAAGCTAAAAATACTTTCTGTAGAGAGGTCACTTTCAGGGTGACACGAAGTACCACTTAAATTTGGATTGTGAACACTTAGAGATGTTAGAACTAAAAATAACGTATCATATATGTTATTAATGTCCCACTGAAGTTTTCTAATAACTCTATCATATAGAAGTTATTAAACTGCCACTGAAGTGTTCTATTTGGGTATATTTATACTTAGGTTCTTTTCGGCTAATAAAAAAGCCCTAAGTCTATGTGGTTTATCCAAGTATAACTCTTATAATTGGATTTTAACCTATGATGTCTAGGTGATAAACCATTTTATTACCTCACATCACTCACGTATACTCATAAAACTGGTTACCAACGTTTAATAATTCGCTCATAATCCCCAGGTAGGAGGTGTTCCGTAAACCGTCAACTTAAGTACCCCTAGTCGGATTATATACCCGTTGAGTTTGTAACCTAGATTTTATAAGTTTTAACAATTAAAATAGGTGGTCAACCTACGTGAGCATGCAGCTGTTGTTTATGGATTTTAAATTTCTAACACAATTTTATAACAACTTATAAAACTTTAGACATGCTATTCATCCATAACATACTTGATGCATTCAAATTTAATATAACATTTATATTAAATACAAGAAATCCTAACATGCATACTATATATTATAACAATTATAACATACGTTCAATGCATGTTACAAGCTTCCTATGATGGGATTTTAAATCTAAATGGCATAGTATATGCACATACAAGATTTATTTAATTATAACATACATCAAATGCGTAAATAATTAAACACAGACTGATATGGTTCTAGTTTTGACAAAAAAAAAAGCAAACAAAACCTAATTATTACAAATAGCTTTCAAACCGCTCCCGAACCGCTCGAACCGCTCTAAAACGAACCCAAGTAGCTTGAACCGAACACAAACCATCTGAACCAGACCAACCAAGTCTGAACTGAACCAGCCAAGCACCATTCGAAGCTGAACCGGACCAGACCACAAGAGAATCGGTCGAACTGGCAGCCCTTGCACATGTTCAACATCTCGCTAAGTCTCATCGTTTAGCAATGACGACTATCTTCTTGCATTTTTCCTGATCGTTTAGTAATTCATTGATTGTTTAGCACGCGCAAAAGGTAAACGAACGCTTAATGCCATCGCATAGCATTCAACCCATCGCCCAACTGCCACACAAAAGTATATGATCGCGAAGTGCTATCGCATGGCAACTCAACGCATCACTTAGCTCCCGCATAGAGGTAAACGATCATGTATTGCTATCGCATAACAACTCAGCTCATCATTTAGCTCTTGATCAAAGATAAACGATCATAATAAGCGATCGCTCAAGGTTATCGTATAGCTCTTCATAACTATCACTTAGTTCTATCGTATAGAACCAAACAATCATTTAATGCCATCGTCTAGCGTTGCATGTCATTGTTTAGTATCCGCCGTAGCTAAACGATCGCTTAGCTCCATCGTATAGAACATCATCGTGTCATTTGTTTAGTTCCATCGTATAGAAACTTCAACGTATCGCTTAGCACTTCGTCTACATGATCGCTTAGCTCCGCATCTAAACGATTACTCAGCGTTATCGTGTAGCACTTCATTGCATCGCTTAGCACACATCGTTGCTAAACGATCACATACTACCATTGTTTAGTAATTTCAACATATCGTTTAGTTCCCACGCCAAAGCTAAACGATCGCTTAATGCTATCGTATAGCAAATTGAACGTATCGTTTAGCTCCCGCAGATACACGATCGTTTAGAGTTCAACATCACAACGACCAGCACCCATTGCTATACGATCATCTAGTTTTTCTTCACATCGTGTAGTGTCTGGAGCTAAAGGATCGTTTAGCAACTAGAACCTCAGCGACGATAAGGACAGAGGCTGATTTTTTGGAACTGCAACTCTGTCTCTTCGATATTTCTTTGATTTACAACTTAATTTCAACTCCAATGACTCCAAATAAACTACAAACTTTTGAGAACACATTAATGTTCATCAAGAAAGAGCCAATTACAAATTTAAATAAGAAATTAAAGAGAATTAAACAGCCAAAACTCAGAAAACCATATCAGTGCATCAGTTTCATATTTCTCATATAAAATACCCACCAAACCAAAATTAAACTGAATTGAATGCTTATTTGATGCTCTGATACCAATTGTAGGATTGTATCAACAGCAACGGAAGCACAATGATCATCTAAGCATTCAAATTCACTAATTTTGGTAAAATATAAAACATGCTTTTGCAGAAAAAAATGAGTTTCAAGACATACCTCTTGTAAAACTTCTTCAAAGCTCCATCTCCAGCTGCTATCTTCTCCATATCTTGTTGTAGACACCTCAAGATCTTCCCCACTATTCTCTTGGTACTCTAGATTGAGTTGTGGGACTCAAAACAAGCTTGAATTAAGGGATGGAGGAGAAAAGCTCACTGCTGCAACCTTGTTGAAGAACCTTTCTTCAAATAAGTTTTTCTCCCAAAACTCTATAAATTGCATGCGATTTTCACTCCAATCTCTTCATTATATTGCAAATCAACATGCAAAGAGAAGAGTTGCAAGAGTTGCACCTCATTCTTGGAGAAGACAAGGCCAAGACATTGCTTCATGTGTGAGCTACTTAGGTGATGGATAATGGAAAAACCATTTTTCCATTTTGTGTTTTAGTTTTCCAATTTTCCAATTTTATAAAATCTATTTTGATTTTAAAATAAAAAATTAATTAATTTCATAAATTAATTATTAAATAAAACTTAATTAATTTAATATCAAATATTAAATTAATTTGAACACATATCCATCTTTATATATTTAAATCATATTTAAATATATAAATTCTCCTATTTCGTTTAATTCTAAAATTAAATATAATTATATCTCATATAATTACTAATCCCCTTAATTCTAATTTGAATGTTTCAAATTAACTTATCACGCTATTCTAGAGCTAGTCCGTTACGAGCTAGTAGAGGGACCTCGCAGACCTACAGATCATGGGCTCCAACAATCCAAGATTAATTGGCTAAACTCATTAGACCAAATTAATCTCTATTCGTTAACTAATGGGTCATTCCTCTAAAGCCCATAGTTGCACTCCCCTCACAATAGATATATTATGTCCACATGATTTAACCATAATCAGGAAGTCGACCCTTCACAGATTGTTCGTAATAATGGCTAGGTCAAATATATGTTTTACCCTCGAGATTACGTCTTATTCCTCAAGTCCCTACTGATCGCCTAATGAACAACTAGTTCGTGATCCAATCACCAAACCAAAATCTCTCAGCTTAGTAAGAGGGTGGGGCTCCTTGTTCAAGACTTGGATTCAGTACTTGAGAGAACAACCTTTCTCCTATCCTTAAATCTGGTAGGTGTAAACTCCATCTTGCACCCTATGTCCCCAACTATCTATCCGATCTTACCCCTGAAATGGAAGTCTTATCGAGCCGGCGCTGTTGAGCCAACCCTCAACTATGCAAATCTAATGGTAATCCTGAATAAATAGTAATTTATAGTTAGCTCAGGATTAAGATCGAGTTACCTAGGTCATCTAGGTGATATGGTTAGTCTTAAATAGTAAACAACGTTATAAAGTAAGAGTGACTTATTTCTTGGTCCTGATCTTATGCAAACTCATTGCATAGGACGTCCCCACTACTCATGTCATAACATGTACGAATTAGGATCACATCGTATGTAGCACTATACAATTCTTAGTAACAACTACAGAGTAGGCCATATCCAATGGTGTTACCAAAATAAGGTACCCAACCTCATTCATGTACCATAGATCATATTGACTATTTACTCGAACCCGATCCACTTTTATGTCTCCACATAAAGTTCAAGTATTCATACAATAGTCATGGGTCTTAGTTTATTGGATTTAGACTTTCATACAATTATGAGATCAATAACATGTATATTGATTATAGAAAATGTTTATCATTTTACAAACTACGAGTTTTTAGGACATGAAACCCAACATATCAATGGTGATTTGTTGATTATTTAATTAGGCTATCATTTGATATTCATTTATACCTACTATAAGTGATATTCTTTTATTGCTATCACGAATGATATTTATTACTAGTAGTATCACTAAAAGTATCTATCATGTGATAACATTAGAAGGATATCACTGATAGCATTTTTAAGTGATATCCCTAATAGGCTACTATGAATGATATGAAGGTAATGTTTCTATAAAATGATATTGTTGTTGTTTGATTTTAGTATAAATGAACAAAGGAAGGGATACTTGAAGGATTTGGAAAAAACACTCAAGAAGTGTAAGGTCCATAATGTAATGATATTTTATCAATTTATATATTTGTAGTTGCTTTTTTCTTATATTTATGTTGTTATATAAACAGAAAAATATATTAATTGTTCCTAAAAGTGAATGGGGAAATCTGTTGAATGTGAGCTTCTTTATAACATTAGAAGTCTTAGCCTATAAATAAGCTTTAGATGAGTTATCACTCCAACTATTTAGGGAAGACCCTTTTGGGTACGTTTTAAACATGAAAATGAAAATGGTTCCCATCCAACTCATATCACACCTCATTGGAAAGCAATGCCCAACTACAAAATAAAACATCTTGGCCATCAATATAGAAGGACACATTTTAGAATTTGGCGAGAAAATTGTTTAGTTAAAGGTTTGAATTGTGATGACTACCTTGTAGATGATTTTTATAGTGAAAACGAAGCAATAGACAACACATTTAGGAGCTTCTTCAAGACCAATACAAATATTGTAAGAAAAGAGATTCAACCTACCTTTAATGTTTTAGGTTATTATACCAATATACTTATTGATCTAAAGGTCAAACTTGTCACTTGTGTTTTTGAAAGAGCTTCATAATTCCTACACAAGAACATAATAAAGTAAGTTGGAAGTATCTAAAGATGTTGGATGTGTTGGGATGTATACCTTAAAGGATTGTAGTTAATATGTTATTTGAAATAATAGTTTATCGTTTTATATATGCAATTTTTTATTAAAAAAAGATGCACGGTTATTTTATGGAACTTGAAAAATATGTGGTAGACATATAGGTGGATCATGTTCAAGTAATAACCTAAATGCTTTGTAGTTATGGATAATGTTGGGTGCCTTATCCTAATGACACTACAGATACGACTCACTTTCTAATTGTTATAAGAGTTGTAATGTATTACAAATGATTTAATCCTAAGCATTCATGTGGAGACATATGAGTGGAGGTATCCTATACAAAGACTTTTTATAATACCAGACTACAAATGATTAATCTCTCTTTATAACACCGTTGACTGAAGAGATTATCAATTCATAGGATGATCATAGTTGACTGAACCTTAAATTCTCGAGTTATGAACTATTATCTATGAGGGCAATCCTTTGATCTATATCGATGAGAGTGGTCAAATTCTCCGACTTAATATGTCTACTACTTTGGAGATTTGTCCGAGTAGGAAGCTAAGAATATATCTACACAAGATGGAATTCACTCCTTCTCGTCTTTAGAGTAAGAAGATAAATTGCTCTCATAAGGGTTGATTCCGAGTCTTAAATATCGAGGCTTCACCCTCTCACTGGCCCAAAAAGGATTAGTTCATAGTTGGACTATAAACTGTTTGTTCATTAGAGGAATCAGTGATACTTAAGGAGTTAGATGTAACTACAGGGGTAAAACAGTAATTTGACCCAACTGTAGCTACAAGCGATTCGTGGATGGTCAACTTACTGTTGATTGGTTATATTCATGGACACAAAAATATATCTACAGTGGAGTTATGGGTCTTTAATGGAGTGACCTGCAGTTAATAAATGTTGATTAATTTAATTAAAGAGTTCAATTAATTAATCCAGTATCATTGGAGCTTCTAATCTATAGGTTCATAAGGTCATCATGCTAGCTCACTTAGGGTAAAACAGGAATCAATTAGTTTTAGATTAATTTCAATTGTTCAAATTAAATAAGGAAATTAATTGTATAAGATAAATTTAATATAATGTATATAGACATATTATAATATAAAGTTGATTTTGAATAAGATTCAAAATTATACTTTTAAGTGCATGAGAGAAAAATATTTAAATAAGATTCAAATATTAATTATATGAATAGGATTCATATAATACTATAGGTTATAATTAATATGAATAAGATTCATATTAAAACTATAGGTTATAATTAATAGGAATGAGTTTCATATTAGAACCAAAGGTTATGTGAGAGGTTGTAATTGAATATAATTCATATTAAATTAAATATATGATAATTAATTAATTAATTAACTATAATTCATATTAAATTAAATATATGATAATTAATTAATTAATTAACTAGTTAATTAATTTTTTAATTATATATATTAAATTTGAATTAATATATAAGTTATTTAAATGAAATTTGAATTTAAGGAAATAACTCCCACAGGAGTTATTTATCAAATGTGGAAGGGAGTTATAAGTCCATCACCAACCACTTGATCTTGACTCATAAAAAGTGAAGGAGAACTTTTTTGTGATGTTGATTCATTGATTCATATCGCGGAAAAAGAGAAAGAATAAGAGTTTCATTATACAAAAAGAAATTTTTCTTTCCCCTCACACACAAAAAAAAACCTCTCTCTCACAAGAACTCTCCCTACCAAATTAAAGATCCCACAGTCATAGTCATTGATCCTTGTCCGAAGAATAGCTAGAAAATAGAGTGGCAATGTCTTACTACGAGTTTGTGAAGAAGTTTCGATATTCGTGAATTCGTGAAAAGGAGGATCGTGTTGAAGGAGGTCTTCAAGAGATATTCATCTATTTCCCATAAAAGCATGTTGTATGTAAATATGTTTATCCTATCCATGTTGTATTTCTCTATTTTTCAAGTTTCCAAAGCAAATTTCAGTGGCAAGTGCTTCCGCTAAGGAATTTGATTTCTTCAACTGGTTTCAAAACCAAAATTGTGCCTCTACTTTTCATTTCTAAATAAAAAAATAGAGAAAAGGTGGGTTGTTTTCTGCATAATGTATGTGGGTTTGTGTAATAAATGCTTACAAATATTGACACTTAGATTTAGAACTTTAACTTTGATTTGATCAATGTTCCCAATGTTTTGGCATTTATTTTAGTCCGGGTCGCTCATGGTGAAGTGTTTGTTGTGAAAAAGGCCAACAACAAAGGTGAACACTACTACAAAATTAAATTTGCACTATACTTTTATTTAGACATATGACTCTGGTTTTTTAAAAAAACAATGTTATGATGTTGTAGAGATTGAACTAACCATGGTCTAAAATGAATACACCTATTTAGACACCACACAAATTAAAAACCATGGTCTAAAGGTATGTTCTAGACTACGGGATTTTAAAAATAGTGGTGTAAAAAATTAACATTGCACCATGATCAATAAAAACCATGGTGCAAAAATTAACTTTGCACCATGAATAATAAAAACCATGGTGCAAAAATTAACTTTGCATACACCATGATCAATAAAAACCATGGTATAAAAATTAGCTTCTCACCATGGTCAGTAAAAGATATGGTGTAAAAATTAACTTTGCACCACCATAAAAAAATCATGGTGTAAACTATAGTGTAAAAATTAACTACCATGATCAATAAAACCTATGGTGGAATGATTAAATTTGCACCTCAGTCAAGAAAAATATTGTGTAAAAATTACGTTTGCACCACGGTAAAAAAACTATATTGTAAAAATTAACTTTGTACCACGGCTAATAAAAACTATGGTGTAATAATTAACTTTGCACCATAGTCAATAAAAATCATAGTGTAAAAAGTAACAACACACCATAGTTAAAAAAGAAATCATGATGTAAAAACTATAAAACTAATTGTACACTACAAACATAAAAATGGCACTACAGTCAATAAAAACCATGTGAAAACTAACTACACACTACAAGTAATAAAAATTGTGGTCTAAAAATCCAATTATAGACTATATTATTAGCAACCATAAAAATCTAATATTAACTTTCTACCATGACAAAAGTATATTGTAATCTCTTATTTGATTGTATTGTTTTACTTTAAACTTACTTATTAAAACATTTAAAAAATACTGCAGTTGAAAATCAACATTTGCACCCTAAAATAAAATGTTCTCTAAATGATAATTTTATGTGAGACTAAAATTAAATTTATTGGTTAAAATAGTGATCTTATATTTTCAAATATTTGAAAATTTTTCACTTAAAAAAATCCCACTAGTTGTAAAAAAAAAAAAAAAAAAAAAAACCCTGGAAGTGATGGTGGCATTGGTGTTACCCATTGTCCAACCCATTTTTAATTCTAAAAATAGGTGTTTTTATATGTTGCTTAAACGGCCACCATGAAATTTGAAACCATTATTTTGGCCACTACTCGAATGAATTAGAAATTCATCTAGTAAATTGTTTTAGAATGTCATTTAGTAAATTTCTAGTCTTTTGGAGTTTAATGTTGATCAACATCGTTTGTGATAGTTGGATTAGCAATATCTTAATTCTCCAATTTCTCTATCAAGTAACAAAATAAAATCATTCAACATTATTTAGATTCTTGCTTCCTCTCATAATTATTTAAATTGATTTTTAATTTCTAGTTGTTGGGTTTAATTGTTCAACATTTTTGTTGTTGAAACATGTTATTTGATATACATTCTTAGTTATTTTTTTAAGTGTCTTTTTTAAAAAGGACAAATTGAAAATAATTAAATACCCTAAATATATTTTTGAAGGGTTGTTTTGTTGTCTCATTATAAGAGAACCTCATTTTTGTCTGTAAAGATGGTAAAATTTCTATTTTATCCTAATACAATAACTTGTTAAGATGTTAAATTTTCTTCTAGTTAGAATTAGAATATTGTAACTTTTTTTATTTCAATGATTTTTTCAATTCATTATCATAATATAATAAATTGTTATGATGTTTATTTTTCTTCTAATTAGAGTTAGAATATTGTAACTTTTAGTTCGTTCGAGGACTAAAATTATTAATTATCTTATTTGCAACATATAATAACAATTCATTGTAACACTTTTAAGGCTTCAATTTTTAATCATAAAATCTCTAATGGTATGGTGTATGTTGATAGTTCATATAGTTTTTACTTCAAAATTGATAATTTATTTAGAAATGTCAACTTGAAGACACTTCAAAAGTGAAATTAAAGTTTAATATGAGCACTCTACTCTTAAATTATGAGAATTTTAAAGTTCTATATTTTAACATTTATCTTTTGTTCATTTTCTTTCAATTGATCAGGTTGAAAAAGAAGAACACATGCTCAAGTTGAGATTGTTGAAAAGTACAAAGAGTGGGAACAATTTCTTCAAAAATACTTTTATGTAGAAAATGATGTATAATAGTTTTAGTTTGCTCAATAGGTTTAGTGCTTTTTCAAGTCATTGTATTCTTATCTTTCATTTATGTATATAATTTAATTGGATCTTAGTCGATTAAAACTATTCATCTACCCCATATTAGCAAAACTATCCATCTATCCATAACAACTATCACATGTACCAATCCAAACCCTCCCCTCCCCCATGCATATATTAAGCTATTCCAATAAATATTACTCCTATATGGATATGAAGTATATTCAGAAATTGATTAGCTGGAACAAACACATTCAAAATGACCAAATTGTACTATCACCCACGATCACATGTAGAAACCCAAAAATTCAGCCAATTGTACTCGCAACTCAACTAACTCGATTTGTGAGTACGGGTTCCTTGTATGATATAAACATAAAAGTTAAATATTATAATGGATTCTATTTTTTCCTACGCTATTTGAAATGTCAAAATAATGATAACATACCAAATCTTAGATGACAATGTTTCTTTTGTCATAATATCCATCATATACCTCATGACGTAGTAACCACATTCGGTGCTCCCAACTTGTAGAGGACGTTAGTGAAAAAAATCAGTAAATAAGAATGGAGTAATCCTTATGCACTAGTGCGCAATGACCACTAATTAATAAAATATAATTAGTATTTTTATTGCTAATGGAAGTTTGTTGACTACAAAATTAAAACTGATAAAAAAAAAAATACATCATTTGGCTCATCCAGGATTAAAAGGAGCAAGAACTATTTAGTTTGCCTCTGAGACTATTAGTCTATTACACAGGTTTCGAGTTTTAACTTCTTGAGAGTTATGTCCAAAAGAAATGAGAGATGGGTCTACAAAAATGTATTGTAAACTTTCCTTTGGATAAAAAAGGATGAGTGCAAGTACATACAAAAAATTTATAACATAAATATAGACGACCTAAATTGTAAAGAAATGTCAGAACTAAAGTCTACAAAAGTAATAACATTACTTACGCCATTTAAGCCACCAAAGTCATTCTTTTGACTTCATCCTGTTGGGATTGGTATCTTAATTCTCTCGGAGTCTCGTAGTTTGTAAATTGTACACATTGTTATGAATAAAATAAGACTTATTTTGTTTTTGCATTTACTCATATCCAATAAACGAAGCTCTATGGTTATTGTATGTAAACCTAAGAATGTATATGAGATATAAAAGTGGATCATGCCTTAAGTGATAACCAAAAAAGTTCTGCAGGATAAGTATTAAGGAGGGATACCATATCCTGGTGACACGGATACGACCTGCTTTGTAGAGGTTTACAAGTGTTGTCAACTACTACAGATGGTTGATCCTGACCATTCATGTGGATACATGCGAGTGGGGGTATCCTATACAAAGAGTTTGTATAAGACCATACCATGAGATGAATAGTCTTTTTATATAACGCCGTTCATACTTGAGACTTACACTTCACCTTAACGACCATAGGTGATATGACCTTAATCCTGAGTGTTTTGGGAACTTCTGCTTTGAGGACGATCCTTTGATTAGTATGGGTAAGAGTGGACAAATTGCCGACTGAACAAGCCTACCTTTTTGGGGATTTGTCTGATTTGGGAATTGGGAATACAATTACACGAGGTGGAATTCACTCCTTCCCCGAAGGCGGGGTAAATAGATAGTTTGCTCCCTTAAGGGCAGATTCCGGGTCTTGAACATAGCGGTAACAGCCTCTCTTTGGAAGAGAGAACTAAGTCATAATAGGACTATGACTTATGTTCATTAGAGAGATCAGTGGTACTTAAGAAGTTAGATGTAACTATAGGGGCATAACGATAAATTGGCCCAATTATACTTACGAGCGATCTAAGAAGGGTTATCACACTGTTGATTGGTTGATATGGATACAAAATATATCTATAGTAAGAACAGTGCAGCTGTCAGTCTTTAGTCGAGTGCATGGCAGGTAACGGATGGTAGATTCCGTGACTAAATTCCGTGACTAAAGAGTTTAGTCAGTTATTCATGTAACGTTGGAGCTTAAAGCTACAAATCCATAAGGTCCCCATGGTAGCCTAATGAATTCAAGTTGAGAATCAGTTCTTGGGGTTGATTTGAAATGTTCAAATTGACAAGAGGAAATTCAGTTATATATAATTGGTGCGATATATGAGATACATCAAGTAGGGGATTAATATAAATGAGATTTACATTAAGTACCATAAAATAGAAAAAGAAATATGGTTTATTGTTTCATGAGATGAAATATTAAAACTATAGGTTATAAATATAATATGGTAAGTTGCTTATCATATATATTTATAATAATATTAATTATTGGATAATTATCTCTTTTTTCTCTAATAACCAATTGAGTAGGAGGTTATTGGTGGTTTTATGTTAACCGTGAGATAAAAGAAAAAATATTTTCCTAAATTTAGAAGAGTTGCTTAATTCGGAAAGGAACTCATGGAAAGACTATCAAGTGGAATTGTTTCACTAAACGATAGCTTGTAGAGAGACTAAACGATTGTGGAATGTTACTATACGATAATTCACTCAGCTGGTCATAGCTAAACGATCGTAGGCCATTATCTATACGATAGTCTCCCATTTCCTCAATCGTCTACATGATTGTTGTTCCTCTGGTCTCTTCCTCTAACTAATTCCACACAGAGCCCACACTTCTCGATTCTCACACCGAGAATGCCAAGGTAGCCATTGTTGTGGTGTCCTCACTCAACTCAACTGAGTTTGAGGTTTTGGAGGCCATTCTTTGTGTACTCGCATTATTAGTGTGTTTGTTGTTGGTGATCGTGCTGTGTTGCGGTTTTTGTGTTCGAGCGTTCGTGTATTGTTGTCTTGGAGACTAAACGAGTGTTCGTGATCGAGGGAGTCTGAAGAATAAGTCTTCAAAGGTAGGATATTTTATCCTTTGATCTAATTGTAAAGCATGTTGTAATTTCTTATTGTGCATGACCTGTTAGTTTTCGTTTCTTGTACTGTAATTGTATATGTTCAGTATGGAATGGAATTTGGAACGATCATTCCGTTGCTCATGAAAATCCTCATGTCTGATTTCTTTCAATTGGTATCAGAGCCAGGTTGTTCTGATATTCCAAATTTCACTTCTGTTTTGGACTTCTTTTACGATCCTGGTGGGTTTTCTGCATTGTGATTAAATATTAAATGCATTTGTGGATGATGTTGATGAATGTTTACGGTTTAATTGTCTCTGTTTAAATCTTTCTTTAAAATTACAAAGTATTAGTTTGTAAGGATCCCTATGTTTTTTAGTATATTTAACAAGAAATCGAGTTTGTAATTCAAAGTGTTTAACTTTGTCGAGTTGTTCGTGATTAAGTTTTGAAGCATGGAGATGAAGTTCTCAGCGAATAAGAAGACCAAGAGTTGGTCGTATCGTGTAGCCTCAGGTAAACGATCGTTGGGATTTGGCTAAACGATCGTGTAGATTTTTCTACGCGATTGTGTAGTATTTACTAAATGATCGTTTAGTTTGCTCTATCGCGTAACATTGGTTGTCCAATCGCGTGGACATTGGAGGTAAACGATCGAGTGGGAGCATTTGATGCTCATCATTTAATAAAAGGCACACGCACTAAACGATTGTGTAGTTAGCATGCCTCATCGCATAGTCACTGACTACACGATCACGCGGTATAATACTTTGGTGTTCATTCACCGATCGTTTAGACGATTGTGCTTCACCACATTGTTGTCATTTAGACGATCGTTTAAGGTTTACGTTATGCATTGTGCGCTGCACGATCACGTACCTCTTGCTTCATCGCATAGTAAAAGGTATATGATCGTTGCTAAACTATTGTTTAACTCTAGAAGCATAGGTAAACGATTGAGTAAAGCGTTTACTCTTTCGTGTAGGCTATCAATCGAGTTTGGTACACGATCAGTGGAGGCGCGAACTTTGACTGGGAGGTTCAAGACCTGGTTTGCCTGTTTGAACCGATGACTCTTTGCTATTTGTAATAGTTAGCTTTAATTTTGAGGATTTTGAGGTTAATTATCCCGGTTCATCAACTTTTGTTTAATATACATGAGATGTAAGTGGTTTATATTGGTGTATGACATATAGATTTGAAACCCACTTTAGGTTGTGCAATTATTCATGAATCATGTATTATAAGTGTTGTAATATGGCATGATGAAATTACAAGAAAACATGCACATGCATGAAATATAAGAGTTATATTTACGCGTGCAGTAAGCATATTCATGCATCACTTTATATTATAAGCGTTATAGTATAAGGGTGAATGGAATCATATGTGCTTGGTTCATTGCTTATTTGTATAAATGTTACATAAAAGTAGCAATGAATGAACAATACATGGAGCATGACAATTAGGCTTGTAACATTATGAATGTCTAGTATGTGTTTGCTTCGCATTGTGATTGGTTTTGGTTGTTTCTGTTATAATCGATATAATAGAAATTAGAACTAAAATCGATAAGAAAGAGTTGCATGTAGACTTAGACGAACTCATGTTTTAAAAGAGTTTTAAAATTGGATTGAGATAGACCTAAGTTCAAGGTTCTAATGACATTAGCAACCTAGTTTAATCTTTTAAATCAATTTAATAGGATTAAATTGATTGCCATAAAAGATTAAAATTATATTAAATCTATCTATAAGGGACCTTTTGTCTAAGGCGGGTTCTGTCTAGGCTGGGGTACTTAAGCTGACGGAAAAGAAACACCCCTATCTAGGAACCTACCTGGAAAGGTGAACTAGATAGATTTTTTTGCAAGCCATGCGACAGTTGATCAAAGACTTCGTTAAAGAGTTTAATGAATGATGATCAAAAGTTGTTCAATTATCCAAGATTAAAGTTACTCCTGAGCAAACCTAAAAAGTCATTTAATTAAAATGTTTAGTCTTTTCTTTTTCTAAATAAACTAAACCCTAGGTTATAAACTACTCAGTGGGTGGAAGAGATATATATGATATGTCAATGATTCCACTCACGTTTCTCCCTGAATGTTCACGCCATGAGATTTGTGCTTGGCCTCGTGGTGCCATGGGAGCATCCCCTTTGGATGGTGTTTGCATGAGTCAATATCAAGGTGGACGGAGAGAGTGTTTATAGTAAGTGGGTGAAGGGTGTGTGTCAACACGTCCTACGGTCTTCTTTATTGGTTCGCACCGTGAGATCATTCTTGCACTCCCTCGTGGCGCCTTGTGAGGTCCCCTTTCGGATGGATTTTGTGCAGTTGGTCAATATCAAGGTGAACTCCAGAAATGGATAGGGTCACTTTAGTTTTTCCCCAATCGGATTTTTTCCCTTCAGATTGGCTGCTTGGGGCAGAACTCTAGGGCCTAAAATAGCAGGTCACACTTATGGGAAATTGTTAAGTAAGTTAATGATTTCTTGACCAAATCAATGGTGGCTAGTCATTATAGGAACAAGAGTTGTTCTTGTAGTAATGGCTGGTTGAGAATGTCTCAATTCAGAGGAGGGATAAATTGACCACTCTTCGGCGGCTTTTGTCTCAAACCTTTGGATCGTCATTATAAAACTCGATGTCACACAAGGTTCATGTTAGTTTTGTTAAACCATATTGGATTTTGTATGTTTTTCAACGAGTATTTATTTAAAAACTAACGTAGGTCAATATGTTTGTTTTTTTAGCAACATGTATGATTTTCCATTAAATATCACTAATTTGACTGATTTCATACAGTGGAAAGAGTCTTGTAAAATGTATTTCTTGGTAAATGACCTCGAGTTTGTCATGGTTAAGGAGTGTCCTTAAGTTCCGACCCTTGATGCATTGCGAAGTGTTCGTAATGCATATGAGATGTGGATGAAGGCTAATTCATTAGCTCGAATTCACATATTGGCTACAATACCTGATGCTTTGGCCAAAAAGGTTGAGAACATGGTCATTGCATGTAAGATCACGAACTCATTGCAAGAACTATTTGAACGCCAGTTCTTACCTTTCGAGCACAGAGGGATGGATGACAAAGACATCAATAGTGTTAGTTTCCAAGTTAATCTCCAGGAAGAGAAAGCAAATGTTGCTGACTCGGTTACAGTTCATTGACGAGAAGTGTTCTCTAAACTTGGAGAATATTTAGGTTATGATACTGATCCGACTACTTTCCAAATGAGGAGGATGTTTAAAGATAGAAAATATGATTTATTGATCTTAGAGACATGTTTGGTAGAGAATGATGATTCTGCCTGGATCCTTGATTCGGGTGCTATTAATCACGTCAATTCCTCTTATTAAGGATTTAGTTCTTGGCAAACGTTGCCACATGGAGAGTTGACTCTTCGAGTTGGTACTGGCGAGGTTGTTTTAGCTATTGCTGTAGGCAGGCTGAAGTTATTTTTGGACAAGAAACGTTATCTGTTACTGGATAATGTTTTGTAGTTCCTCATATCAAGAGGAACTTAATCTCGATTTCTTGTCTCATTGAACAAGATTATACCATCTTTTTTTCTAAAAGTAAAGTGTTTAGTTTCAAGAATGGAATGGAGATTGGTTTTGGTTCAATGGAAAATAACTTGTATGTACTAAGGTCGATAGTCATAAAAGCCTTGTTTAATAATTTAATACAGTGACAATAACTAAAAGACCAAAGGTTTCTTCTATGGAAAATGCCCATCTTTGGCATCTAAGGTTAGATCACATAAACCTCAATAGGATTGAGTAGTTGGTGAAATGTGGACTTCTAAATAATTTAGAAGAAAACTCCTTGCCGGTGTGTCAAGATGACAAGTGACCTTTTACTGGAAAATCTTATAGAGCCAAGGAAGTCTTGGAGCTTGTACATTCAGACCTCTGTGATCTAATGAGTGTTAGGGCTCAAGGTGGGTATGAATATTTCATCTCTATATTTCATCTCTTTCATAGATGATTATTCAAGTTTAAGGAGTATAAGGCTGAAGTTGACAACTTGTTAGGTAAAAAGATAAAAACACTACGGTCTGATCGTGGTGGAGTGTATATGGACTTTCAATTTAAAAACTATATGATAGAACATGGAATTACGTCTTAGTTCTCAATTCCGGGTACACCTTAGCAAAATGGTATATCAGAAAGGAGAAACAGAACCTTTTTGGACATGGTTCGGTCTATGATGAGTTATGCTCATTTTCCAGACTTGTTTTGGGGTTTTGCGTGGAGACTGCATGTTATATTATAAACAACATTCCCTCGAAAAGTGTTTATGAAACACCTTTTGAATTGTGGAGAGGCCATAAAGGTAGTCTACGCCACTTAAGGATTTGGGGTGTCTGCCCCACGTCCTTATGACTATCCTGAAGAAATTGGAACCGCATTCGAAAGTTTGCCTCTTTGTAGGCTACCCTAGGGAAACAAAGGGTGGATACTTCTATGATCTGAGTGAGAACAAACTGTTTGTTTCTACAAATGTTATCTTCTTGGTTGAAGACCACACCAGGGATCATAAACCACGAAGTAAGCTTATTTTATGTGAGACTTCTAGTGAGACTACTGAGGGTTCAACAAGAGTTCTTGAACAGACTGATAGATCAACAAGAGTTGTTAAGGTCGGTACATCTAGTCCACCATCTCAAGAGTTGAGACTGCCTCGACGTTGTGGGAGGGTTATGAACCCACCGAAACACTACATGGGTTCGACTGACAGATCAACAAGAGTTGTTGAGGTCGGTACATCTAGTCCACCATCTCAAGAGTTAAGACTGCCTCAACGTAGTTGGAGGGTTATGAACCCACCAAAACGCTAATGGATTTGACTGAAGCCCAGAATGTCATTTCTCATGACGGGGTCGAGGATCCATTGTCTTTTAAGCAAGCAATAGAGGATATTGATAGGGATGAGTGGATCAAGGCCATGAACCAGGAGATAGAGTCTATGTACTTCAATAAAGTCTGGGAACTTGTGGATCAGCCTGATGGTGTAAAACATATATGGTGTAAGTAGATCTACAAGTGAAAAGAGGTGTAGATGGAAAGGTGCAAATCTTTAAGGCTAGACTCGTGGCAAAGGGTTATACCCAAGTCAAGATAGTGGACTATGAGGAAACTTTCTCTCCTGTTATCATGCTAAAGTCTATCATTATACTTCTGTCCATAGCCGCATTTTATGATAATGAGATATGGCAAATAGATGTCAAGAATTCCTTTCTTAATGGTCATCTTGAAGAGACCATCTACATGGCTCAACAAGAGGGGTTCATAGTTCTAGATCAAGAGTAAAGAGTTTGCAAGCTTAATAGGTCCATTTATGGGTTGAAATAAGCATCTAGACTGTGGAACATTAGATTTGATAGTGCGGTCAAATTGTTTGACTTTGATCAGAACATTGATGAGCCTTGTGTTTACAAAAAGATCATCAACAGCTCATTAGTTTTCCTGATACTGTATGTGCATGATAACCTACCCATTGGGAATGATGTAGAGTTTCTGACTGACATAAAGAAATGGCTATCCGCCCAGTTCCAACTTAAAGATTTGGGTGAGGCGCAGTACATTCTAGGGATCCAGATTATTCAGGATCGTAAGAATAAGAGTTTAGCCTTGTCTCAGGCATCGTACATCGATCAAATATTGATCAAGTATAGGATGCAGGATTCCAAGAGGGGTTTGTTATCCTTTAGGCATGGAATCGTATTGTCTAAGGATCAATGCCCTAAGACACCTCAAAAGGTTGAGAAGATGAGATGGATTCCGTATGCTTCAACTGTTGGAAGCTTAATGTATGCAATGTTGTATACCAGACCCGAAATTTGCTACGCCATAGGGATTGTCAGTCGTTATCAGTCTAATCCAGGATTAGATCATTAGACAGCAGTCAAGACGACCCTCAAGTATCTTCGGAGATCAGGAACTACATACTTATGTATGGAGAGAAGGATTTGATCCTTACAAGATACACAAACTTTGACTTTCAGACTGATAGAGATTCTCGTAAATCGACATTGCGGTTAGTGTTCACTTTGAATGGAGGGGCTGTAGTGTAGCGAAGCATCAAGCAAGGATGCATCGCGGACTTCACTATGGAAGTTAAATACGTAGCCGCTGGTGAAGCAGCTAAGAAGGCTGTTTGGCTTAGGAAATTTCTTACAAATTTAGAAGTTGTTTCAAATATGGATTTTCCGATCACTCTTTATTGTGATAACAACGGGGATGTGGCGAATTTGAAGAAACCTCGGAATCATCGTAGAGACAAGGATATCGAACGAAAATACCACTTGATTAGAGAGATTGTGCATCGCGGTGATATGATAGTTACGAAGATCGCGTCGGTGCATAATGTCGCTGATCCATTTACAAAGGTTCTCATATCTAAAGTGTTCGAGGGTCATTTGAAGAGTTTGAGTCTATGGGACATGCGGCATCTTGTCTAGGGCAAGTGGAAGATGATATTGGGGTATAGAGTACGCCCTAATTTATTGTATATTGTACTTGTATCATTCATGTATTGTACACCAATCTCTCGAGGCATTAGGACAAGTGGGAGATTGATGGGATTGGTATCCTAATTCTCCCGGAGTCTCGTAGTTTGTAATCTGTACACATTACTATGAATAAAATAAGAGTTATTTTATTTTAGCATTTACTCATATCCAATAAATGAAGCTCCATAGTTATTGTATATAAACTTATGCATGTATAAGAGATATACAAGTGAATTATACCCTAAGTGATAACATAAAAAAGGTTTATAGTATAAGGATTAAGGAGAGATACCTGACCTTGGTGACACTACGGATACGACCCGCTTTTGTAGAGGTTTACAAGTGTTATGAACTACTACAGATATTGATCCTAACCATTCATGTGTAGACATGCGAGTGGGGGTGTCCTATACAAAGAGTTTGTATAAGACCGGACCACGAGATGTATAGTCTCTTTATATACGCCGTTAATACTTCAGACTTACATTTCACTCTAATGACCATAGGTGATATGACCTTAATCCTGATGTTTTGGGAACTCTTGTCTTCGAGGGCGGTCTTTTGATTAGTATGGGTGAGAGTGGCCAGATTGCCAACTCAACAAGCCTACCTTTTTGAGGATTTGTCTAATTTGGAAGCTGAGAACTCAGTTACACAAGATGAAATTCACTCATTCCCCAAAGCAGGGGTAAGTAGATAGATTATTCCCTTAAGGGCTGATTTCAGGTCTTGAACATAGTAGTCACATTCTCTCTTTGGAAGAGATGACTAAGTCATGGTAGGACTATGATTTATGTTCATTAGAGGGATCAATGGTACTTAAGGAGTTAGAAGTAACTACAGGGGCATAATGGAAAATTGGCCCAGCTGTACTTACGAGCAAGCTGTGAAGGGTTATCGTACTATTGATTCGTTGATATGGACACAAAATATATCTGTATTAACGAGAGTGCAGCTGTCGGTCTTTAGTATAGTGCCCGACAGTTAACGGTTGGTGGATCCTTTGACTAAAGAGTTTAGTCAGTTATTCACGTACCGTTGGAGCTTCAAGCTACAGGTCCATAAGGTCCACATGGTAGATTAATGGATTCAATTTGAGAATCAGTTCTTGGAGTTGATTCAATGTTCAAATTGACAAGAGAAAATTTGATTATATATGATATGATTGGTGTGATGTATGAGATACATCAAGTGGAGGATTAATGTAAATGAGATTTACATTAAGTACCATATAATAGAAAAAGAACTATGGTTTATATATTTCATGAGATGAAATATTAAAACTATAGGTTATAAATATAACATGGTAAGTTGGTTATCATATATATTTATAATAATATTAATTATTGCATAATTATCTCTTTTTCTCTAATAACTAATTGAGTGGAGATTATTGGTGGTTTTATGGTAATCGTGAGATAAAAGGAAAAATATTTTCCTAAATTTAGAAGAGTTGCTTAATTTGGAAAGGAACTCACGGAAAAACTATCAAGTGGAACTTTTTCACTAAACGATAGCTGGTAGAGAGACTAAACGACCGTGGAGTGTTACTATACGATAGTTCACTCAATTGGTCATAGCTAAACGATCGTAGGGTATTATCTATACAATAGGTTGTCATCTTCTACACGATTGAGCATTCGTCTATACGATAGAAACTTCTCATCTCCCACTTACTCAATCGTCTACACGATTATTGTTCCTCCGGTCTCTTCCTCTAACCAAGTCCACACAGAGCCCACACTTCTAGATTTTCACACTGAGAATACAAAGGTAGCCATTGTGGTGGTGTCCTCACTCAACTGGATTGAATTTGAGGTTTTAGAGGCAGTTCATTGTGTATTCGCGCTATTCGTGTGGTGGTTGTTTGTGATCGTTATGTTCGAGCATTCGTGTATTGCTGTCTTGGAGACTGAACCAACGTCCATTATCGATGGAGTTTGAAGAATAAGTCTTCAAAGGTATGATATTTTCTCTCTTGATCTCATTGTAAAACATGCTGTAGTTTTGTATTGTATATGACCTGTTAATTTTCATTTCTTGTATTGTAATTGTGTATGTTCAATATGGAATGGAATTTGGAATGATCATTTCACTGCTCATAGAAATCCTCATGTCTGATCTTCACATCCACATGACAAAAGTTAATTATGTCTTCCTGCAGGATAACTCTTTCGACTTATGCCAAAAAGCCCAACTGGAAGTTGTAAAAAAATACAAGGACAACGAATATAGGAGCTATTTGTATTAGAAAATCCAAATTTTATGAAATTTTCCACAGCCAATTGATAATCTTTGAATAATCTACTCTTGTGCATCCATGATTTATCTATGATTGTAAATCTAGTAAGAAATGCGATAAGCAATGATCAACTTCCAAAAACAAATTGTGGAAAATAAACAAGTTCCCAATACATACTTGTCATTTCTAGCTCTACAACATTCCAACCTGGAGAAAGTAAGACAAATTACAAGTCTTCAACTACATTTGAGCATTAAGATATCTTGAGAACGAAATTTTTCATTCAGGAAACCAAATTAATACGGAACCAAAGGAAGTAATACTCAAGCAACAAAAGCAATTGAATTGATATCAATATCTACATGTTCTAGTTTTTCCCAAGGGTACCCTATAAGCTTTAAAGCTCCTAGCCCCACAATTTCAAAATGAAATATAAAAGATAGCTTAAAAGCATCATAAAGTCCTCATTTCAGTTCTATTAAACTTAAATGAAAATATAAAAAACAAAAAACAAAATTCAGATTGTAAAAGAGGTTGCAACAATAACATAGCAATAGAAGATAATAAATTCCAGACATTAATAATAGAATTTGGATTTTAGTAGTCGACATTATAAGTAAAAGTAATATTATCTAAGAAAATATCATTCCATGGAAGAAACCGAACAAAAAAAAAAAACTCAAGCTTCACTCCTAAATGCCCACACAATATACAACACATATCTCTCTCCTAAAGCCCTTTAGAAAATCCACACGAGGTCGGTCCATAGGGAATCTATGCTGTTTAACCTAATTTTAAACTCGAATTAGTAGCTAGAAGAGGGGGTTTCGTTTTTGAAAAGAAAATTTAGAAAAGCTAAATTTATTAATTTTAGAATCTTGCTAATTAACCACTTAGTAGTATTATTGTTGATCTAGTTTAGTTAGGTTTCTCATCTTAATTATTCTTGATAATCATAGGCATTTATTAATTTTAGAATCTTGCTAATTAATCACTTAGTCTATGCAACTCAAAATGTTGAGAATGCATAACCCTAATTTTCTTGATTAAGCAATTAACCAAGCCTAAATGAAACAACTAATAGAGGTGATAACACATATCAATTGATCATTTGCATTAAGCAAGAGCTATCTTGACTAAGATCAAAATAGTATGGAAAGACCTAATTCACTAATTCAATAATTCTTGAATCAACTAAAAATGCACCATTGTAATCAAGATTGATCCCAATAACCAAGAGTTACATATTTGCATTATTTAGTTCATAAAACCTTAACAAATTAGACATATTGATATATCTTACTTTGGCAAGTATTGAATTAAGAAAAAGTGACCAAGTTCTCTAAAGTTCAATATATAAAAATTCAATATCATTAGGTGAAGGTTGGCTCAACGACCCCGGCTCAATAAGCCTCCCATTTCAGAGGTAAGACCTGGTAGATAGCTGGGGACATAGGGTGCAAGACAGAATTCACACCTACCCGATTTAGGGATAGGAGAAAGATGGTTTTCTTAAGTACTGAATCTAGGTCTTCAACAAGGGGCCTTGCCCTCTCATTAGGCTGAGAGGGATCTTATTTAGTGACTGGATCACAAACCAATTGTTCATTAAAGGATCAGTTGGAACTTAAGAAACAAGACGTAATTTCAGGGGTAAAACAGAGATTTGACCTAGCCATTATTACGAACAACCTGTGAATGGTTAACTTACTAATCATGGTTATATCGAGTGGACATAATATATCTACAGTTATATCTACAGTTACTTGAAACTCTCTTATTATTGTATGCACATGCTTTATATACAACCAAAATTAATGAGTTAGAATGCTTATTGATCCTTGTTGCTTCCACTGCATGCTGATATACTCCTTCAATTATCAATAAAGATGTTATTCGACATTACTTCAATAAAGTTGTCATTGAATCTATAAATTGCGCTTATAAATTCTTAATCCAATAAACTATGATCCATGGCTACTATATGAATACTTGAACTTTAGGTTGGGTGTCTTATTTTAATAACACTATCGGATGCTGCCCATGTTTTAGTTCTTGCAATTTGTTGTAAGATACCATAAACAAAGTGATCCTGATTCGTTTATGTATGGATATGAGGAGTGGGGGCGTCCTATGCAATGAGTTTGCGTAAGATCGGACCAAGAAATAAGTCACCCGAACTTTATAACACTATTTATTTTTTAAGACTGACTATTTGTCACACCTCGTTCTAACCTAAAATGAAGCGTGAAGATGTTAAATATCACTTCTCTCTATGACATTTAACGTCCCAACTCTTAACATATCCTATACTGAAGATCAAACCCAGACATCCAAAACAATTTCAAAAAATAACCTTTGTTCATTGACAGAGTTTAGGAATTTGATTCAGTTTAAATAACAATACTGTTTGAAAAGATTTACAGACCAACAGCAATGATTATTTTGAACAAAACCTCCCATGACATGTAACTCATAAGTTCTTGTTGTTCTGGAATACTTTCAAATACATACACAAACAATACAATAGATGTTTAATAACACTGGTGGCGTTTGACGTCTCAGCAGGCACTCAGAACTTGTCGCTACCTGGGGGTGGGGAAAAACATAAAACATGAAAAGCATGAGCTAAAGCCCAGTGAGTGGTCATTTAGTATAAATATAAATTTTCTCTTTCCAAACATCAACGAATTATAAAAAAAACATTCTATAAATTGTTGGAAACGTATATAAGATTCATTAATAGCTCAAACTCGTATTACTCAAACAATGGCATGATCATATTTCATATAAATCACATTATAAAACACATTCAGGCGTCATCAGAAAACCACACAAACTCTGTACCCAAATACTCGTTTACAACGGCGGGTTACTCTAAACAAAGAATGCCCCTCGCGATCTAAACAAAATCACAAGGTCATACGTGCATGCAGAGCTGCCTCAAGGCTAGGCATAGATACACACCATAGGCCCAGGTTACTTTAGACTCCTCGGTAGACTCTAGCCACATCTGACCCTGGTGGTAGCCCCTTTATAGCCTGGGTGGCGCTATAGGCGTAGGTTCCTCTGGACTTCTCGATATACTTTGGCCGCATCTAACTTCGGTACCCCCCTGATCGCCTCAATGATGCTACTGAAACACATTCAAGTAGCACGGGAAAATAACCATCTCTCGAGTAAAAGAATTAGTAGTTTGAAACCACTTTCACAAACATTCAGCATTTTTAAGTTCAACATCAAGACGTTTTCATATAAAATCATACAAGTCACAATTGTGTAAACTCTGGTTCCAAACTACATTGTCATAAACCAAGCTCATATAAACCAATGAGAGTTTAGAAATCCTAATTTAAACATTTTTGAAATATTAGTCAAGTAAAACAGATCATGCCATCACATTTCATAAATCATAGCATACTATCATAAATAATTACTTTCGATATCAAAACATTAAAAAATAAACCACTCAGTGTTAATCGGCTCCTCCTCATAATTTTGGTTTCTCCATCTCCCGTTTATCCTGAAATTATATGCATAATCCTCTAGTTATCCTTCACATAACCATAATCTAATTATTTGAAAATTAATCTTCAAGTATAACCAATTTCACTTAAACTTTTGCCAAATCCCTAATTTGATCCAAGGTAGACTTTGCTTTGTAATTTGGTCCTTCAATTGCTCTAAAATTAACTCAAGACCTTAAAATTAATCTTCAATAGGAACTAATTCTATTCCAATTTTCCTTAATTTTTCTCATTAATCCTAATTAGGGTTTGCTTCAAATTAAAACCTTAATGAACTTCATAGTTGACTTAGGATCCCAATTTCTTCTAATTTCAGGTTTAAGGTATCATAACAATACCAATTGGATCCCTAATTATGCTTGAGAACACCTCAATTAACCTAAAATTGATTTTTCAGCTTTTAATGACTGACAATAGATGACAGATAGAAGTCAAACTAGGAAAGTCACCTCTTTCTTCAACCTCCAGCCCAGAATTTTCCAGATTTGGCCTCTGTTTTTCCGGTTAGCGTTTCAGACTTGCCCTAGAACTCCCGGAAAGCTTAATCATTTTCTGGCCATTTAAAGCTTAATTAGCCTATAAAAACCTTTTACTCATCCTCCTATTTAAATTACCTCAAAGTTTGGACGTCCAAATTGCCCTAGAACTCCCGGAATCGACCAAACTCTCCACAGTGCCCCTGTTTTTTTGGCAGGAAGTTGCAGAACTTTTAGAGTCTAAAATCAGAAATTCCAGGTAATAATGATCAAATTAAAGACCATAGAACTCTAGAAGGACCTTATAAGTAACTTACCTTTAAAGTTGGAGCTTCGAATTAGACTCTAACTCTATGAATTTGCTAAAAACCCGAGCATCCTCTGTTTTCGTGATAACTCTAGCGCCATTGTTTTTCTTGGTTTTCCTTACTTCTCCGGCTAAATTTCTGCAACTCAAGCCTCCTATGAGCTTCTTCTTTACGTCCTCTTTCATTTAATTGCATTTTGCCTAATTTTCCTTCACATGAACGACTCTAATTCGGAAACAATTTTTTCCACTTCTTCGGTCAGCCAAACTAAAAAAAAATCGAAATTCCCTTTTTCTCTTCGTTTTTCAGCTTCAATTTCCAGTTTAACACGTGCCCAGATGATTAATTTCCTTTTCCTCTCGATTGTCATCATTTTCCCTTAATTTCCTTTAATTTCCAGCACATTTATGCCCAATAAGTCTTAAACAAGCCAAATTTAATTTTAAAACTCAGAATTTACCAAAATTTCACCACTTTTCAAAATGTTGACTTTTCTTCTACTTTGACTTTGACCATTTGACCATTGACTTTGACAATTGACTTTGACCTATCCCACACATGCCAAATTCATCATCGAATTTACTTTACATGCTTAACTAGGTCCGTTACCCTCAAATTATTCCTTGAATTCTTATTTCCTCTTCCTAAATGAAACAAACGTCAATCCAAATCTTTTTATTTTTAATTATAATCTTAACAAGAGATCCACATCAAACTTTATCTCGAGTCCCCGATTCAATCGCAACTATATGCTTCATAATATTCTAAGAATCAGTAGAAGAAGAGAGGGCTCACACTATTTCTCTTAGATGATCTAGGTAACTCGATCTTAATCCTGAGCCAATTATGAACTTCTGTTTATTCGAGATTATTCTTAGATTTGCATAAGTGAGGATTGGCTCAACAGCGTCAGCTCAATAAGGCTTCTATTTCAGCAGTAAGACCTAGAAGATAGCTGGGGACATAGGGTGCAATAAGAAATTCACGCCTACCCAATTTAGGGATAAGAAGAAAGGTTGTTCTCTTAAGTACTGAATTCAGGTCTTGAACAAGGGGCCCCACCCTCTCGTTGGCCCGAAAGGGATCCAGTTTAGGTATATGATCACAAACCAATTGTTCATTAGAGGATTAGTGAAACTTAAGGAGCAAGATATCGTTAGTAAAATAGCATATTGACCTAGCCATTATTACAAACCACTTGTGAAGGGTCGACTTACTGATTATAGTTAAATCAACTGGCCATAAATATATCTATAGTGAGGAGAGTGCAACTAACGAGCTATAGTGGTGTGACTTGGTAGCTAAGGAATACTGATTAATTTGGTCTAAAGAGTTTTAGCCAATTAATCTTAAATCGTTGGAACTCATGATCTATAGGTCCATAAGATCCTTTTACTAACTCGTAAAACATTCCTTGAATTATTGAATTGAATGAATATAGAATGATATCAATTTGAATTGTTCAAATTGAATTTCAGTTTGAAAATGTTCGAATTAAAATTAAGGTTTGAATTCTAAAAAGTTCAATTTCAAATTAGGGTTTATATTAAATTGTTATTTAATTAATTAAAAATCAAATAATTTCAATTTTCAATTCAATTTCAGAAACTAGATTTTGAAATTTTTTATTTAATTAATTGTGAATGAATTAAATTTAGTTTTTAATTAATTTTAGAATTAATTAAATATAAAGGAATTGAAAATAAAAAAAAACCTCAGTAGTGGATTTATCCACAATTGATGGTTCACTGAAGAGTTGGAGCTGGAATCACTTGAAGAAAAGCTTGGAATTGGAAGAATTCATCAAAGGTATGTAGCTTAGAAACTCTCTTCTGATGTTTCTATTTAAGCATGGTTTTACAAATCAAATTAAATGTAATTAGTGCTTATTCATTCTGTTTGCTTCCGTTGCATGTTTTCTTATCCTAACACTATAGTGGTATGTCTCGGTTGTTAATGAATATTGATTAAATTCAGGTTAAACAGTTTAACCGATTAATCTCAAATTATTTGAGCTCATGATCTGTAGGTTTATAAGGTTCCTCTACTAGCTCATAAAAGATTAAACCTTGGATTAGAAAATTGTTCAAGAAAACACCCTAACCTTTTGTTTCAAAATGTTCAAGAAAATACCAGATGAAACCAAATGAAAAATAAGGAAGTCATAGATTAAGAAAGAAAAACATGAGGGAACTATAATGGTTGAATCCTAAGAAAGGTTCTATATTCATTCATAATGTCATAGTCTTCTATTACTATGAGCTAATACACATTAAAAAACGAGCATTCAACATCAAAAGAAATATAACTCTCAACTTGATCATCATGATCAAACAAAAGTCACTTAGTATTTTCCCCTTACACTCCTTCTCACTCGTCAAATTATAGCCATAAATGGCTAAAAGGTATTAGATATATAGTGGGATTCAAATAAGATTTCCATGTGCTGAAGAATGAAATCCACAACAAACATTGAGCAATCGAAGCTTCTATATCAGTTGTACATTTAGTTAGTCATTCGGTCTTCATAACACATAGTGGTAGATTGAACACACTAAGATATTATGCCCATTAATTCTACTACTCTAAAATTAATTTTAAATCTAAAATGTTTTTTTTTTTAATTTTCTTATAAATAGACGACAGATAGATTTATTTCTCCCTATTTTCCATCTCTTTCATTTTCTCCAAGAAAAAGTTTTTTTCTTGTTTCCAAGACTTTTCTGACGAGCGCTCGTCTGTCAAGAGTGTTCTGTTAACCTTAGGGAGAAATCGGTGTGAGACGATTAGCATTACATAGATCTGTAACAATCAAATAATTTTTAAACAATAGGTTTTTAACCGTCATACACTTTCATTGAAACATTAGATATGTAATCGTTTACTGGCTACAAGATCTGTAACCATCAAAACAACAAGTCATTCCCAACAACGCTACAACTTCAAACCTAAAGGATCACATAAAACAAGATTCGGATGCAGTAAAATATAGCATAGATTTTTTTGAATTTTCTTTTGAATGTAACGATCAGTGTATCTCGTAAGTAAAAATGAATTTTCTTTTAACTAGGATTATCACAATTTGTTTTGAAAATTAATATTTTGATTTAAATTAATGTGTGAAATTATGAAGATATCAAATCATACAAATAATAAAAAAGATATATGTGTTTTAAACTAATATATGATTATCACGAAATTTTTAGAAAAAATAAATAAATATTTTGGTTTTTGAACTAAAGATTAAAATTAGGAGGACAATCAAATCATTCAAATGAAAATAATGCCAAAAAGAAAAAAAAAAAATTAAAAGATGGTTATGACGAAATTAAAAAGCAAATATTTTGGCTTTAAGTTAAAATTTGAAATTAAGAGATAATCAAATAGTCCAAATAAAATATTTTTTATATTTAACCCTCTAATAACATTCATATATTTTTCATCAAATACAACTAAAGTACGTATTTTATATCTCTTTTCCGAAAATATAGTGACTCCAGTAAAAATAAGATATTTGTAATATATAGTAGAATAAGAGAAAAAATCTAAAAATGTATTACATCCTTAAAATATTTGTAAATATAAATGAGTTGACTAGTCAATCTTTAAATCTTGTTGTACATATTTTTTTGTAGTCTTTTTTTTCTCTTCTTTGATTTTTGCTTCTTTTATCCATTTTTTCATTTTTTCATTTTCTTTTCTTTTCTTTCTCAGTTTTTGTTACTTCCCTTTTTTTTTTTTTTTATTCTTTCCTTTATTTTTTTATTTTCTTTTATTTTCTTATTTTTTCCTTTTATTTTCTTTCCTTTATTTTTTTATTTTCTTTTATTTCATTCTTTTTTCCTTTTCTCTTTCTTTTCTTTTCTAATTTTCTTTTCTTTCTTCAATTTTTTCTTTTTTTATGTTTTTATTTTCTTTCTTCGGTTTTTTATTATTTTTTATTTTCATTTATTTTTCCAATTTTTGCTTCTTCTCTTTTCCTTTTTTATTATTTTATTATTTTATTTTATTTTCTTTCTCCCTTCTTACCTTTCTTTTATCTTTTATCTTTTTATTTTTCTTTCAATTTTTGGTTTTTGCTTTCTTTTTTTCTATTTAATTTTCTTTCCTTTCTTTAGTTTTTGCTTATTCTCTTTCTCTTATTTTTAAAATTTTTCTTTCCTTTATTTGAATTTTTTCTTCTTCCCCATTTTTTCACAAGAATTATGAAGTCGAGTTTCGTAGCCAAGACTTGAAAGTACTCAATTCATAAGTGACTTAACACCAACAAACCAATCATCAAGTTTGATTGTTATATCAAATAATAATTATAAATAGCAAATGAAAATCTATCCGTGATAGCTACTAATATTTTCTATCATCGATAGCTTAATCTTTGATGGAAATCTATCATTGTTAGCCAACTTAGTGAATTTAATTAATAAAGTTAGATCTCGAACTAAAATGTAAGTGGAATGCCTACAAGTTATCACTAATAGCATGTTTATCAATGATAGAAGCTATCATCGAAAAGAAAATGGACTTATAAATGTTTGGGAATGACAAGAAAGGGGCAACATGGTGTTCAAGGGTTATGATTGATAGAAGCTACTACTGATAGCATGTTACAAGTGATAGAAGCTAATACTAATAGCATGTTTAGATTATTATTATTGGGTGTTAGATAATTTCTACTAACAGATTATTTGTTGTTTAGATTATTTAGACGAAGCTTCGGAATATTTTATCATTTTTTTTATTTTTAAGAAGAAAAACTTGTTTTGACGTTTCTAATTTCTCTCAGGTTTGTGATTAATAAATCATACCACAAAAAGGAAAGAAAATAAATTTGTTAGCTCGAATGATAATATATATATATATTACATTACTCGATTCTTTGAGCATAGTGCTTGAACTGCTAATCTTGCAGATAAATTAGTAGCATTGCCCAATCCAAATGACTTTGTAGATACATCAATTGAACAATTTTCCATACCAATGCAAGTCTTTTCCACCAAAAGAGCACTATTTGAAACATCCCATGAACCTTTTTTGAATGAACCACATTTTCCCTCTGGATTTCCATAGCTAGCAAATTGGATCTCAGAGATGATATGCCCTCCCTGACAAGACAACTCTAACGTACTTCCTTCATTAGCACTTCCACATATTGTTCCTATAGTGATGGTCTGAACTATGACTTGTTGAGGATTTCCACCAATTTCTTCAAACAAAACCAACGTGTTGGTGTCATCTGATAGAAACGATCTTGGAACATGATACCATCTTTGGGAAGGATTCCCACAATTTCCAACGCACTTGCTAGGGTCATATGCACCTCTATAGTCACAGGTTGCGCTGCAACTATCATTGCCAGCAATGAAAGAAGGCCAAAATCGACCTATGCTTTGTCCATTTACCCAAGCCTGACCTTTTCCCATTCCTTGCATGTCCAATGCTACAGGTCAATTCCTGAGGGTGTCTTAAAGCTTGTTTTGTACCATGTCATTCTCCTGCCAATAGGTTTTTTATTTAATGTGCTCCATTTTGTTCTCTGTGAGAACATTGGGTTGTAAAGTTGCTTCATTTCTCCATTTAATCCAACCTTATAAGACCATAAATTTGATGACAAATCAGTTGTGACATTTCCATCTCCAATAAGATAAATGGGACCTCCATCAATTCCAGTTGGCATCGTGTCATAAAATGCATCATAATTTTTCAATCCTACTGTTCCACTCAAAAGGGTTATGGTGTTGGTTCCGACTTTTAATAGAATGGGTTTCTCAAATACAAAACTCTGGCCATTGCTTCCCCATTGTGATCCAATGTACCGTCTATTAACAAAGGCATGAAGCACATGACCTTTTGTATTCACTTGTAGAGTTACATTTTGAAGTGAAGATGTTGAATTAGTTTCAACATTTGTCATATACCACAAGTAGTCACTAAAATCAACCGTGGTTCCTTTTTGTTCCAAAAGAAGGTTTGCATTAAATGTACCTTTTCCTTGTAGAGTATCTCTCATGGGCTCCGGAGCCCAAACCCACGACAGTTGTGCATTTTCCTTCTCATTCTGCACCTTCACAAACATAGATGTTTGGGAATTGATCTTTGCAGTGTTGAAAAGCTCTTTGTTGCAACCGTTAAGAATGCTCACAGACCAAGCTGGTACAAAGTACTTTCCATCTGCCTGCAAATCTATGGTAGCATCATTGCTGGCATCAGTGTTGCTCAAAAAACAAAACCTCTCCCCTACTGTGGGGTTGGAGAATTTCGTTAAAGTAACAAAGCTACCAAATTTTTGGTCTGAATGGGTGCCGTTGGTGAGAATCTTCTCTCCCATTTTGATGGATTCGTGGAGTTGTTTGAGATGTCCCCATTTAGGTTGATTCACGTTTCCATATTCATCAAGTGGGGCGTTGTAATCATACGACGTAGTAATGAATGGACCTCCCGATGTTCTTCCAAAGTTTGTGTCTCCATGATACATGTAATAGTTGTTAAACACACCACCAGATTGAAAAAATCTTGCCACAGAAAAAGCTATATCTTCTGCACTTCTATAAGGGTCTTTATCGCCCCATTTCTTGAACCATCCCACCCAATTTTCAGTAAACATTTTTGGGCTCTTAGGATTCTTACGACTAAAGTTATCACAATAGAATCCATTGCATGTATTAATGATAGGTTGTGGGGCATCACTTTGTTGGCACATGATCCATGGAACACCAATATTGAGAGATTCAGCCATTTGAGCACACCAGTTGATATATGTTTTTCCTGCGCTTCCATATGGGGTCATCACGTTTCCATACTCGTTCTCGATTTGAGCTAAGATTATTGGCCGCCCTGTGATGCAAAGAGGTTGGCTTGTTTGCACATATTCACTATCTTTGTTGTGAAAGTTTGCATTTCATTCTTGTAGACTTGATTGTCAGTTCGAAGTTGGATTCCCGGCATATTATGCAACCACAGTGGAAAGCCTCCATAGTTCCACTCGGCACACACGTAAGGACCAATCCTCATCACAACATATAGCCCAGCCTCTTGAACGAGTTGGAAGAATTTGATAAAGTTTAGATGTCCAGAGAAATCATATTTTCGTCGTCGAGGTTCGTGGCGATCCCAAAAAATGTACGTCTCGATTGCATCAAGTCCACCATCTTTAGCTTTTTGAATAAGATCAGGCCACATTGCTTCGGTGCTGCGTGGATAATGAATTGATCCTGAGAAGATAACACGCCGTTCACCATTGATAATTATGGCATTTGAATCATAGGAGACACTGTCTCCTTTACAAAAAGAAAAGCAAGATAAAGTTGCAAGGAGGGGAAGAACAAGCCATTGAAGGTTAACCATCTTTGATTTTACAACTTTAGGCGTTTGGTTTATGTCGGAACAATGTGTTTTTATACAAGGAATCTATGTAAATATGTGATAGGTATTTCCATCAATCTTTGTACTATATTTGTTAATGAATTCTAAATATAGGAATAATGTAAGTGAATTTAGCTGGCCAAACTTTATCGGTATGAGTTGCTTTAGTGAAATTTGGAAAATACTCTTTTTAGAAAAGAATTTCAAAAATATTGTTCGACCTTATCCTGAAATAACGTATCACCCAATTAAAAATATTACACCAAAAGTCTGTTTTCCCAATAAGGATTTGCGTATTCATTTTTCATCTTTGGTTTTAATTTTAAAGACATCAACTTCACATGAGTAATAAAGTATGGCTAATAAATTCAATTATAGTGAAAGTTGAGTTTGAGTTTTGTCTCATTAGTGTGAAGCTCGTGAATTTGAGTATCTTTCTTCAAATTTTTGATTTTTTGATTTTTCATTTTGTGCATTGGGGTCATATAATAAAATAGTACATGGTAAAAAAGATAGGTTTCCATATGATTTTAGTCTCTCAACTCTAGGTTTAAGTTTTTATTGTCCTCATTTTTCTAAAGAAGTATACATTTTGTTCCTTATTTTATTTTTAAGTTAGTCCTAGATTAAAAGGGAATTACTGGAGGAGTTTTTTTTGACTAATTTGGAATTTCTGGAAAAGAAGTGAAATTCAAGGAGACCGGGCCAGGAGTTATGCTTGGAATATTCTTGAAGGATAAACAGAAGGACTGTAAGTGGTTTTATTATTTTGTTATGTTGAATTCTATATATATATGTTATGATATATATGTGTAATGTTTGGAAATTGGCATGATGGGGAAGTGCGTTTTCTAGATTTTATTGGTTGATTTAACTCATGATATTTTGCTTGTCGTGACTCGCATTTAAAACCGAGATTGTACCCGGAGACATTGTTAGCTTTCCTATAGCACGTCTAACGGGATAATGTGGACATGTGCACATTCGGTTGTTGGATCGGCACCAGCACGTAGCGGAAGAGAATATGATCCATAAACACTCTAATTCATTAATTTTGGCATAAAAGAAACATGCTTAAACAGAGTTAATGGGTTTCAACAACGTACATTTAAAGAACCATTGAAATCTCTATTTCTAGCTGCAAAATCCTCCAAATCTTTGTGTAGACCACCACAAGATCTTCTCTACTATTCTTTTGGTGCTCTAGATTGAGTTGTGAGACTCAAAATAATCTTAAATAAAATGGAATTTGAAGAAAGCTCGCTGCAACAACCAAAAATGAAGAACACATTCTTCATTTGAATTTTTCAGAAAAATCCATTCGGTTTAATCACTTCAACTTTTCTCCAATCTCTTCAATATATTACAGACTATCATGCAAAGAGATTTGCTTCATGGGATACAACTCATGCTTGGATTTATTGAAGCTTGAAAGTGGTGGGTTCCTAGTGAGCAAGTTGAAGATGAAGATGAAAAACCATTTTTTCATTTTTGTGTAATTTTCTATTTCCAAAATCTAAAATTGATTTTAAAATCAAAATTTATTAATTTTACAAATTAATTTCATAAATTAATTTTCTAATAAAATTAATAAATAATTATTTAAACAATTTAAATAATTCTAATTAATTTAATATCCAAAATAAAATTAATTTTACAAAATAAATTCATCTTTATATATTTAAATGATATTTAAATATATTTTCTTCAATTTCGTTTGATTCTAATTTGAACATTTCAAATTAACTCATCACGCTACTCTAAAGCTAATCCATTTCCAAGCTAGTATGGGGACCTCATGGACCTACATATCATGGGCTCCAACGATCCGAGATTAATGAACTTTCATAAGATTGATATAACCTCTATTCGTTAACTAATGGGTCACTCCACTAAAGCTCATAGTTGAACTCCCCTCACTATAAATATATTATGTCAACTCAATGTAACCATGATTAGTAAGTCAACCCTTCACAGGTTGTTCGTAATAATGGCTGGGTCAAATCTCTGTTTTACCCCCAAATTACCTCTTGTTCCTTAAGTCCCCACTGATCCCCTAATGAACAATTATTTTGTGATCCAATCAACAAAACTGAGTCCCTCTCATGCCAAATGAGAGGGCGGGATCCCTTGTTAAAAACCTAGAATCAATACTTAAGGGAACAACCTCTCTACTATCCCTAAAGCGGGTAGGAGTGAATTCCCTCTTGCATCCTATGTCCCTAGCTATCTATCTGGTCTTACCCCTGCAATGAGAGTCTTATTGAGCTGGCGTTGTTGAGCCAACCCTTACCTATACAAATCTAAGGGTAATCCCGAATAAACAAGAGTTCATAGTTAGCCAAAAATTAAGGTTAAATTACCTAGGTCATCACTTTGAAATAGTAAGTCTTAAACAGTAAACAATGTTATAAAGTAAGAGTGACTCATTTCGTGGTCCGGTCTTGTACAAACCCTTTTGCACAAGGACACCCCCATTCCTCACGTCCAACGTGAATGAATAAGGATCACTTAATTTGTAGCACTTCAGAACTCCTTGTAACAACTGCAGAGCGGGCTGCATCCAATAGTGTTACCAGAATAAGGTCCCAACCTTATCCATATACTATAGATCATTTTGACTATTTACTCGAACCTGAACCACCTTTATGTCTCCACATAAAGTTCAAGTACAAATCCAATAGTCAAGGGACTTTTAGGTTTATTGAATTTCTATTCTAGCAATAGATCTATTCAATAACACCTTTATTGAATTTTTCAGAATAAGTTTCATTGTTTATATACCACGAGTTTTAGGACATAAAACCCAACAAACTTCCACTTGGACTAAAACTCAAGTGGTAACTTATATATCCGATATATAAGATTAATTTTCTGAGTTTTATAGCGAAATACAATAAACTAGGGCATCTCATACCCATCTTTACCATTCGGTATCTCTATACCCGATATTTCTTCCACTTGCCCTAGGTTATCTTGTATTCCTAGTTCTACTAGGTGATTCTCAAACACTTTAGCCGAGAGAATCCTTGTAAACATGTTAGTATATAATAGGCTTTAGATAAACTATATGAGGATAACATCTTATTCTCAATAATGGCTAGGAAGCACACTTTCCTCCTACTACAATGAGGTACTCTCAACTCTTTAAGCAAGACACATCTGACTTGTCTCAACAACTCTTTATTAATAGTTAGATCTAGAAATCTTTAAACTTTCTATACTTTGATCTAGCCATTAAAATATTTGAATATTTACAAATGGTTTTGAACAATTTGGTTCATAACAGAGGTTGCTAAAACAAACATAATTTTTTAAAATGAACATTTCATTTATCCCAAAAATATATACAATTTGTTCTGTACAAGATTTAAACGAAGTAGAATCAAGTAGCAATTTCTCCCACTAGATGAGCTGAGCAAATGGTCCCAAGGTCAAGTTAGCCTGGTTACCTTTCTCTACTCTCTTCTCGGCAACATACTGAGGGCAGTGTCTCTTCCAGTGCCCTTCTTCGTTGTAGTGGAAACATTTCCCTTTAACTGCAGCGTTATCCTTGCCTTTCTTTCCAGTAGGCTTCTTCTTCCCTTTCCTTTTACCCTTCTTCACAGGAATACTCATATTCTTTGAAGACGAGGAAATTTTTGCCAGATGGCAAGCAATACTTTCTTGTTTTGATTTCAAAATTGAAGCTATAAAAGGAAGTGCAAACTCCCTTCTTGATTACCTCACTCAAGAATTTCTTCAAGGGAAAACTAAAGAAGAGAGTGAAAGAGAGAAAGAAAAGAGCAAATGAAGTCAACTTGCAAGAAAGAAGAAAAGCATGATCAAGATCAAGAACAACAGCAACGATCAACACTTCCTCAAACCAAAGCATCGTATTCTCAAGTGTATCAATTTATCAAAGGCGAATCATTACCGATAATGGAGGATCGAAAAGGAAAAACACCTCAAGCATTGCCGTTATCAAATAAATTTCAAATGTTGGGATCTTTCATCCCTTCAAGGCCTTCTGCCTTAACCATCAACTTTTTCCCTATCAATTGAGTCGGTATAGACAAGAATAAATTTATAGAATAAACGAGTTTTTTTAGGATGGGTTGGAATATAATGGAAATTTGATGGAATTTTTTTTTTGAATTGATAGATTTACTTATGAATTATGGTTCAAGAGTTGTAATGTATGAGGTCTAGGTTTTATTATGGTTAACATCAGGCTTGGAGGACATTCCACTCTTCTCGGCAGTAGTAACATTTACTTCTAACTCTAGACCCTTTTTTCTCAACATTGTCTGGTTAGCTTGTAGCTCATTCAGTAGAATAGTCAAGTTGTATTCAATTTTATTCTTTAATGCATTCAAAATTGCAGAAAACTCTTCAGAAGAAATTCTAGAATAAAACCAACTAGACTTCTCTTGTCTGTGACAGCACCATTTACTTTTGTCACGTTAAAGTGGACCATCATGTCTAGGACATGTTCACGAACATTGGTCTCCACTTTGATGCGACTGTTGTAAATGTACTTAATGGCATCATGCCTTAGGGTGAAGGACAGTTGTCCAAACATCCCTTGCAGAGATTCCATAATCTCTTTGGAAGTACTCATATTCTCATGCTTCTTTACCAAAACATCAGATAAGTTGGCGAGGATATAAGCACGGGCTTTATCATTAGCCCTAACCCATCTATCATATACATCTCCAACATTTAGGTTTGTGTTAGAGTTAAGAATGGGAGGACAATCCTCAGTTATGACAAATCGCAAATTGTCTATCAGAAGTATTATGTTCAAGTTTGATTTCCAATTCACATAATTATCCCCGACAAGTTTATCCAATGCCAACACTTGTATTATTGAACTCGTCATTCTGAAATTATAAATCCAATCAAGTTTTAGCAATTTTAATAATGTACACAAGATTATACTTTTGCTACGATACTACATCAAGAAATTATTCACTAAATACTACCTCCAGAATAACTCATATGCCGATAGTCATTTAGGTACCACTTTTTGTCAGACATTATTAACACATAATAATTCTGTAAGTGTAGACCCGCAATTTTTCAGATTTAACAGAACGGTATGAGTATGCCTTCGAAATAGAAGACAATACCCAAAATAGAACTATAAGACCCTATTCATTTTAATGAAGCCTGGGTTGTTCTGAATCCTATGTTACAACTCTCCGTAGGGATAGCCATCATTAAACGAGTAGCAAAGAACCAGTTAAAGCTAACCAGCAGACACAACATAGGAATCTCATGGTTCAGACTAATGGAGGAGACTGAAGGTTATTATTATTATCTTTTTATCAATGTTTGCTTTGGTTTTGGATTTTAAAAATGATGTGTTGGGTTTATAAGTTTGAGATGTTCAACTATGTAATTTGTTTTTTTTGTTTGGTGCCAGTGGATTTCTAAATGACTTGTGCTATTTATTAGGTTTCTTTTGTTATGTTTGTTTATTTAATATGTGTCTATGTTTTTTTGTTTAATAGGTATCCATCAGAAAGTACAAATCAACCTTCAAAAGAACTGTTCATTGGAAGATTAAGAAAATCTTAGGAATTACAATTGAACCAAGAATGCTTCCAAAATATTATATTTACTTGCAAAAATAAACATGAAAGATACATTACTTTATTTTGTATCATTTGTATACTTTGTTCTAAGAAATGATTACATTTTTGTTCAATGTTAATATATTTATAAATTTTCAATTATGAATGAAAGTCATGGTATTTAATATGTTATGAAATAATTAATATGTGTGGGCTGAACTCGAGTCATGATTTTATTTTTAACACAAATATAAAAATTTATATACAAATTATTCTTCTTGAGAAAAAAAAAGTTGAGCCTTTTATAGTCATGAGCAAAGCTATAACAAAATTTATATAGTGAAAAAAAAGTGCCATCAAAAGATTATTATAGCAATTATGGCTATTAGAAAAGACCAAAATACCTTACAATAGCATAAGATTAAAGCTATAAATATTTTATTATAGCGTTAAAAAAGTGCTATTATAAGATAAAGATAGCATATTATTTTAGTTATATAAATATAACTAAAAAAAGTGCTATCGTATCTATTATTTCTTGTAGTGATTGATTCAAAGAAATCAACTTCAGGGTTAATGTGGAGGAGCAGTAGTGGGGAGTATCAAGCAAAGTTATATTGCTGACCCCACATTAGAAGCTGAGTATGTAGCTGCAAGTGAAGCAGCAAAAGAAGCAGTATGACTTAAAAAGTTCCTAACTGATTTGGAAGTGGTTCCAAATATGCACTTGCCAGTCACCCTATATGGTGATAACAGTGGAGGAGTTGTAAACTCAAAAGAACATTGAAGCCATAAACGTGGAAAGCACCTCGAGCGGAACTATCATCTCATCAGGGATATTGTACACAAAGGAGATGTAGTTGTCACGCAGATAGCCTCACAAGACAACTTAGCTTATCCATTGACAAAGACCGTCTCGGCTAAAGTGTTTGAGGGTCACCTAGTGGGACTAAGACTACGAGATACTTTCTATTAGAGCAAATGGGAGAAATAATAGGTGTCTGATGCCCTAGTTTATTGTATTTATACTTTTGTTTTTGTTCTTTCACTGTACTCAACAATGTATATATTTGTATATATTTATCCACTGGAGTTTTAGTCCAAGTGGGAGTATTTTTGGGTTGTATGTCCTAAAACTCGTAATGTATAAAGTTAAACATATTCTATTATTGTTGGTTTTTATGTCCTAAAACACGTAGTTTGTAAAAAGATAAACATATTCTATAGTCAATAAACTTATTATTGATTCTATAAATTGCATATGTAAAAGTCTAAATCCAATAAACTAGGATCCACTTAAAGTTTAATTAGTCTATAAAAACCTTTTACTCATCCTCTTATTTAACTTACCTCAAATTTTGGACGTCCGAATTGCCCTAGAACTCCTAGAATCGGCCAAAATCTCCACGGCGCCCCTATTTTTCCGACAAGAAGTTGAACTTTTAGAGCTTAAAATCAGAAATTCCAGCCAATAACGATCAAATTAAAGACCATAGAACTCTATAAGGACCTTATAAGTAACTTACCCTTCAAGTTGGAGCTTCAAATTAGGCTCTAACTCCACGAATTTGCTAAAAACCCGAGCATCCTCTGTTTTTGTAATAACTCTAGCGCCACTATTTTTCTTCGTTTTCCTTACTTCTCCTGCCAAATTTCTGCAACTCAAGCCTCCTACGAGCTTCTTCCTTACGTCCTATTTAATTTTGTTGCATTTTGCCTAATTTTCCTTACATGAACAACCCTAATTCGGAAACAACTTTGTCCTCTTCTTCGGTGCGCCGAACTCAAAAAAATTCGAAATTCCCCTTTTCTCTTCCTTTTCCAGCTTCAATTTCCGGTTTAACACGTGCCCAAATGATTAATTTCCTCTTCCTCTTGGTTCTCATCATTTTCCCTTAATTTCCTTTAATTTCCAGCATATTTGTGCCCAATAAGTCTTAAACAAGCCAAATTTATTTTTAAAACTCGAAAATTACCAAAATTTCACAAATTTTCAAAATGTTGACTTTTCTTCTACTTTGACTTTGACCATTTGACCGTTGACTTTGACCTATCCCGCACATACCAAATTCATTATCGAATCTTTTTATTTTTAATTATAATATTAATAAGAGATCCACATCAAACTTTATCTCGAGTCCCCGAGTTCAATCTCAACTATATGCTTCATAATATTCTAAGAAAGAGTAGAAGAAGAGAGGGCTTACACTATTTCTCTTAGATGATCTAGGTATCTCGATCTTAATCTTGAGACAATTATGAACTCCTGTTTATTCGGGATTATCCTTAGATTTGCGTGAGGGTTGGCTCAACAGCGTCAGCTCAATAAGCCTCCTATTTCAGGGGTAAGACCTGGAAGATAGCTGGGGACATAGGGTGCAATAAGAAATTCACGCCTACCCAATTTAGGAATAAGAAGAAAGGTTGTTCTCTTAAGTACTGAATCCAGGTCTTGAATAAAGGGCCCCACCCTCTCGTTGGCCCGAAAGGGATCCAGTTTAGTGATTTGATCACAAACTAATTGTTCATTAGAGAATCAGTGAAACTTAAGGAGCAAGATATCGGTAGTAAAACAGCATATTGGCCTAGCCGTTATTACAAACCACCTGTGAAGATTCGACTTACTAATTATGGTTAAATCAAATGGCCACAAATATATCTACAGTAAGGAGAATGCAACTATTGAGCTATAGTGGTGTGACTTGATAGTTAAGGAATACTGATGAATTTGGTCTAAAGTGTTTTAGCCAATTAATCTTAAATCGTTGGAACTCATGATCTATAGGTCCATAACGTCCTTTTACTAGCTCGTAAAACATACCTTGAATTATTGAATTGAATGAATATAGAATGATATCAATTTGAATTGTTCAAATTGAATTTCAGTTTGAAAATGTTCGAATTAAAATTAAGGTTTGAATTCTAAAAAGTTCAAATTGAAATTAGGGTTTATATTAAATTGTTATTTAATTAATTAAATATATTTAATTAATTAAAAATCAAATTAATTTCCATTTTCAATTCAATTTCAGAATCTAGATTTTGAAATTTTGGATTTAATTAATTGTGAATTAATTCACTTTAGTTTTTAATTAATTTTACAATTAATTAAATATAAAGGAATTGAAAAAAAAAACCTCAGTAGTGGATTTATCCACAATTTGTGAATGCATGAGGTGGTTTTATTCTGATACACGCACCTAGCACTCTTTTGAGTGAAGTTTGAGGTGGCTTTCAACTGGATCTACATACCTACAAGTAGAAGAAGATTAAATTTTTTCTGAAATATCTGGTTGAAGAGTTGAAAATCTGTCTTTCTGAAAAAGCTCTTCTTACCGCAAAAACCCACACAAAGTCTCTTAAAAATTCACTCCAATTTTGAGTTTCACCACTCAAATTCAAAGCTGAGAATAGTAGAGAAGATATCTTGGTGGTTCACTGAAGAGTTAGAGCTGGAATCACGTGAAGAGAAGCTTGGAATTGGAAGAATTCATCAAAGGTATATAGCTTAGAAACCCTCTTCTGAAGTTTCTATTTAAACATTGTTTTACAAATCAAATTAAATATAATTAGAGTGCTTATTCATTTGTTTGCTTCCGTTGCATGTTATCTTATCCTAACACTATAGTGGTATGTCTCGGTTGTTAATGAATATTGATTAAATTCAGGTTAAAGAGTTTAACTGATTAATCTCAAATTATTTGAGCTCATGATCTGTAGGTTTATAAGGTTCCTCTACTAACTCGTAAAAGATTAAACCTTGGATTAGAAAATTGAGTGAATTTGAAGTGTTCAAATTCGAAATTAGGGTTTAGAATTTGAAATGTTCGATTTTATTTTTAGGGTTTGGATAATTATATTCAATATAATTAAACGTTTAAATTTATCTAAATTAAACGTAATTGAAGAGTTTAAAATATTTAAATATTTATTTAAATATTGAATACGTAAATAGGATTCATGTTTGAATTAGGTGTTTTATTAATTTAATATTCGATATTAAATTATTATTTAATTATTTATTTATTTAAAAAATCAATTTTAATTATAAAATTCAATTTTTAGAATTTATTTTAATTTTCATGTATATTAATTTTAAAGTAAAATTAATTAGAATTAAAATGATCAATTAAAATTAAAATTTAATTTGAGTGGAAAAATCCAACATTGACTTTTTTAGTGGATTTTTCCACATTTCAACACCTAGGCCAATCACTTAGGGCTGATGGAAGGCTTAATTAGCTGAATAAGTTAGTGCTTGCACGATCTATCTTGATGAATACTCCAAATTTCACGAGATTGCATTCATGCAATCTTATTTTCTGAGAATTTCAAGCAATAATTGTTTTCGCCTTCGAACTCTCTCAATCACACTCAATCCCCCTCAATTTTGAGTTTCTACCCCTCAATCCAAGGCTTAGAATCATAGAGAAGCTCCTTTTGATGGTCTATTAGAGTTTTAAAGTTTCAATTTTGTGGATTAAGCAAGGAGCAAGAGGAAATCAACAAAGGTATACACACATAAAACCATCTTTCTATTGAAACTATTTCTTTGCATGCTTTAAACTCAAATGAAGTGTAATTAGAGTGCCTAATGATTCTGTCTGCTTCCATCTTATGCATGTTTACTCAATCATGAAGGATATGCTACATGCCTGTATATTGTAGTTCAAAGGAAACTGGGATTCTAATATACCATCGATAGAATTTGCCTATAATAACAGTTATCGTTCCAGCATCGGAATAGCACTGTATAAGGCATTCTCTGGTGAGGGAATGTAGAAGTCCTTTATGCTGGGATGAAGTTGAAGAAAGGAAGTTATTGGGACAAAAACTAGTTCAAGCTACTATTGAAAATGTGAAGCTGACCAAGGAGAAATTGAATACAGTTCAAGATAGACATAAGAGTTATGCAAATAAACGACGTAGGGATTTAGAATTTGAAGTTGGTGATAGGGTCTTCCTCAAATTATCTCCAAGGAAAGGTGTCCTACATTTTGGAAGGAAAGGGAAACTGAGCCCGAGATACATCGAACCTTATGAGATTTTGGAATGCATAGTGCCATCAGCCTATCAGTTAACACTACCTATGGAGTTATCTAAAAATCATGATGCCTTTCATGTATCCTTCTTAAGGAAATATGTCCCAGATTGACACATGTTCTTGGGTCTCAACCCATGCAGCTAAAGGACAACTTATCATATGAGGAGGAGCCTTTGTGGATACTAGATATGGAGGAGTAGGTGTTATGAAACAAGACGATACTGCGGGTTAAAACGCTGTGGAGAAACTACATAGTAGAAAAAACTACTTGGGAGGGTGAAGATCGGATGAAAACCAAGTAGCCACATCTATTCTCCTGATGATCACTGAATTTCAAGGACAAAATTTCAATAAGGTAGTCATAACTTGTCAGCCTTAAATCTTTGTTATTTTACTAAATTTTTGTTATTTTACTTAAGCTAAAGTTAGATTTAAATAACTCATTAGGGATTTGCATGAATTAAAATGAACTCTGTGAAATTAAGGTTGCAACTTGAGCGAATTTTAGTCAAAGTGTTGAATATGAAAATAAAAAGGGAAATTTTTTAAGGATATTGTGACTTTTTAAGGAGAACTAAGGCTAAATAGGAAAATGTAGGGGAAAGAAGTTAAGCTGTGTGAAGGAAATTACCTAAGGATTGTAAATATAGAAAGGGAATGGAAAAGGTGTGAGACCCTAGAGGCATGGAGTTAGAAGTTTTCGAAATTTTGTAGGGAATTTGAGTAAGAATTGCATAATGTTAAGTAATTTCTTTTATATGAATTTCAAGATAATGGATGAGGATGAGATAAACAAGATTTAGTTGGTTGAAAAGTTGGAGGAGGAGCTGGCAAGAAATTAAGTGAGGCAAGGGACGTGTTGTTGGTTTCATATAAAAAGGGAAGTAGAATTGGTCAGTGTTCACAACTCACCGTTGAAAATCAAGAATTTCTTCAGCCAAATCTCATAAAGATCAAAGAAGTAGATGATGGGGGGAAACCATGGTGAATCTTGATTGGAAGGTTGGTGAAAATCAAAGGAAACCAAAAGCTGGTCTAAAATTCGGGCAATACTGAGTATGGTGAAGATATGAATTGATTTTTTGGCTGGTGAAGAGGACTCAAAAGCTCAAATTCAAAGGTTAGTTTCTTTAAAGGTTATTTAAGAGTTTTATGTAAGAAACTTTTGTTCAATTCGGCTGGAAATGGATAATTTTGTGCTGAAAATGCAATTGGAAACGAGGGTCTGATCAAGGGGCTATCGAATAAAAGTTTAAGATGACTAGCTTGTTGGAGCCTGTGGATGCATCATTGGACAATCGACACCTCACGCACACCCGTGCATTATCACATGCGTGCCAACCATGCACTCCACACGCTTCCTGCATTCAGTAGCGTCTGTCCACTCATCCTTTGCATTCAACAATGCTTGTCCATGCATTCCTTGTGTTCGACACTCAGCGCATAGACCTTGTGCTCAGTAGCACCTTACGCCTAGTGCATTGCAGCGTGTCGTCTAGCACCCATAAGCCTGCCCTTATGCACGTGTCCCAGCGTCCACACCCTAACCTTTTGTTTCAAAATGTTCAAGAAAATGCCGATGAAACGAAATGAAAAATAAGGAAGTCTAAGATTAAGTAAGAAAAACGTGAGGGAACTGTAATGGTTATATCCTAAAAAGGGTTCTATATTCATTCATAATGTCATATCTTATATTATTATGAGCTAATACACATTAAAAAACGAGCATTCAACATCAAAAGAAATATAACTCTCAACTTGATCATCATGATCGAACAAAAGTCACTTAGTATTTTTCCCTTACACTTCTTCTCACTCGTCAAATTATAGCCATAAATGGTTAAAAGGTATTAGATATATAGTGGAATTCAAAATAAGAATTCCATGTGCTGAAGAATGAAATCCACAACAAACATTGAACAATGGAAGCTTCTATGTCAGTTGTATATTCAGTCAGTCATTTGGTCTTCGTAACTCATAGTGGTAGATTGAACACACTAAGATATTATGCCCATTAATTCTACTACTCTAAAATTAGTTTTAAATCTAAAACGTTTTTTTTAATTTTCTTATAAATAGACGTCAAAGAGTTTGATTTTAGAGATAGATTTATTTCTTCCTATTTTCCATCTCTTTGATTTTCTCCAAGCAAAAGGTTTTTCTTGTTTCCAAGACTTTTCTGATGAGCACTCGTCTGTCAAGAGTGTTATGTTGGCCTTAGGGAGAAATCGGTGTGAGACGATTAGCACTACGTAGATCTGTAACGATCAAATGATTTTAAAACAATAGGTTTGTAACTGTCATACACTTTTTTTGAAACATTAGATATGTAATCCTTTACTGGCGACAAGATCTAGAACCATCAAAACAACAAGTCATTCCCAACAACGCTACAACTTCAAACCTAAAGGATCACATAAAACAAGATTCTGATGCAGTAGAATATAACACAAATTTTTTTGAATTTTCTTTTGAATGTAATGATCAGTGTATCCCATAAGTAAAAGTGAATTTTCTTTTAACTAGGATTATCACAAATTTAATTTGAAAAATAATATTTTGATTTAAATTAATGTGTGAAATTATGAAGATATCAAATCATACAAATAATAAAAGATATATGTGTTTTAATCTAAGATATGATTATCATGAAATTTTTAGAAAAAATAAATAAATATTTTGGTTTTTGAATTAAAGATTAAAATTAGGAGGATAATCAAATCATTCAAATGAAAATAATGCCAAAAAGAAAAAAAAAATTAAAAGATGGTTATGATGAAATTAAAAAGCAAAATATTTTGGCTTTAAGTTAAAATTTGAAATTAAGATATAATCAAATAGTCCAAATAAAATATTTATTATATTTAACCCTCTAATAATATTCATATATTTTTCATCAAATACAACTAAAGTACGTATTTTTAACATGATAAAACACGTGCACATTCAACTAGTTTATTACTAGTATTTTATCTTTTTTCCGAAAATATAGTGACTCCACTAAATATAGGATATTTGCAATATATAGTAGAATAAGAGAAAAAATCTAAAGATATATTATATCTTTAAAATATTTGTAAATATGAATGAGTTGACTAGTCAATCTTTAAATTTTTTAATTTCCAATTTCGCCCTCCCTTGTCTTATCTTGTTGTACACCTTTTTTTTTAGTTGTTTTTTTCTCCTCTTTGATTTGTGCTTCTTTCCTCCATTTTTTCATTTTGTTTTCTTTATCAGTTTTTGTCACTTCCCTTTCTTTTTTTTTATTCTTTCTTTTATCCTATTTTTGCTTCTTTCATCTATTTTTTATTTTCTTTCATTTTCTTATTTTTCCCTTTTTTTCTTTCCTTTATTTTTTATTTTCTTTTATGTTCTTCTTTTTTCCGTTTCTCTTTCTTTTCTTTTTTAATTTTCTTTTCTTTCTTCGATTTTTGCTTATTCCTTTTTTTTTTTATTTTTATTGTCTTTCATTTCTCCAATTTTTGCTTCTTCTCTTTTCCTTTTTTATTATTTTATTATTTTATTTTGTTCTCTTTTTCCCTTCTTCCCTTTTTTTATCTTTTTTTATTTTTTTTTATTTTTCGTTCTTTTTTTTTTGTTTTTGCTTTCTTTTTTCTATTTAATTTTCTTTCTTTCCTTTCTTTAGTTTTTGTTTATTCTCTTTCTCTTATTTTTTAAATTTTTCTTTCCTTTATTTGAATTTTTTCCTTCTTTCCCTTTTTTTCACAAGAATTATGAGGTTGAGTTTCGTAGCCAAGACTAGAAAGTACTCAATTCATAAGTGACTTAACACCAACAAATCAATCATCAAGTTTGATTGTTATAACAAATAATAATTATAAATAGCAAATGAAAATCTATCAGTGATAGCTACTAATATTTTATATCATTGATAGCTTAATCTTTGATAGAAATCTATCATTGATAGCCAACTTAGTGAATTTAATTAATAAAGTTGAATCTCGAACTAAAATGTGAGTGGAATGCCTAGAAGTTATCACTAATAGCATGTTTATCAGTGATAGAAGCTATCATCGAAAAGAAAAGGGACTTATAAATGTTTGGAAACGACAAGAAAGGGGCAAAAAGGTGTTTAGTGGTTATGATTGATAGAAGCTACTACTGATAGCATATTACAAGTGATAGAAGCTAATACTAATAGCATGTTATCGTTGATAAAAGCTACCCGATAACACGTTATCAGTGATAGAAGCTACCATTGATAGCACGTTATTGGCAATAGAGAACTATCACTGGTAGCATGATATCGGTGAGATCATTGATAGCATCTTATTAGTGATGTTATCAGTGAAATAAGCTATCACTGATAACCACAATATGAGTGATGTTAGTGATATTGGTGATAGAACTTAGGTGGTATCTATATATTGAGTTATAGAAGTCTATCATTGATATCCTTAAGTGTTAATATTTCAAGGTTGATTCTAATTGATGAAAGTCTATCAATGATAGCGACTGATAGCTTCTATAAGTGATAGCCATGGCAAAAGATTATTAGTGATAGCTATTGTGGTAATCAAAGTTGTTGGTCTTCTTTCAATGTCGATCCATATTTATAAATCTATCATCAAAAGCTATTGATAGCCTTAAGTATTGATATTTCAAGGTCGATTCCAATTGATGAAAGCTAATCAATGATAGCTACATATAATTGATAGCAAATTAAAAGCTAATATTTCAAGATTGTATTAATTTTTCTCAAATTGAAAGCTATCGTTGATAGCAACTATCATCGATAACAATTGATAAAACCTATCAGCGATAGTAGCTATCAATGGCTATCACTGATAGCTGCTATCAATGATAGCATTTAATTTAAGAAAACTAAGAAGAAGCAAGAAAAATGGTGGCTAGGCATGAGTGTTTTAATCTTTTACCATATTTGATCTATATATACAATTATTTTATCCTTGTACTACATATTCTACTATTTTGGGCTTGAATTCTGTTTATGCAACTAGCCCTTAAATATAAATTTTTTAAAAAGGAAAACAAAATATATTTTAAATTTTAGTTAAAATTTATCGTATTAAAAGTACTTGTTTTTCTTACAATTCCAATATTATTGGGTGTTAGATAATTTCTACGAATAGACTATTGGTTGTTTAGATTATTTAGACGAAGCTTCGGAATATTTTATTATTTTTTTAATTTTTAAGAAGAAAAACTTGTGTAACGACCCGACCCCCTAGGACTTAAGTTAGGCCATTATTAAAATACATGCATGCATGACACTTAAAACGACACTCCTTTATGTTAAAATAAATGCTAAATAGATAAGGAAGTTCAAAAGTCCTTTATTAAATGCAAACGTCGAAAACAAGATTAGGGTACCCATAAATCATAAAGGTTAATAAATAAATATGAAAAACAATTCTTACTAACAAGTTTTGAACATCAAAACTAACATTAACAGAAATATGAAAAGAACTTTAAATCTCGTTATGCGGAAGCGTAAAAACTCGTCCCAGTGGCTCGATCACGAATTTCGCTTGTCCATCGCCGGTGCATCTCTACCTTTAACTAAAACAACAACATAGAAAGAATGAGTATAAAATACTCAATAAGTAACCCCACTACTGGGGTCAGGCTGGGCATTTATGTCCTTTAGATACCCGCCTATGGCACATATACACATGAAACAAGAAGGAGTCCTATCCTACTGTAGTTAAGCATGCCCCCTACCTCTAATGAATTCCGAAGGAGACACAAACTGGTGAATTCCGAAGGAGACACAAACTGGTGAATCTCGAAGGAAACACAAACTGGTGAATCTCAAAGGAAACACGAAATCTAACGGGCATCTAACTAATCAGTAAGGACAGTCACATGGTCTCAACTTCAAAATCATCACCGTACGAATCTATGACATATATGTAATCCTTGATACCATGACTCTACCACATACATATATACCTCAACAACATGTTTTACAACGTTCATGTATATCTTAACATCATAGTTTTACAACATACATGTATGCCTCAACATCATCAGGTCAGATACAATCATATGGAAATACATACCATCTCATACTAGCATTCAAGTATCTATGTGTATATTTAAACAATTCATATCTCGTGCCAGAACATACTTTGATTCAGATCATACTATAATTTATCATGCTAACATTGCCATAACATACACTTATCATACTAGCATATAACTAAAGCCTAGCCCGTGGGCAGTTCCAGTAATAGGATTACTTACCTCAAATAAAGTCCAAAAGTTAAGTCAAGCAAACAAACTCCTTTCTAGCCTTCCACAACTTTTGAATGAGATCCTAGAACATGGACAAAAATCGATCTTAAACTTTAAGCCTAATTTTTAAACATTAAATCATTCCCAAATTACCAGCACAACTTACCCAATAGTGGTTTGACCAAGATCACCTCAAAGTTCTAACACCAAAATTTTGTTGGAATCATACTCAAGTCGTTCGCGTCTAAATTCAAATCTTCTCAAAAGTTGAATCTAAATCCCAAAGTGTAGTTTGTTCCAAATTGTCTTCAATCTCTCAAACAAATGCTTTAATCTAAGAAATCCAATAATAATGGTTAGAACCTCAAACAAATTCCAACAACAACATTTAATTCAAACCTTACAAGGCTTAATATACTTACCAAAATGTTGCTTGGTCCAAAATTCCAAAAATGCGCTCCAACTAAGGACAAATATTGAATTTCCAAATAATAAAGTTACTGAAAATTACATTATTATTAAATAAAATTTGCGGGGTGTTACATTTTTCCCCCTTCAAAGAACTTTCGTCCTTGAAAGTTCATCCTTGAGAAAGCTCTGGATACTGGGCCTTCATCTCATCCTCTCGCTCCCAGGTGGCTTCCCTAAACTGGTGATTCTTCCATAGGACTTTCACAAAAGCAATTTCCCAGTAGCGAAATGTTTTTACCTCTCTGGCGAGGATCTCTATGGGCTTCTCGTAGCTTAAGTTTTCATTTAAGTGTAAGGGTTCGTAGTGAACTACATGGGACGGGTCTGTCACATACTTCCTTAGCATCGAAACATGGAAGACATTATGAACTGAAGACAGTTTTGGGGGCAACGGTAAGCTACAGGGCCAACTCGTTCCAGGACCTCGAAAGGTGCAATGAATCTCAAACTCAACTTTCCCTTCCTGCCAAACCTTAGAATACCTTTCATGGGTGCCACTTTTAAGAACACTTTCACACCAGTCTCAAATTCCAGGTCCTTATGTCTTACATCAGCATAACTCTTCTGTCTGCTCTGGGCTGTTTGCATATGAGCCTTGATCTTCTGTATTGCCTCATTCGTGGTCTGCACCAATTCAGGTCCTAACAATCTCCTCTCTCCTACCTCATCCCAACAAACAGGGGACATGCAACCCTTCCCATATAGGGCCTCAAAGGGTGACATCCTAATAGTGGACTAGTAGTTGTTATTATAAGAAAACTCCATTAAGTGCAAGTGAGCATCCCAACTTCCTGAAAACTCTATGGCACAGTCACGCAACATGTCTTCTAGTATCTGATTCAATCTCTCTGTCGGCTCATCAGTCCGAGGGTGGAAAGCTGTACTGAAGTTTAACCGGGTCCTCTAAAGCTACCTGGAGTCTTTTCCAGATGTTACACGTGAAACGAAGGTCTCTGTCCGAGACAATGGACACAGGCACTCCATGCAACCTTATCACCTCCTTCATGTCTAATTGTGCCCACTGATTCACTGAAAAGGTGGGCTTTCCAGGTATGAAATGTGCTAACTTCGTAAGTCTGTCTACAACGACCCATATCACAGTGAAACCTTTGATTGTCCGAGGCAACCCCACGATGAAGTCCATAGACACATGCTCCCACTTCCATTCTGGTACACTCAATGGCTGTAACAAGCCTGCTGGCTTCTGCCTCGGGGCTTTCACATGTTGGCACACCAAACACTTACTGACGAACTATGCAACCTCTCTATTCATATCATTCCACTAGTAGTAACGTTTCAGGTTCCGATACATCTTGGTCCTGCCGGGGTGAATCGAAAATAAGGAACTATGAGCCTCTGACAATAACTCATCTTTAATATCACTAACTACTGGCACGCATAGACGCCCTTGATAAAGGAGGCCACCTTATGCTGAAACTGAGAATTCGCCATTCTGACCTGACTCCACCCTACGAATTCTCTCTTCTAGATAAAGGTCGTCTCGCTGCGCATCAATAATCTTCTGCCTTAGACTTGGTTGCACCGAAAATTGTGCTAACTGTGTCGTGACCTTTCCCACAACCACTACAATCTCTGCCCTCTCCAGTTCCCTACACAAGTGAGTCTATCTGGTAATGAGAGCTGTTGAATAGGCCGCTTTCCTGCTTAAAGCATCTACCACTACGTTTGCTTTTCCCAGGTGGTACAAAATTTCACATTCATAATTCTTCACCAGTTTCAACCACCTTCTTTGCCTCATGTTTAACTCTTTATGAGTAAAAAAGTACTTCAAACTTTTGTGATCGGTGAAGATCTGTATTTTCTCTCCATATAAGTAATGTCTCTAGATTTTAAGAGCAAAAGCCACTGCTGCTAACTCCAAGTCATGTGTGGGATAATTCTGTTTATGCTTCTTCAGCTGACATGAAGCGCAAGCAACTACTTTACCATGCTACATCAATATGCATCCCAACCCCTTCTTGGACGCATCACTGTAAATGACAAAACCACCTGATTCATCCGGTACTGTAAGAACTGGGGCTGAAACCAGCCTCTGCTTGAGGTCCTGGAAAATTTTTTCACAAGCCTCATTCCAAACAAATGCTGCCCCCTTCCGAGTCAACTGAGTTAATGGGGCGGCTATGCGAGAGAAGTCCTTTACAAATCGTCTATATGAGCCTACTAACCCCAGGAAACTGCGAACCTCACTGACTGTGGTTGGACGAGCCCAACTCATAACTGCCTCAACCTTTGCAGGATCCATAGAGACACCTTTCTTCGATACTACATACCCTAGGAAGGACACTTGTTTCAACCAAAATTCACATTTAGAAAACTTCGCATATAACTTATTGGCCCTCAACGTCTCCAACACTTTTCCGCAAATGCTTCTCATGCTCGGTCTCTATCTTGAAATAAATCAAGATATCATCAATAAAAACAATCACGAAAGTGTCGAGGAATTCCTTGAACACCCTATTCATCAAATCCATGGACACTGTTGGTGCATTCGTTAGACCGAATGATATCACTATGAACTCATAATGTCAGTACCTCGAACGGAAAGCTGTCTTGGGTATGTCACTGTCCTTTATTCTCAGCTGGTGGTATCCTGACCGGAGATCAATCTTAGAAAATACCGTAGCTCCCTGTAACTGGTCAAACAAATCATCGATCCTAGGAAGGGGATACTTGTTCTTGACGGTCACCTTGTTCAGCTCTTTATAATCAATGCACAGACGTAACAATCCATCATTCTTTTTCACAAACAAAACAGGTGCACACCATGATGACACGTTAGGGTGTATGAAACCCTTGTCCAACAACTCCTGCAATTAGACCTTTAGTTCCTTCAACTTTGTCGGGGCCATCCTGTATGAAGCCCTTGAAATAGGGGTTGTGCCTGGCTCCAATTCAATGGCAAAATCTATCTCCCACTGTGGGGGCAGTCCGAGAAGATCTTCTGGAAAAACGTCTGGAAAATCCCTCACTACTGGCTTTGAAGTCAAGGTGACTTCATTCTCTCTAGCGTCCACCACACTGGCCATAAAGCCCTAGGCTCCTTGGTCAAATAGTATACTGGCCTTCAATGCGGATATCACTTTGGGTAGGACTACGGTCCCAACCCCTTTAAACTTAAAACTGGGAAGTTGAGTCTACCATAAGTATAAATTGAAACTAGAGAAAGGAAAAAGAGAAAAAGGGGTAAGTTAAATCCAAAGCGGCGTCGGAAAAAAAAAAGGCTTACCTAGGATATTGAAGCTGGGTAGTACTAGAAATTGGTCTAGGTCGGAACCTAAAAAGGATAAATATAATGATGTATAGTAGGAAAGTCTGAAATGAATAACAAAGGATTGGGTAGGGTTAGGAAAAGAAGTAAAGGATAATTGGTGGACATAGGAAATCTCGAGGAAAGGAAAAGGGAATAAAAAGATTAGTAGATAGTAACATGAATAATGTCCACTATAGGAAATGGATCCGAGCAAAAAGACCTGGTGGTGGTACGACTCCTGGACACAAGAAGAAAACCACGGTGCTAACTTAGGGGAAATCCTTGAGATGTCTTAACATAGTGTGAATAATAATATCGAACAACTCACTTCGATGACTAATACAAAGTTAGTGGAATCCCGAAATAATAAGGGATGTCCAAGATGTGGCAAGAATCATAGCGGTCCATGCTTGATGGGGATCGGAATCTATTATGGATGCATTGGATGTGTTGGATGCAATGATGCGATGGATGCGGCAGTGTAATACTATATGTTAGTAATGCACTATGCGTAGGTGATGTGCTATGCGTTGGTGATGTGCTATGTGTTGGTGATGTGCTATGCGTAGGTGATGTGTTATACGTTGGTGATGTGCTATGCGTTGGTAATGTGCTATGTGTTGCACATCCAAGGGTTTGTGGGCACATAGGACAAGCTAATAGTATGATTTGAAGAAGTGTTGGCCATTATCCTAGTTGAGCACATAGAGCAAAGGTAAGCCATGCATATGCGCCCAAAGATGAGCTTGCGAGAATCTAGCATTTGTGACTAAGTTGCGTTAATTAGATGCACAAGGTAAGAGTGAATGGACGCATTGCACCGGTTGATGGTGTCTGAACATAGGTAGGTTACGGAAATTGGATGGGCGCATTTGTGGTTAACACATATGTGGTTGGATGAACGCATATGAAGGATGAAAGCATATGGAGGATAGACGCATTCAAGGACGTCATCTGGACATATGGCTAGTTAGAAGGAAATCTTAAGCCTTAAGAAAATTAGGTGGATGCATAAGAAGACATGTAAAAGTTGAGGGCTACGCATTGGTGAAAAGAGAGCAAGACACCTTGGGTTGCGCTGATGCAAGATTGCGTTAATGGTGTAAAGAAGAGACACTTGGACATGCGGCCAAGTAGAAGGCGTCGGTCGTGGAGCGATCTTAGACACCTATAAATAGGGCCAAGGACATCAGATGAGAACTCAAATTCTCTTCAAAGGACGTCCCTTCACGCATGAGTCCTTTTTGACCTTACAATTAGCCAAATTTCACCAATTAAATCTTAATTCAAAACTACTCAAGGAAACTCTATTCAACACTTAGAAATTTCCTTCACTTCAACATAGGATTTAACTTTCACTTAGTTAATTCCTTTTAACACCTTCTTATGTAGGGAAAATGGAAATTCGAGTTTGACATTTACTTCCCCCTTAAGAAAATTTCGTCCTCGAAATTTACTTGAACTAACTCTGGTTTAAGGTTTCATAACAACCACTGTTGCAAACTCTTATAATCTTGTCCATTACCACGCTTCCACTGCGCTATTCTGATATCAACTTCCTTAGTTTGTACAACGATACCTCACTTAGCCATCTCTAAGCTAGATGTTGAACCAAACTATCTACAACATAATAATTTCTATCTCAAACACTAAATGAGAATAACTTAAATTCATACTTACCTTCCTCGATAGATCTTCAGGTAGCGTTGTGAGTTCCAGCTCCGGTTGGCTTCTAGGTCATGCCACTTATGCTATTCCTCTTAGTCTCACTTTGACTAATATAATTCTAAGACAATTTTAATATTTACCTTTTATCTAATTGAGATTAAAAACTTTGACATGTCTACAATAACATACAAATTTCTATACATGTAGTCTAATTTTCCTACAATTTTTCTATTACATAATCCGAGCCATGCCTTGAAAGATACCAAGTTCCTGGTGTTTGGTGGTTGAATGACTCTTCCCTTAACGTTTCGCTTAAAAATGTGAGCCATGCCTTAAAAATGTGAGCTAATAAGCCTAGTGAGTGGTGCCTTTTAAAATAACAATAGCTTTAATTACAAAATCATTTTTTTAGGAAATCATAACATAATTAACAATCACATTATAACCTGTGCATACACATTTGTAACCTTAATCAAGCATTTTCCACCAATCACATGCTATTCTGAACATGTCCACAATATGAATATAATAATGATGATAACTTTCATGAAACCTTTTCTATACCCCATTTTCCCACCAATTTGCACATCGACAACTATTTCTCGCTAGCTATGCTTAGGTAACTTGACTATATTTCCCGCCAGTCGTCACCGACTATCATTTCCCGCCGACCGAAGCCGACTATATTTTCCCGCCAAGTACCCTTTTAAGCATGCTAACTATATATTCCAGGCATAATCTCAATTTCCATAGTAATTATACAGACAATATCATGGCAAGCATAATAACATTACAATTATGCATCTTGTTCATACCTATGAATTTATACATAGAGCAATGCATAAATCTTAATAACCACTCACCGTTTGCAAGGTTTCCTACTGGAACTTACTTTGAGAGTATTTCCCTGAGATTTCCTCTATTTTAATGAAAATTCCCAAATTAATACTGTTATATCATTAAATAATGTCACAATAATCAAAATACCTTTTTATATTAAAACACCAGCTTACCCTACTAAAAAATTTTGTCAAAACCTCAAAATAAGCCCTTAAGAGGCTATTTTAACCGTGGCTCGTGTGTGCAAGGATGTTGGTAGGTAGCTGCGATGTCCAGCCTTGCGCACGAGGCGCGCGTGCTGCGTTGCACGAATGGCCGCAACATCACGGTCGACGCGTTGGACCGATGCCAGCTGATGGTTACGGTTGATGCGTTGGACTGGCATGCTATGTTGCACTGAGGACCACAACGTTACGATGGATGCGTTGGCAGGGATGAGCTTATGCGTCCGTGCGATCCTTCAAGTTTATCAACGCAACTTTGACTCCTTCGAACTCTAATTATTTTGGCATCATGAGTACCTAAGCTTAATAATATAAATAGGCTTTTAACACTGAGATTTTGGAAATGGCACGAGTGGACTATTCACGCCCGACCCTTCTATTTATAGCTACCCTGAGCTTTCCCCCTTTTGACAACTCAACCTACAGATGTCTCCTCTTTAAGCTACCAAAACTAAATCCGATCCAACAATGCTTTGAGTTGTATTAATCTTGAGTTGCCAGCAAAATTATTTACTTTGCATGTAATCTCCATCTTACACCTCCTGCTTAAGTTGATAAGAGTCATTTTTGCATGAAATATCCTTTCGCCATCTCATTTACTTAGTTCCTAAGAATGTTTATCCATATAATTTAGTATGCCTATGGACGCATCTCTTGGATGGTGCCACCTTCTCTTGAATTTTTTGTCAACGCAACCTTTGATCATCGCATCCTTGGCCGTCTACTATCAAGTAATAGGCCCATCAATTGCCAACGATGCATAGCCTTATAATATGCTATAGCATTGCCGCGCATTGTAGACGCATGCCTTCGACAATCGGCTCATTATGTGTTGTCGCACATCTTCAACGTATGCCTTCAACAATCGTTGTCGTGCATCGTCCACGCATGCCTTCGACAATCGGCACATACTCCCATTGTCGCAAGCCTCCTTCGCCGCATGCCTTGGTCCGTATCAACGCATGCTTCCAACTCTGTGTGCCTTTGCATTAGTGCACGCCCTTGCATCAACTACTCACGCGTGCAAGCCTACGGCCGCATCCCTTGCGTCCAACGATCAGCACAATTTGGAGCCGGCCACCCACGCATCCTTAGGGCCATCCATCCATGCATCTTTTGCATTCAGCGCACTTAAGCCCCTACATACGCTGTAGTCAAAACATTTGTTTTTCTTGGCCACCTTTTGAACCTCTAGAAACTTAGCACTAACGCATAACCAATACCATCCCAATATTCACCATTTTGTCTTGATTCAATACATATTTCTTTTAGTAATATTTCTTTAACCAGATTAGTTACTTCCTCGCACAACATTTTACTACTTAGAATTTTTTTTAGTAACCTACTACCCTGGATTTCGGATCAGGGTCTTACATTTACCACCCCCTTAAATATAATTTCGTTTTCAAAATTAAACGAATCTTATTTTACAACCAAATTTTTATTAATTGATTTGCTTAATACAGTTTTATTACATAACAACTTCTATCCTAGTCCTCTAGAATTTTCTCTTTCCCTTTTCCCACGTCTGGTACATCTTCCTCCCTAGCTTGAGCTAACCCATATAATTGTCCCAACGTCATTTTTTCTATTTCCTCTTTTCATCCTCCAACAGTCCGTCCTCCCCCGACAGTTGTTGGTTTCATTCCTGGGTTGTTTGGCGGCTGTATATTTCCAGCATCCATCAACTAGGGACATTCTCGTTTAAAGTGTCTCGGGTTGCCACACTTAAAACATGTACACAATCGTCCTTGGGTTTGTTCCCAACATTTTTCCTAGTGATATTTATTACAGATCGGGCATCTCGGTTTTTGGTTTACACTCGCCATTGAATCCTTTATCTAGCTTTCTTGTTCGGGGTCTACTTTAGTATTTTTTAATTCCTCTTCTTTTCCACATACTTCTATTTTCTATCCTAGGAGTAAAATTTCGTGGCTCTTCCCTCCGCCACCTACTCATGGATGAGCCCCCTTCTGGTCTTAGTTCTTCTACTGTTAAACTTTTTTCTACTCTTATTGCTGCTTCTATTAGTTTTGAGAATTCTCACCACCCCGCGGTTGCTGCGACAGGAGTTCGAATCTCTTGTCTTAATCCAGATTCAAACATTTGACAGCGCTCCTTTTCATCCACAATTATGTTTAAAGCATACTTGGATAGCTCAGTATACTTTAATTCATATTCTGCTACAGTCATGTTACCCTGCATGAGCTGTAGGAACTCATCTTGTTTCATATTTCGGAATGACCGAGGATAGAATCTCTCGAAGAACGCTTCTCAAAATTCTTCCCAACGCATTTCATCTTGGTCCCCTATTCTATTCTTCAGTAATTTCCACCACTCTTCAGCCTGTTTTTGTAGTAAAAATATTCCAAGACTCACCTTTCTATTTTCAGGGCATCTCATTACCCCAAAACATTTTTCTAACTGATTCATCCAGACTTCTGCATCTGCGGGGTCTTTTGTTCCTTCGAAGTTTGTGGCTCCCAGCGATTTCAATCGTTCTATCCCATATTTTTTCTCAGGATCAGGTTGTATATTCCCCAGACTTTCTTGGAGTCTTTGAGTAAATTTATCCATTTGTTCTTCTTCCCTTGTCTTTTCTCTCGGATGACTTGAGGCACTTTCACTTTTATTTTCATATGCTCACTTAGGTTTAATTCATGTTTTAAAATGTTTAAAACTTGGATCACATAGACCTAAGATCACGGTTCTAATATGATTAGCAACCTTAAGGCTTAGGGTAGCCCGGTTCTACGTTTCCTACTTCTCAACATTTTATCTAACCAATCACATATAAATTAAACATGCATTGTCAACAAAACATACTACTTCTTATTTATATACACAGTTCATAAACCTATTTACCTCACTAGCTAACTTTAGTCTTCAAATTTTTCTATCTACTTCCTATCATGTAGATATAAGTTTTCAAAGTTAATTCGCATTCGCACGTCTTTCTACGGGCATCTTTCCTGCACATGGCCAATTTCTTTGTAGAAAATACAAAACTTGTAAGATTCTACATTGTTGGATTCAAGTGCAGGTTGTTCCTCGAATTCTATTACTATTCGCCGAGGAATATCCTTTTTAGCCGCTCGTGCCCATTCTTGATCTATTGTCAGGAAAATTACTGAATTTCAAAATAATAAAGTTACTGAAAATTACATTATTATTAAATAAAATGTGTGGGGTGTTACACTATGTCCCAAGCTATCTATCTGATCTTACCCCTGCAATGGGAGTTTTATTGAGCTAGCGTTGTTGAGCCAACCCTCACATATGCAAATCTAAAAGTAATCTCAAATAAACAAGAGTTCATAGTTAGCCCAAGATTAACGTTAAGTTACCTAGATCATCACTTTGAAATAGTAAGTCTTAAATAGTAAACAACGTTATAAAGTAAGAGTGACTCATTTCGTGGTCCGATCTTGTACAAACCCTTTTGCACAAGGACACCCCCACTCCTCATGTCCAACATGAACGAATTAGGATCACTTCGTTTGTAGCACTTTAGAACTCCTTGTAACAATTGCAGAGCGGGTTGCAACCAATAGTGTTACCAGAATAAGGTACCCAACCTTATCCATATACTATAGATCATTTTGACTATTTACTCGAACTTGATCCAACTTTATGTCTCCATATAAATTTCAAGTACTAATCCAATAGTCACGGGACTTTTAGGTTTATTGAATTTCTATTCTAGTAAGAGATCTATTCAATAACACCTTCATTGAATTTTTCAGAATAAGTTTCATTGTTTACATACCACGAGTTTAGGACATAAAACCCAACAAACATCCATTTGGACTAAAACTCAAGTGGTAACTTATATATCTGATATATAAGAATGAGTTTCTAAGTTTTATAGAGAAATACAATAAACTAGGGCATCTCATACCCATCTTTACCATTCGGTATCTCTATACCTGATATTTCTCCCACTTGCCCTAGGTTATCTTGTATTCCTAGTTCTACTAGGTGATTCTCAAACACTTTAGCCGAGAGAATCATTGTAAACATGTTAGTATACAATAGGCTTTAGATGAAACTATATGGGGATAGCATCTTATTCTCAATAATGGCTAGGAAGCACACTTTCCTCCCATTACAATGAGGTACTCTCAACTCTTTGCACAAGACACATCTGACCTGTCTCAACAACTCTTTATTAACAGTCAGTTCTAGAAATCTTTAAACTTTCTATATTTTGATCTAGCCATTAAAATATCTGAATATTTACAAATGGTTTTGAACAATTTGGTTCATAACAGAGGTTGCTAGAACAAACATAATTTTTTAAAATGAACATTTCATTTATCCCAAAAATATATACAATTTGTTCTATACAAGATTTAAATGAAGTAGAATCAAGTAGCAATTTCTCCCACTAGATGAGCTGAGCAAATGGTCCCAAGGTCAAGTTAGCCTGGTTACCTTTCTCTACTCTCTTCTCGGCAACATACTGAGGGCAGTGTCTCTTCCAGTGCCCTTCTTCGTTGTAGTGGAAACATTTCCCTTTAACTACAGCGTTATCCTTGCCTTTCTTTCCAATAGGCTTCTTCTTCCCTTTCCCTTTGCCCTTCTTCACAGGAATACTCATATTCTTTGAAGAGGAGGAAATGTTTGCCAGATGGCAAGCAATACTTTCTTGTTTTGATTTCCAAATTGAAGCTATAAAAGGAAGCGCAAACTCCCTTCCTGATTACCTCACTCGAGAATTTCTTCAAGGCAAAACTAAAGAAGAGAGTGAAAGAGAGAAAGAAAAGAGAAAATGAAGTCCACTTGCAAGAAAGAAGAAAAGCATGATCAAGATCAAGAACAACAACAATGATCAACACTTCCTCAAACCAAAGCATCGTATTTTCAAGCGTATCAATTTATCAAAGGTAAATCATCATCGATAATGGAGAATCGAAAAGGAAAAACTCCTCAAGCATTGCCGTTATCAAATAAATTTCAAATTTTAGGATCTTTTTTCCCTTCAAGGCCTTCTGCCTTAACCATTAACTCTTCCCCTATCAATTGAGTCGGTATCAACAAGAATAAATTCATAGAATAAACGAGTTTTTTGAGGATGTGTTGGAATATAATGGAAATTTGACGGAAATGTTTTTTGAATTGTTTCATTCATAGATTTACCTATGAATTCTGGTTCAAGAGTTGTAATGTATGAGATCTGGATTTTGTTATGGTCAATTTCAAGCTTGGAGGACATTCCTCTCTTCTCGGCAGTAATAACATTTACTTCGGACTCTAGACCCTTTTTTCTAAACATTGTCTGGTTAGCCTGTAGCTCATTTAGTAGAGTAGTCAAGCTGTATTGAATTTTATTCTTTAATGCATTCAAAATTGCAGAAAACTCTTCAGAAGAGATTCTAGAATAAAACCAACTAGACTTCTCTTGTCCATGATAACACCATTTACTTCTGTCACGTTAAAGTGGAACATCATGTCCAGGACATGTTCACGAACATTGGTCCCCACTTTGATGCGACTGTTGTAAACGTACTTAATGGCATCATGCCTTAGGGTGAAGGACAGTTGTCCAAATATCCCTTGCAGAGATTCTATAATCTCTTTGGAAGTACTCATATCCTCTCTTCTTTACCAAAACATCAGATAAGCTGGCGAGGATATAAGCACGGGCTTTCTCATTAGCCCTGACCGATCTGTCATATACATCTCTAACATTTCGGTTTGTGTTAGAGCTAAGAATGGGAGGACAATCCTCAGTTATGACAAATCGAAAATTGTATTATTGAACTCGTCATTCTGAAATTATAAATCCAATCAAGTTTTAGCAATTTTAATAATGTACACAAGATTATACTTTTGCTACGATACTACATCAAGACATTCTTGACTAAATACTACCTCTAGAATAACTCATATTGCGATAGTCATTTAGGTACCACTTTTGGTCAGACATTATTAACACTTAATAATTCTGTAAGTGTAAATATGCCATTTTCGGATTTAACAGAATGGTATGAGTATGCCTCTGTAATAGAAGACAATACCCAAAATAGAACTATAAGACCCTATTCATTTTACTGAAGCATGGGTTGTTCCGAATCCTATGTTATAACTCACCGTAGTGATAGCCGTCGTTAAACGACTAGCAAAGGGCCGCTCAAAGATAACCAGCAGATGCAACATAGGAATCTCACGGTTCAGACTAATGGAGGAGACTGCAGGTTATTATTATTATCTTTGTATAAATGTTCGCTTTGGTTTTGGATTTTAGAAAAGATGTGTTGGGTTTATAAGTTTGAGATGTTCAAATATGTAACTTGTTGTTTTGGTTTGGTGCCAGTAGATTTCTAAATGACTTGTGCTATTTATTAGGTTTCTATTGTTATCTTTGTTTATTAATATGTGTGTATGTTTTTTTATTTAATAAGTATCCACCAAAAAGTGCAAATCAACCTTCAAAAGAACTGTCCATTGGAAGATTAAGAGAATCTTAGGAATTATAATTGAACAAAGAATGCTTCCAAAATATTTTATTTACTTACAAAAATAAACATGAAAGATACATTACTTTATTTTGTATCATTTGTATACTTTGTTCTAAGAAATGATTACATTTTTTTTCAATGTTAATATATTTATAAAATTTCAATTATGAATGAAAGTCATGGTATTTAATATGTTATGAAATATTTAATATGTGTGGGCTGAACTCAAGTCATGAGATTATTTTTATCACAAATATGAAAAATCATATACAAATTATTCTTGTTGAGAAAAAAAAGTTGAGCCTTTTATAGTCATGAGCAAAGCTATGACAAAATTTATATAGGGAAAAAACAGTGTCATCAAAAGATTATTATAGTAATTATGGCTATTAGAAAAGACCAAAATACCTTACAATAGCATAAGATTACAGCTATAAATATGTTATTATAGCGTTAAAAAAGTGCTATTATAAGATAAAGATAGCATATTATTTTAGTTATATAAACATAACTAAAAAAAGTGCTATCGTATCTATTATTTCTTGTAATGATTGATTCAAGGAAATCAACTTTAGGGTTAGTATTCATTCTGAATGGGGAAGCAATATTGAAGAGTATCAAGCAAAGTTGTATTGCTGACTCCACATTAGAAGCTGAGTATGTAGCTGTAAGTGAAGCAGCAAAAGAAGCAGTATGACTCAAAAAGTTCCTAACTGATTTGGAAGTGGTTCCAAATATGCACTTGCCAGTCACCCTATATTGTGATAACAATGGAGCAGTTGTAAACTCAAAAGAACATTGTATCCATAAACGTGGAAAGCACATCGAGCGGAACTACCGTCTCATCAGGGATATTGTACACAAAGGAGACGTAGTTGTCATGCAAATAGCCTCACAAGACAACTTAGCTGATTCATTCACAAAGACCGTCTCGGCTAAAGTGTTCGAGGGTCACCTAGTGGGACTAAGACTACGAGATACTTTCTATTAGGGCAAATGGGAGAAATAATAAGTCTCTGATGCCCTAGTTTATTGTATTTATACTTTTGTTTTTGTTCTTTCATTGTACTCAACAATTTATATATTTGTATATATTTATCCACTGGAGTTTTAGTCCAAGTGGGAGTATTGTTGGGTTGTATGTCCTAAAACTCACAATTTATAAAATTAAACATATTCTATTATTGTTCGGTTTTAAGTCCTAAAATTCGTAGTTTATAAAAAGATAAACATATTCTGTAGTTAATAAACTTATTATTGATTCTATAAATTGCATACGTAAAAGTCTAAATCCAATAAACTAAGATCCATGGCTATTATATTAATACGTGAAGTCTATGTAGAGACATGGAGATGGATGAAGTTCGAGTAAATAGCTAAAATAGTCTATAGTACATGATTAAGGTTGGGTACGTTATTCTGGTAACACTATTGGATGTGGCCTACTCTGTAGTTGTTACAATTTGTTGTAAGATAGTATAAACAAAGTTATCCTGATTCGTTTATGGATGGATATGAGGAGTAGGGCATCCTATGCAATGAGTTTGCGTAAGATCGAACAAAGAAATAAGTCAGTCGTACTTTATAACGCTATTTATTGTTTAAGACTGACTATTTGTCATATCTCGTTCTAGATTTTCCTTCTAATCTAGAACAAAGCATGAAGACATTAAACATCACTTCTCTCTATGACATCTAACGCCCTAACTCTTAACATATCCTGTACTAAAGATCAAACCCATTTCCAAAAATAAACTATGTTCATTAACAGAGTTTAGGAATTTGATTTAGTTTAAATCACAATACTGTTTAAAGAGATTTACAGACCAAAGGTAAGGATTATTTTGAACAAAACCTCCCGTGACATATACCTCACAAGTTCTAGCTGTTCTGGAATACTTTCAAATACATGCATTGTAAAACATTCAGGCTTAAATTTTCTCTTTCCAAACATCAACGAATTATAAAAAAAAAAAAAACATTCTATAAATTGTTGGAAAGGTATATAAGATTCATTAATAGCTCAAACTCGTATTACTCAAACAATGGCATGATGATATTTCATATAAATCACATTATAAAACATTCAGGCGTCATCAGAAAACCACACCAACTCTGTACCCGAATACTCGTTTACAATAGCGGGTTACTCTGGAGAAAGAATGCCCCCCGCGGTGTAAACAAAATCACAAGGTCATACGTGCATGCAGAGCTGCCTCAAGGCTAGGCATAGATACACACCACAGGCTCAGGTTACTCTGGACTCCCCGGTATACTCTAGCCACATTTGACCCTAGTGGTAGCCCCCTGATAGCCTGGGTGGCGCTACTTGAATGTATACTCTGGCCACATCTGACCCCGGTAGCCCCCTGATCGCCTGAACGATGCTACTAAAACACATTCAAGTAGCACGGGAAAATAACCATCTCTCAGGTACAGAATTAGTAGTTTGAAACCACTTTCACAAACATTCAGCATTTTTAAATTCAACATCAAGAGGTTTTCATATAAAAGTATACAAGTCACAATTGTGTAAACTCTGGTTCCAAACTACATTGTCATAAACCAAGCTCATATAAACTAATGAGAGTTCAAAAATCCTGATTTAAACATTTTTGAAATATTAGTCAAGTAAAACAGATCATGCCATCACATTTCATAAAGCATAGCATACTATCATTTATAATTACTTTCTATAACAAAACATTAAAAAATAAACCACTCACTGTTAATCGGCTCCTCCTAATAATGTTGGTTTCTCCATCTCCCGTTTATCCTAAAATTATATTGATAATTCGCTTGTTATCCTTCACATGACCATAATCCAATTATTAGAAAATTAATCTTCAAGTATAACCAGTTTCACTTAAACTTTTGCCAAATCCCTAATTTGATCCAAGGTAGACTTTGCTTTGTAATTTTTTCCTTCAATTACTCTAAAATTAACTCAAGACCTTTAAATTAATCTTCAATATGAACTGATTCTAATCCAATTTTCCTTAATTTTTCTCATTAATCCTAATTAGGGTTTACATCAAATTAACCCCTTAATCAACTTCATAGTTGACTTCGATCCCAATATCTTCTAATTTCAGGTTTAAGGTATCATAACAATACCAATTGGATCCCTAATTATGCTTGAGAACACCTCAATTAACCTAAAATCGATTAACTTACCAATCCTCTTAATTAACTTACCTCAAAGTTTGGACGTCCGAATTGCCCTAGAACTCCCGGAATTGACCAAACTCTCCACAGTGCCCCTGTTTTTTCGGCACGAAGTTGCAAAACTTTTAGAGCTTAAAATCATAAATTCCAACCAATAACGATCCAATTAAAGACAATAGAACTCTAGAAGGACCTTAGAAGTAACTTACCTTTAAAGTTGGAGCTTCGAATTGGCCTCTAACACCACGAATTTGCTAAAAACCTGAGCATCCCCTGTTTTCGCGATAACTCTATCGCCACTGTTTTTCTTCGTTTTTCTTAATTCTCCGGCCAAATTTCTTCAAATAAAGCCTCCTATGAGATTCTTCTTTAATTCCTATTTAATTTAGTTGCATTTTGCCTAATTTTCCTTCACATGAACGGCCCTAATTCGGAAACAACTTTTTCCTCTTCTTCGGTCGGCCAAACTAAAACAAAATCGAAATTCCCTTTTTCTCTTCGTTTTCCAGCTTCAGTTTCGAGTTTAACATGTGCCCAGATGATTAATCCTTAACCTCAAAGCCATCCAATAAGAAATTTCAATAGAAAGTACCTCAAATTTTCCGAAATCTCTCAAATTCTCTTTTTTCCTCTTCCTCTCGGTTCTAATCATTTTCCCTTAATTTCCTTTAATATCAAGCACATTTATGCCCAATGAGTCTTAAACAAGCCAAATTTACTTTTAAATCTCGGAAATTACCAAAATTTCACCACTTTTCAAATGTTGACTTTTTTCTACTTTGACTTTAACCATTTGACCGTTGACTTTGACAATTGACTTTGACCTATCCCGCACATGCCAAATGCATCATCGAATTTACTTTACATACTTAACTAGGTTCGTTACCCTCAAATTATTCCTCGAATCCTTATTTCCTCTTCCTAAATGAAACAAACGTCAATCCAAATTTTTTTATTTTTAATTATAATCTTAATAAGAGATCTACATCAAACTTTATCTTGAGTCCCCGAGTTGAATCTCAACTATATGTTTCATAATATTTTAAGAAAGAGTAGAAGAAGAGAGGGATTACACTATTTCTCTTAGATGATCTAGGTAACTCGATCTTAATCCTGAGCAAATTTTGAACTCCTATTTATTCGGGATTATCCTTAGATTTGCATAGATGAGGGTTGGCTCAACAGCGTCAGCTCAATAAGCCTCCAATTTCAGGGGTAAAACCTGTAAGATAGTTGGGGACATGGGGTGCAATAAGAAATTCACACCTACCTAATTTAGGAATAAGAAGAAAGGTTGTTCTCTTAAGTATTGAATCCAGGTCTTGAACAAGGGGCCCTACCCTCTCGTTGGCCCGAAAGGGATCCAATTTAGTGATTTGATCACAAACCAATTGTTCATTAGAGAATTAGTGAAACTTAAGGAGCAAGATGTAATAGCGGTAGTAAAACAGCATATTGACCTAGCCGTTATTACAAACCACCTGTGAAGGGTCAACTTACTGATTATGGTTAAATCAACTGGCCACAAATATATCTACAGTGAGAGTGCAACTATCAAGCTATAGTGGTATGACTTGATAGTTAAGGAATACTGATTAATTTTGTCTAAAGAGTTTTAGCCAATTAATCTTAAATCGTTGGAACTCATGATCTATAAGTCCATAAGGTCCTTTTACTAGCTCGTAAAACATACCTTGAATTATTGAATTAAATGAATATAGAATGATATCAATTTGAATTGTTCAAATTGAATTTTAGTTTGAAAATGTTCGAATTAAAATTAAGGTTTGAATTCTAAAAAGTTCAAATTCAAATTAGGGTTTATATTAAATTGTTATTTAATTAATTAAAAATAAAATCAATTTCCATTTTCAATTCAATTTTAGAAACTAGATTTTGAAATTTTTGATTTAATTAATTGTGAATTAATTAAATTTAGTTTTTAATTAATTTTAGAATTAATTAAATATAAAGGAATTGAAAATAGAAAAACCACGGTACTGGATTTATCCACAATTTATGAATGCATGAGGTGGTTTTATTCTAATACACGTACCTAGCACTCTTTTGAGTGAAGTTTGAGGTGGCTTTCAGCTGGATCTACATACCTACATGTAGATGAAGATTAAAATTTTGATGAAATATCTTGTTGAAGAGTTGAAAATCTGTTTTTCTGAAAAAGCTTTTCTTACCACAAAAACCCACATAAAGTCTCTTCAAAATTCACTCCAATTTTGAGTTCCACCACTCAAATTCAAACCCGAGAATAGTAGAGAAGATCTCTTGGTGGTTCACTGAAGAGTTGGAGCTAGAATCACGTGAAGAGAAGCTGAATTTTTAGAATTGAATTTTATTTTCATCTAAATTAATTTTAAAGTAAAATTAATTAGAATTAAAAATGATAAATTAAAAATAAAATTTAATTTGAGTGAAAAATCCAACATTGATTTTTAGTGGATTTTTCCACATTTCAACACCTAGGCCACTCACTTAGTGCTGATGGAAGCCTTAGTTAGCTGAATAAGTTAGTGTTTGCACTATCTATCTTGATGAATACTCCAAATTTTATTAGATTACATTCATGCAATCTTATTTTCTGAGAATTTCAAGCAATAATTGTTTTCGCCTTCAAACTCTCTTAATCAAACTCAATGCCCCTCTATTTTGAGTTTCCACCTCTCAATCCTAGGCTTATAATGGTAGAGACGAGGCTCTTGGTGGTCTACTAGAGTTTTGAAGTTTCAATTTTGTGGATTAAGCAAGGAGCAAGAGGAAATCAACAAAGGTATACACACATAAAACCCTCTTTCTATTGAAACTATTTCTTTGCATGCTTTGAACTCAAATGAAGTGTAATTAGAGTACCTAATGATTCTGTCTGCTTCCGTCTTATGCTTGTTTACTCAATCATGAAGGATATGCTACATGCCTTAGTACTGTAGTTCAAAGGAAGCTGGGATTCTAATCTACCATCGATAGAATTTGCCTACAATAACAGTTATCATTCGAGCATCGGAATAGCACTGTATACAACATTCTATGGTAAAGGGATGTAGAAGTCCTTTATGCTGGGATGAAGTTGAAGAAAGGAAGTTATTGAGACAAAAACTAGTTCAAGCTGCTATTGAAAATGTGAAGCTGACCAAGGAGAAATTGAATACAGCTCGAGATAGACATAAGAGTTATGCAGATAAACGACGTAGGGATTTAGAATTTGAGGTTGGTGATAGGGTCTTCCTCAAATTATCTCCATGGAAAGGTGTCCTACATTTTGGAAGGAAAGGGAAACTAAGCCCGAGATACATCGAACCTTATGAGATTCTGGAACGCATAGGGCCATCAGCCTATCAGTTAACACTACCTATGGAGTTATCTAAAAATCGTGATGCCTTTCATGTATCCTTCTTAAGGAAATATGTCCTAGATTGACGCATGTTCTTGGGTCTCAACCCATGTACCTAATGGAAAACTTATCATATGAGGAGGAGTCGTTATGGATACTAGACAAGAAGGAGTAAGTGTTATGAAACAAGACGATACTACTAGTTAAAACGTTGTGGAGAAACTACATAGTAGAAGAAACAACTTGGGAGGGTGAAGATCGGATGAAAACCAAGTAGCCACATCTATTCTCCTGATGACGTTCACTGAATTTCAAGGACAAAATTTCAATAAGGTAGTCATAAATTGTAAGCATTAAATCTTTGTTATTTTACTAATTTTTTTTTATTTAACTTAAGCTTAAGTTAGATTTAAATAACTCATTAGGGATTTTCATGAATTAAAGTGAACTCTGTGAAATTAAGGTTGCAACTTGAGCGAAATTTAGTCTAAGTGTTGAATATGAAAATAAAAAGGGAATTTTTTAAAGGATATTGTTACTTTTTAAGGAGAACTAAGGCTAAATAGGAAATGTAGGGGAAAGAAGTTAAACTATGTGAAGGAAATTTCCTAAGGATTGTAAATATAGAAAGGGAATGAAAGAGGTGTGAGACCCGGGAGGCATAGAGTTAGAAGTTTTCAAAATTTTTTAGGGAATTCGAGTAAGAATTGTATAATGTTAAGTAATTTCTTTTATACGAATTTCAAGATAACGGATGAGGTATGAGATAAACAAGATTTAGTTGGTTGAAATGTTGGAGGAGGAGCTGGCAAGAAATTAAGTGAGGCAAGGGATGTGTTGCTGGTTGCATATAAAAAGGGAGGTAGAATTGGCCAGTGTTCACAACTCACTTTTGAAAACCGAGAATTTCTTCAGCCAAATCTCATAAAGATCAAAGAAGTAGACGATGGAGGGAAAACCATGGTGAATCTTGATCGAAAGGTTGGTAAAAATCAAAGGATACCAAAAACTGGTCTAAAATTCGGGCAAACCTGAGTATGGTGAAATGAGTTGATTTTTGGCCGGGGAAGAGGACTCAAAGGCTCAAATTCAAAGGTTAGTTGCTTTAAAGGTTATTTAAGTGTTTTATGTAAGAAAGTTTTGTTCAATTCGGCTGGAAATGGAGAGTTTTGTGCTGAAAATGCAATTGGAAACGAGGGTCTAATCAAGGGGCTATCGGCTGAAAGTTGAAGAAGACTAGCTTGTTAGAGCCTGTGGACGCATCGTTGGGCAATCGATACCTCACACACACCTGTGCATTGTCACATGCACGCCAACCATGCACTCCACACCCTTCCTGCATTCAGCAGCGTCTGTCCGCTCATCCTTTGCATTCAACAATGCTTGTCCATGCCTAGCGCATTGCAGCGTGTTGTCTAACACCCATAAGCCTGCCCTTATGCGCGTGTCCCAGTACCCACGACCTAACCTTTTGTTTCAAAATCTTCAAGAAAATACCAGATGAAACCAAATGAAAAATAAGGAAGTCAAAGATTAAGAAAGAAAAACATGAGGGAACTGTAATGGTTGAATCCTAAGAAGGGTTCTATATTCATTCATAATGTCATAGTCTTCTATTATTATGAGCTAATACACATTAAAAAACGAGCATTCAACATCAAAAGAAATATAACTCTCAACTTGATCATCATGATCAAACAAAAGTCACTTAGTATGTTTCCCTTACACTCCTTCTCACTCGTCAAATTATAGCCATAAATGGCTAAAAGGTATTAGATATAAAGAGGGATTCGAAATAAGATTTCCATGTGCTGAAGAATGAAATCCACAAGAAACATTGAGCAATCGAAGCTTCTATGTCAGTTGTACATTTAGTCAGTCATTCGGTCTTCATAACTCACAGTGGTAGATTGAACACACTAAGATATTATGCCCATTAATTCTACTACTCTCAAATTAATTTTAAATCTAAAATGTTTTTTTTTTTTTTTTACTTTTCTTATAAATAGATGACAAAGAGTTTGATTTTAGAGATAGATTTATTTCTCCCTATTTTCCATCTCTTTGATTTTCTCCAAGCAATAGTTTTTTTCTTGTTTCCAAGACTTTTCTGACGAGCGCCCGTCTGTCAATAGTGTTATGTTAACCTTAGGAAGAAATCGGTGTGAGACGATTAGCATTACATAGATCTGTAACAATCAAATGATTTTAAAACAATAGGTTTGTAACTGTCATACACTTTCATTGAAACATTAGATATGTAATCGTTTCCTGGCTACAAGATCTTTAACCATCAAAACGACAAGTCATTCCCAACAACGCTAGAACTTCAAACCTAAAGGATCACATAAAACAAGATTCGGATGCAGTAGAATATAGCATAGATTTTTTTGAATTTTCTTTTGAATGTAACGATCAGTGTATCCCGTAAGTAAAAATGAATTTTCTTTTAACTAGGATTATCACAATTTGTTTTGAAAAATAATATTTTGATTTAAATTAATGTGTGAAATTATGAAGATATCAAATCATACAAATAATAAAAAAGATATATGTGTTTTAAACTAATATATGATTATCACGAAATTTTTAGAAAAAAAAATAAATATTTTGGTTTTTGAACTAAAGATTAAAATTAGGAGGACAATCAAATCATTCAAATGAAAATAATGCCAAAAAGAAAAAAAAAATTAAAAGATGGTTATGATGAAATTAAAAAGCAAAATATTTTGGCTTTAAGTTAAAATTTGAAATTAAGAGATAATAAAATAGTCCAAATAAAATATTTTTTATATTTAACCCTCTAATAACATTCATATATTTTTCATCAAATACAACTAAAGTACGTATTTTTAACATGATAAAACACATGCACATTCAACTAGTTTTTTACTAGTATTTTATATCTCTTTTCCAAAAATATAGTGACTCCATTAAATATAGGATATTTGTAATATATAATAGAATAAGAGAAAAAATCTAAAAATGTATTACATCCTTAAAATATTTGTAAATATGAATGAGTTGACTAGTCAATCTTTAAATTTTTTTAATTTCCAATTTTGCCCTCCCTTGTCTTATCTTGTTGTACACATTTTTTCATAGTTTTTTTTTTCTTCTTTGATTTTTGCTTCTTTTATCCATTTTTTCATTTTTTTTCATTTTCTTTTCTTTTCTTTCTCAGTTTTTGTTACTTCCTTTTTTTTTTATTCTTTCTTTTATCCTATTTTTGCTTCTTTCCTTTATTTTTTTTATTTTCTTTAATTTTCTTATTTTTTCCTTTAATTTTCTTTCCTTTATTTTTTATTTTCTTTTATTTCCTTCTTTTTTCCTTTTCTCTTTCTTTTCTTTTTTAATTTTCTTTTCTTTCTTCGATTTTTTCTTTTTTTTTGTTTTTATTTTCTTTCTTCGGTTTTTTATTATTTCTTTTATTATTTTTATTTTCATTCATTTCTCCAATTTTTGCTTCTTCTCTTTTCCTGTTTTATTATTTTATTATTTTATTTTATTTTCTTTCTCCCTTCTTACCTCTCTTTTATCTTTTATCTTTTTATTTTTCTTTCATTTTTTGGTTTTTGCTTTCTTTTTTTCTATTTAATTTTCTTTCCTTTCTTTAGTTTTTGCTTATTCTCTTTCTCTTATTTATAAAATTTTTCTTTCCTTTATCTGAATTTTTTCTGCTTCCCCCCTTTTTTCACAAGAATTATGAGGTCGAGTTTCGTAGCCAAGACTTGAAAGTACTCAATTCATAAGTGACTTAACGCCAACAAACCAATCATCAAGTTTGATTGTTATAACAAATAATAATTATAAATAGCAAATGAAAATCTATCCGTGATAGCTACTAATATTTTCTATCATTGATAGCTTAATCTTTGATAGAAATCTATCATTGATAGCCAACTTAGTGAATTTAATTAATAAAGTTGAATCTCGAACTAAAATGTAAGTGGAATGCCTAGAAGTTATCACTAATAGCATGTTTATCAGTGATAGAAGCTATCATCGAAAAGAAAATGGACTTATAAATGTTTGGGAACGACAAGAAAGGGGCAAAAAGGTGTTCAGTGGTTATGGTTGATAGAAGCTACTACTGATAGCATGTTACAAGTGATAGAAGCTAATACTAATAGCATGTTTAGATTATTATTGGGTGTTAGATAATTTCTACTAACAGATTATTTGTTGTTTAGATTATTTAGACGAAGCTTCGGAATATTTTATCATTTTTTTTTTATTTTTAAGAAGAAAAACTTGTTTTGACGTTTCTAATTTCTCTCAGGTTTGTGATTAATAAATCATACCACAAAAAGGAAAGAAAATCAATTTGTTAGCTCGAATGATAATATATATATATATTACATTACTCGATTCTTTGAGCATAGTGCTTGAACTGCTAATGTTGCAGATAAATTAGTAGCATTGCCCAATCCAAACGACTTCGCAGATACATCAATTGAACAATTTTCCATACCAATGCAAGTCTTTTCCACCAAAAGAGCACTATTTGAAACATCCCATGAACCTTTTTTGAATGAACCACATTTTCCCTCTGGATTTCCATAGCTAGCAAATTGGATCTCAGAGATGATATGCCCTCCCTGACAAGACAACTCTAATGTACTTCCTTCATTAGCATTTCCACATATTGTTCCTATAGTGATGGTCTGAACTATGACTTGTTGAGGATTTCCACCAATTTATTCAAACAAAACCAACGTGTTGGTGTCATCCGATAGAAACGATCTTGGAACATGATACCATCTTTGGGAAGGATTCCCACAATTTCCAACGCACTTGCTAAGGTCATATGCGCCTTTATAGTCACAGGTTGCGCTGCAACTATCATTGCCAGCAATGAAAGAAGGCCAAAATCGACCTATGCTTTGTCCATTTACCCAAGCCTGACCTTTTCCCATTTATTGCATGTCCAATGCTACAGGGTCAATTCCTGAGGGTGTCTTAAAGCTTGTTTTGTACCATGTCATTCTCCTGCCAATAGATTTTTTATTTAATGTGCTCCATTTTGTTCTCTGTGAGAACATTGGGTTGTAAAGTTGCTTCATTTCTCCATTTAATCCAACCTTATAAGACCATAAATTTGATGACAAATCAGTTGTGACATTTCCATCTCCAATAAGATAAATGGGACCTCCATCATTTCCAGTTGGCACCGTGTCATAAAATGCATCATAATTTTTCAATCCTACTGTTGCACTCAAAAGGGATATGGTGTTGGTTTCGACTTTTAATAGAATGGGTTTCTCAAATACAAAACTCTGGCCATTGCTTCCCCATTGCCATCCAATGTATCGTCTATTAACAAAGGCATGAAGCACATGACCTTTTGTATTCACTTGTAGAGTTACATTTTGAAGTGAAGATGTTGAATTAGTTTCAACATTTGTCATATACCACAAGTAGTCACTAAAATCAACCGTGGTTCCTTTTTGTTCCAAAAGAAGGTTTGCATTAAATATACCTTTTCCTTGTAGAGTATCTCTCATGGGCTCCGGAGCCCAAACCCACGACAGTTGTGCATTTTCCTTCTCATTCTGCACCTTCACAAACATAGATGTTTGGGAATTGATCTTTGCAGTGTTGAAAAGCTCATTGTTGCAACCGTTAAGAATGCTCACAGACCAAGCTGGTACAAAGTACTTTCCATCTGCCTGCAAATCTATGGTAGCATCATTACTGGCATCAGTGTTGCTCAAAAAACAAAACCTCTCCCCTACTGTGGGGTTGGAGAATTTCGTTAAAGTAACAAAGCTACCAAATTTTTGGTCTGAACGGGTGCCGTTGGTGAGAATCTTCTCTCCCATTTTGATGGATTCGTGGAGTTGTTTGAGATGTCCCCATTTGGGTTGATTCACGTTTCCATATTCATCAAGTGGGGCGTTGTAATCATACGACTTAGTAATGAATGGACCTCCAGATGTTCTTCCAAAGTTTGTGCCTCCATGATACATTTAATAGTTGTTAAACACACCACCAGATTGAAAAAATCTTGCCACAGAAAAAGCTACATCTTCTGCACTTCTATAAGGGTCTTTATCGCCCCATTTCTTGAACCATCCCACCCAATTTTCAGTAAACATTTTTGGGCTCTTAGGATTGTTAGGACTAAAGTTATCACAATAGAATCCATTGCATGTATTGATGATAGGTTGTGGGGCATCACTTTGTTGGCACATGATCCATGGAACACCAATATTGAGAGATTCAGCCATTTGAGCACACCAATTGATATATGTTTTTCCTGCGCTTCCATATGGGGTCATCACGTTTCCATACTCGTTCTCGATTTGAGCTAAGATTATTGGCCCCCCTTGTGATGCAAAGAGGTTGGCTTGTTTGCACATATGCACTATCTTTGTTGTGAAAGTTTGCATTTCATTCTTGTAGACTTGATTGTCAGTTCGAAGTTCGATTCCCGGCATATTATGCTACCACAGTGGAAAGCCTCCATAGTTCCACTCGGCACACACGTAAGGAACAATCCTCATGACAACATATAGCCCAGCCTCTTAAGCGAGTTGGAAGAATTTGATAAAGTTTAGATGTCCAGAGAAATCATATTTTCGTCGTCGAGGTTCATTGCGATCCCAAAAAATGTACGTCTCGATTGCATCAAGTCCACCATCTTTAGCTTTTTGAATAAGATCAGACCACATTGTTTCGGTGCTGCGTGGATAATAAATTGATCCTGAGAAGATAACACGCCGTTCAACATTGATAATTATGGCAGTTGAATCATAGGAGACACTGTCTCCTTTACAAAAAGAAAAGCAAGATAAAGTTGCAAGGAGGGGAAGAACAAGCCATTGAAGGTTAACCATCTTTGATTTTACAACTTTAGGCGTTTCGTTTATGTTGGAATCAATGTGTTTATATACAAGGAATCTACGTAAATATGTGATAGGTCTTTCCATCAATCTTTGTACTCTATTTGTTGATGAATTCTAAATATAGGAATAATGTAAGTGAATTTAGCTGGCCAAACTTTATCGGTATTAGTTGCTTTAGTGAAATTTGGAAAATACTCTTTTTAGAAAAGAATTTCAAAAATATTGTTCGACCTTATCCTGAAATAACCTATCACCCAATTAAAAATATTACACCAAAAGTCTGTTTTCCCAATAAGGATTTGCGTATTTAGTTTTCATCTTTGGTTTTAATTTTAAAATAGTACATGGTAAACAAAATAGGTTTCCATATGATTTTAGTCTCTCAACTCTAGGTTCAATTTTTTGTTGTCCTCATTTTTCTAAGGAAGTATACATTTTCTTCTTTATTTTATTTTTAAGTTAGTTCTGGATTAAAAGGGAATTACTGGAGGAATTTTTTTTTACTAATTTGGAATTTCTGGAAAAGAAGTGAAATTCAAGGAGACCGGGCCAGGAGTTATGCTTGGAAAATTCTTGAAGGATAAACAGGAGGACTGTGAGTGGTTTTATTATTTTGTTATGTTGAATTCTATATATATATGTTATGATATATATGTGTAATGTTTGGAAATTGGCATGGTGGGGAAGTGCGTTTTCTAGATTTTATTGGTTGATTTAACTCATGATATTTTGCTTATTGTGACTCGCATTTAAAACCTAGATTGTACCCGGAGACATTGTTAGCTTTCCTATAGCACGTCATTTGGATAATGTAGACATTTGCACATTCGGTTGTTGGATCGGCAACAGCACGTAGCGGAAGAGAATATGATCCATAAGCACTCTAATTCATTAATTTTGGCATAAAAGAAACATGCTTAAACAGAGTTAATGGGTTTCAACAATGTACATTAAAGAACCATTGAAATCTCTATTTCTAGCTGCAAAATCCTCCAAATCTTTGTGTAGACCACCACAAGATCTTCCCTACTATTCTCTTGGTGCTCTAGATTGAGTTGTGAGATTCAAAATAATCTTAAATAAAATGGAATTTGAAGAAAGCTCGCTGCAACAACCAAAAATGAAGAACACATTCTTCATCTGAATTTTTCAGAAAAATCCATTCGGTTTAATCACTTCAACTTTTCTCAAATCTCTTCAATATATTACAGACTATCATGCAAAGAGATTTGCTTCATGGGATGCAGCTCATGCTTGGAGTTATTGTAGCTTGAAAGTTGTGGGTTCCTAGTGAGCAAGTTGAAGATGAAGATGAAAAACCATTTTTCATTTTTGTGTAATTTTCTATTTCCAAAATCTAAAATTTATTTTAAAATTAAAATTTATTTCTAAAATCAAAATTTATTAATTTTACAAATTAATTTCATAAATTAATTTTCTAATAAAATTAATAAATAATTATTTAAATAATTTAAATAATTCTAATTATTTAATATCCAATATAAAATTTATTTTACACAATAAATTCATCTTTATATATTTAAATCATATTTAAATATATTTTCTCCAAATCCGTTTGATTCTAATTTGAACATTTCAAATTAACTTATCGCGCTACTCTAAAGCTAATCCATTTCCAAGCTAGTATGGAGACCTCATGGACCTACATATCATGGGCTCCAACGATCCGAGATTAATGAACTAAATTCGTAAGATTGATATAACCTCTATTCGTTAACTAATGGGTCACTCTACTAAAGCTCATAGTTGAACTCCCCTCACTATAAATATATTATGTCAACTCAATGTAACCTTGATTAGTAAGTCAAACCTTCACAGGCTGTTCGTAATATTGGCTGGGTCAAATCTCTGTTTTACCCCCAAAATTACTTCTTGTTCCTTAAGTCCCCACTGATCCCCTAATGAACAATTGTTTTGTGATCCAATCAACAAAACCGAGTCCCTTTCATGCCAAATGAGAGGGTGGGATCCCTTGTTCAAAAACTAGAATCAATACTTAAGGGAACAACCTCTCTACTATCCCTACAGGGGGTAGGAGTGAATTCCCTCTTGCATCCTATGTCCCCAGCTATCTATCCGTTCTTACCCCTGCAACGAAAGTCTTATTGAGGCACTGTTGAGCCAACCCTCACCTATACAAATCTAAGGGTAATCCCAAATAAACAAGAGTTCATAGTTAGCCCAAGATTAAGGTTAAGTTACCTAGGTCATCGCTTTGAAATAGCAAGTCTTAAACAGTAAACAACGTTATAAAGTAAGAGTGACTAATTTCGTGGTCTGATCTTGTACAAACTCTTTTGCACAAGGACACCCCCATTCCTCATGTCCAACGTGAACGAATTAGGATCACTTCGTTTGTAGCACTTTATAACTCCTTGTAACAACTGCAGAGCGGGCTGCATCCAACAGTGTTACAAGAATAAGGTACCCAACCTTATCCATATACTATAGATCATTTTGACTATTTACTCGAACCTGATCCACCTTTATGTCTCCACATAAAGTTCAAGTACTAATCCAATAGTCAAGGGACTTTTAGGTTTATTGAATTTCTATTCTAGCAATAGATCTATTCAATAACACCTTTATTGAATTTTTTCAGAATAAGTTTCATTGTTTACATATCACGAGTTTTAGGACATAAAACCCAACAAACTTCCACTTGGACTAAAACTCAAGTGGTAACTTATATATCCGATATATAAGACTGAGTTTCTAAGTTTTATAGTGAAATACAATAAATTAGGGCATCTCATACCCATCTTTACCATTCGGTATCTCTATACCCGATATTTCTCCCACTTGCCCTAGGTTATCTTGTATTCCTAGTACTACTAGGTGATTCTCAAACACTTTAGCCGAGAGAATCCTTGTAAACATATTAGTATACAATAGGCTTTAGATAAAACTATATACGGATAGAATCTTATTCTCAATAATGGCTAGGAAGCACACTTTCCTCCCACTACAATGAGGTACTCTCAACTCTTTAAGCAAGACACATCTGACTTGTCTCAACAACTCTTTATTAACAGTCAGATCTAGAAATCTTTAAACTTTCCATACTTTGATCTAGCCATTAAAATATTTGAATATTTACAAATGGTTTTGAACAATTTGGTTCATAACAGAGGTTGCTAAAACAAACATAATTTTTTAAAATGAACATTTCATTTATCCCAAAAATATATACAATTTGTTCTGTACAAGATTTAAACGAAGTAAAATCAAGTAGCAACTTCTCCCACTAGATGAGCTGAGCAAATGGTCCCAAGGTCAAGCTAGCCTGGTTACCTCTCTTTACTCTCTTCTCGGCAACATACTGAGGGCAGTGTCTCTTCCAGTGCCCTTCTTCGTTGTAGTGGAAACATTTCCCTTTAACTGCAGCGTTATCCTTGCCTTTCTTTTCAGTAGGCTTCTTCTTCCCTTTCTTTTTGCCCTTCTTCACAGGAATACTCATATTCTTTGAAGACGAGGAAATTTTTGCCAGATGGCAAGCAATACTTTCTTTTTTTGATTTCCAAATTGAAGCTATAAAAGGAAGTACAAACTCCCTTCCTGATTACCTCACTCGAGAATTTCTTCAAGGAAAAACTAAAGAAGAGAGTGAAAGAGAGAGAGAGAAGAGCAAATGAAGTCCACTTGCAAGAAAGAAGAAAAGCATGATCAAGATCAAGAACAACAGCAACGATCAACACTTCCTCAAACCAAAGCATCGTATTCTCAAGCGTATCAATTTATCAAAGGTGAATCATCAATGATAATGGAGGATCGAAAAGGAAAAACTCCTCAAGCATTGTCGTTATCAAATAAATTTCAAAATTTGGGATCTTTCATCCCTTCAAGGCCTTTTGCCTTAACCATCAACTCTTCCTCTATCAATTGAGTCGGTATCGACAAGAATAAATTCATAGAATAAACGAGTTTTTTGAGGATGGGTTAGAATATAATGGAAATTTGACGGAAATGTTTTTTGAATTGTTTCATTCATAGATTTACCTAAGAATTTTTGTTCAAGAGTTGTAATGTATGAGGTCTGGGTTTTATTATGGTCAACTTCAGGCTTGGAGGACATTCCTCTCTTCTCAACAGTAGTAACATTTACTTCTGACTCTAGACCCTTTGCTCTCAACATTGTCTGGTTCGCCTGTAGCTCATTCAGTAGAGTAGTCAAGTTGTATTCAATTTTATTCTTTAATGCATTCAAAATTGCAGAAAACTCTTCAAAAGAGATTCTAGAATAAAACCAACTAGACTTCTCTTGTCCATGACAGCACCATTTACTTCTGTCACGTTAAAGTGGACCATCATGTCTAGGACATGTTCACGAACATTGGTCCCCACTTTGATGCGACTGTTGTAAATGTACTTAATGGCATCATGCCTTAGGGTGAAGGACAGTTGTCAAAACATCCCTTGCAGAGATTCCATAATCTCTTTCGAAGTACTCATATCCTCATGCTTCTTTACCAAAACATCAGATAAGCTGGCGAGGATATAAGCACGGGCTTTATCATTAGCCCTGACCCATCTGTCATATACATCTCGAACATTTTGATTTGTGTTAGAGCTAAAAATGGGAGGACAATCCTCAGTTATGAAAAATCGCAAATTGTCTATCGGAAGTATTGTGTTCAAGTTTGAATTCCAATTCACATAATTATCCCCAACCAGTTTATCCAATGCCAACATTTCTATTATTGAACTCGTCATTCTAAAATTATAAATCCAATCAAGTTTTAGCAATTTTAATAATGTACACAAGATTATACTTTTGCTACGATACTACATCAAGGCATTCTTCACTAAATACTACCTCCAGAATAACTCATATTACGATAATCATTTAGGTACCACTTTTGGTCAGACATTATTAATACTTAATAATTCTGTAAGTGTAGACCTGCCATTTTTCAGATTTAACAAAACGATATGAGTATGCCTCCGAAATAGAAGACAATAACCAAAATAGAACTATAAGACCCTATTCATTTTACTGAAGCCTGGGTTGTTCCGAATCTTATGTTACAACTCTCCGTAGGGATAGCCGTCATTAAACGAGTAGCAAAGAGCCACTTAAAGCTAACCAGCAGACGCAACATAGGAATCTCATGGTTCAGACTAATGGAGGAGACGAAGGTTATTATTATTATCTTTTTATCAATGTTTGCTTTGGTTTTGGATTTTAAAAATGATGTGTTGGGTTTATAAGTTTGAGATGTTCAACTATGTAATTTTTTGTTTTGGTTTGGTGCCAGTGGATTTCTAAATGACTTGTGCTATTTATTAGGTTTCTTTTGTTATGTTTGTTTATTTAATATGTGTCTATGTTTTTTTGTTTAATAGGTATCCATCAGAAAGTACAAATCAACCTTCAAAAGAACTATCCATTGGAAGATTAAGAGAATCTTAGGAATTACAATTGAACAAAGAATGCTTCCAAAATATTTTATTTACTTGCAAAAATAAACATGAAAGATACATTACTTTATTTTGTATCATTTGTAAACTTTGTTCTAAGAAATGATTACATTTTTTTCAATGTTAATATATTTATAAATTTTCAATTATGAATGAAAGTCATGGTATTTAATATGTTATGAAATATTTAATATGTGTGGGCTGAACTCGGGTCATGAGTTTAGTTTTAACACAAATATAAAAAATCATATACAAATTATTCTTGTTGAGAAAAAAAAAGTTGAGCCTTTTATAGTCATGAGCAAACCTATAACAAAATTTATATAGTGAAAAAAAAGTGCCATCAAAAGATTATTATTGTAATTATGGCTATTAGAAAAGACCAAAATACCTTACAATAGCATAAGATTAACGCTATAAATATTTTATTATAGCATTAAAAAAGTGCTATTATAAGATAAAGATAGCATATTATTTTAGTTATATAAATAATACTAAAAAAAGTGCTATCATATATATTATTTCTTGTAGTGATTGATTCAAAGAAATCAACTTCAAGGATAGTATTCATTCTAAATGGGGGAGCAGTAGTGAGGAGTATCAAGCAAAGTTGTATTGTTGAACCCACATTGGAAGCTGAGTATGTAGCTGCAAGTGAAGCAGCAAAAGAAGCAGTATGACTCAAAAAGTTCCTAACTTATTTGGAAGTGGTTCCAAATATGCACTTGCCAGTCACCCTATATGATGATAACAGTGGAGGAGTTGTAAACTCAAAAGAACATTGAAGCCATAAACGTGGAAAGCACAGCGAGCAGAACTACCATCTCATCAGGGATATTGTACACAAAGGAGACATAGTTGTCACGCAGATAGCCTCCCAAGACAACTTAGCTGATACATTTACAAAGACCATCTCGGCTAAAGTGTTTGAGGGTCACCTAGTGGGACTAGGACTACGAGATACTTTCTATTTAGAGCAAATGGGAGAAATAATAGGTCTCTGATGCCCTAGTTTATTGTATTTATACTTTTGTTTTTGTTCTTTCACTATACTCAACAATGTATATATTTGTATATATTTATCCACTGGAGTTTTAGTCCAAGTGGGAGTATTGTTGGGTTGTATGTCCTAAAACTCGCAATTTATAAAGTTAAACATATTCTATTGTTGTTGGGTTTTATATCCTAAAACTTGTAGTTTGTAAAAAGATAAACATATTCTATAAATTGCATACGTAAAAGTTTAAATCCAATAAACTAAGATCCATAGCTATTATATTAATATGCGAACTTTATGTAGAGACATGAAGATGGATCAAGTTTGAGTAAATAGCTAAAATAGTCTATAGTACATGATTAAGGTTGGGTACCTTATTTTGGTAACACTATTGGACGCGGCCTACTCTGTAGTTGTTACAAGTTGTTGTAAAGATACCACAAATGAAGTGATCTAGATTCATTCATGTACTGACATGAGGAACGGGGGTGTCCTATGCAATCAGTTTGCATGAGACCGGATCAAGAAATAAGTCACTCTTACTTTATAACGTTGTTTACTATATAAGACTGACTATTACACTTAGATGACCTAGGTAAGTCGATCTTAATCCTAAGCTAACTATGAACTCCTGTTTAATCGGGATTATCCTTAGATTTTAATAGGTGAAGGTTGGCTCAACGACTCGGCTCAATAAGCCTCCCATTTCAGGGATAAGATCGGGTAGATAGCTGAGGACATAGGGTGCAAAACGGAATTCACACCTACCCAATTTACGGATAGGAGAAAGATGTTTCTCGTAAGTTGTGAAACCCGGATTTCTATTTTCCTTACTTAAACAAGTGATAAAAGGAATTAACTAAGTGAAAGTTAAATCCTAAGTTAAGGGGAAGGAAATTTCTAAGTGTTAAGTAGATCTTCCTTGAATAATTTAAGTTGAGCTTTAATTGGTAAAATTGCAATGAAATTTGTATAATAAATAGGTTGTTGAAAACAATTAGTGTAATTGGTGAAAGAAGGAATGGAGATTTGAAAGGAGAAAATAATATTGGAAAAGTTGGGGAAAATTATTAAGTGGGAATAAATATAGAAATTAAGTACGTGGAATTAATGTGGAATAATATGAAGATTAAGTTTGGAAAATTCCGGGAAGAATACGGCAAAGTATGAAAAATTAGGTGAAGTACGGAGTAAGGAATTAAGGAAAAATATAGAAAATATTATTTTAGAATTATCCTGGAAAATCGGTGTAAAAGTATCACAAAGTGGTGAGCAAACGTGTATGGAGAACAATGTTTGCAGTAGCTAAGAGCAAGATCGTTGAGAGTGGGATCAGCGAGATCGTTGAGAGCGAGATCATTGAGATCAAGACCAGCGAGATTGGCAAGGAAATGGGAGAGAGCGAGATTGGATAGAAGATGGCAGAGAGCGAGACCAGCGAGAAAGCTGGAGAGAGCGAGAGTGGAGAGAAAAGTTAAAGCTGGAGAGAGCGAGAGCGAGAGTGAGATTGGAGAGAGCAAGACCAGCGAGATTGCTGGAGAGAGCGAGAGTAAAGAGAGCGAGACTAGCGAGAAAGTGGGAGAGAGCGACACTGCCGAGAGCAGAAAGAACGAGAGCGCCTATGCTAGCCTTGCTTTGTCCGATTCGAACGTCACGCCCACACCTCGCCTATGCATTGAACGGCCGAGCAAGCTTCTAGGCAATGTATTTGGACGCGTTGGGGTGGATTATGTATGTAAAAGTCCTAATTTGAATACAAACAAAGTTTGAAGACGTAAGGGCAAACGTCAATTAAAATCTAGGTATTCAATTAAGTGAAATTCTTAAACCCTAAGAAATTGTGTTGAATGCGTTTGGGAAGAACACATTGAACCAAGATGAAGTCAGCTTTCGTTGATAAAGAGAGGATTAAACATTTGGCCATGCAACCAAGTAGGTGCTGTCAATCCCACGAGCAATTTGAATGCCTATAAATAGGGAGTTGGGATTTCATTTTCAAATCACACAAAAATAATAAATTTCATAGAGAAAGTAGAGGGCAGTGAGGGTTCAGAGGTATGTGTCAACTTTGGACGAGGAGATCTTCCAATATACTCGTGCATTTGGCGTGATTCCAAAGCTACCTGAAAGCTCTGAAAATCTAGTTTTCAAAGTAGGGCTACCGGAGGCAAAGGCTCAAAGGAACTGGGCTGGAGATTGACAAGAATGCAGAAGGGTCAGACTATCGAATCAGTCTGGGCCAGTCTTGAAGATTTCCAGATTCTGGCCAAACCACGAGAAATTATGAGCTTAACGTTTAGGGTAAGATTTCTAAGACATTTTAGAATAAGTTTGTAGAAGGAAGTATTTCCAAATAAGGTTCGGAACTATAAGTAATCTAAGTTGAAAGTTGAATCTCGATTCTAGGGGTGAAAAAGGACCTGAGGAGCTACTAGAGTGAAAAGTTCCTAAGAGTTCGAGGTGAATGGCTAAAATTTTTTCGAACTAAACGTTTTTAAATTGTTTTTATGCATGTTTGCGAAAATAATTCTCATGCCTACTAGTTTTCTAAAGTGGTTTCCAAGCAAGTTTCAATTGTGATTTGAACTCATGCATATTGTTGAAAAACTATTTACATATGTATATGTATTGATTTTATCAAGCATGCGTTACCATCTTTAAAGCTATGTTGTATATGTGTTATACTATATATGTTTTAAAGAGAAAAGTTGTTTATAAATAGTTTTGGTAAAATGTGATGCCGAAGTACAAGGAGAAGGCATCCACCCAACTAGATACTGAAGTACAATGAAAAGGTATATATTGGTACTGAAGTACGTTTGAGAAGGTACCAAGCCAATGGGATACTGAAGTACATTGGAGAAGGTATCCTAGTAGCTCGATACTGAAGTACAAGGCGAAGGTCTCTGAGCAGTAGTATCTAATGTGTTAAGGTACTTAGTGTGGCCACAGGTGAATAAAGTCAGAGATTGAGCAAAAGGGTTCTCTCTGGACTAGTAGTTGGTGTTGGGATTATTTTACCAGATATATAGTACTTTGATTTGTGAAATGATTTTACTGTTTTATGTTTAAAACAGTTTTATATACATTACACTTGGAAAATATTTATGCTGCAAAAGTTTATATTTTTGAAGCCTTGGTTGTTCCGAATCCTATGTTACAACTCTCCGTAGGGATAGCCATCGTTAAACAACTAGCAAAGGGCCGCTTAAAGCTAACCAACAGATTCAACATAGGAATCACATGGTTCCGACTAATGGAGGACACAGAAGGTTATTATTATTATCTTTTTATCAATGTTTGCTTTGGTTTTGGATTTTAAAAATTATGTGTTGGGTTTATAAGTTTGAGATGTTCAACTATGTAATTTGTTGTTTTGGTTTGGTGCCAGTGGATTTCTAAATGACTTGTGCTATTTATTAGGTTTCTTTTGTTATGTTTGTTTATTTAATATGTGTCTAGGTTTTTTTGTTTAATAGGTATCCATCAAAAAGTACAAATCAACCTTCAAAAGAACTGTCCATCCATTGGAAGATTAAGAGAATCTTAGGAATTACAATTGAACAAAGAATGCTTCCAAAATATTTTATTTACTTGCAAAAATAAACATGAAAGATACATTACTTTATTTTGTATCATTTGTATACTTTGTTCTAAAAAATGATTACATTTTTTTTCAATGTTAATATATTTATAAATTTTCAATTATGAATGAAAGTCATGGTATTTAATATGTTATGAAATATTTAATATGTGTGGGCTGAACTCGAGTCATGAGTTTATTTTTAACACAAATATAAAAAATCATATACAAATTATTCTTGTTGAGAAAAAAAAAAGTTGAGCCTTTTATAGTCATGAGCAAAGCTATAACAAAATTTATATAGTGAAAAAAAAGTGCCATCAAAAGATTATTATTGTAATTATGGCTATTAGAAAAGACCAAAATACCTTACAATAGCATAAGATTAAAGCTATAAATATTTTATTATAGCATTAAAAAAGTGCTATTATAAGATAAAGATAGCATATTATTTTAGTTATATAAATATAACTAAAAAAAGTGCTATCGTATCTATTATTTCTTGTAGTGATTGATTCAAGGAAATCAACTTCAAGGTTAGTATTCATTCTAAATGGGGCAGCAGTAGTGAGAAGTATCAAGCAAAGTTGTATTGCTGACCCCACATTGGAAGCTGAGTATGTAGCTGTAAGTGAAGCAGCAAAAGAAGCAGTATGACTCAAAAAGTTCCTAACTTATTAGGAAGTGATTCCAAATATGCACTTGCCAGTCACCCTATATGGTGATAACAGTGGAGGAGTTGTAAACTCAAAAGAACATTGAAGCCATAAACGTGGAAAGCACATCGAGCGGAACTACCATCTCATCAGGGATATTGTACATAAAAGAGACATAGTTGTCACGCAGATAGCCTCACAAGACAATTAGCTAATCCATTTACGAAGACCATCTCGACTAAAGTGTTTGAGGGTCACCTAGTGGGACTAGGACTACGAGATACTTTCTATTAGAGCAAATGGGAGAAATAATAGGTCTCTGATGCCCTAGTTTATTGTATTTATACTTTTGTTTTTGTTCTTTCACTATACTCAACAATGTATATATTTGTATATATTTATCCACTGGAGTTTTAGTCCAAGTGGGAGTATTGTTGGGTTGTATGTCCTAAAACTCGCAATTTATAAAGTTAAACATATTCTATTGTTGTTGGGTTTTATATCCTAAAACTCGTAGTTTGTAGAAAGATAAACATATTCTATAAATTGCATACGTAAAAGTTTAAATCCAATAAACTAAGATCCATGGCTATTATATTAATATGTGAACTTTATGTAGAGACATGAAGATAGATCAAGTTTGAGTAAATAGCTAAAATAGTCGATAGTACATGATTAAGGTTGGGTACCTTATTCTGGTAACACTATTGGACGCGGCCTACTCTGTAGTTGTTACAAGTTGTTGTAAAGATACCACAAATGAAGTGATCCAGATTCATTCATGTACTGACATGAGGAATGGGGGTGTCCTATGTAATCAGTTTGCAGGAGACCAGATCAAGAAATAAGTCACTCTTACTTTATAACGTTGTTTACTATATAAGACTGACTATTACACTTAGATGACCTAGGTAAGTCGATCATAATCCTAAGCTAATATGAACTCCTGTTTAATTGGGATTATCCTTAGATTTTAATAGGTGAAGGTTGGCTCAACGACCCGGCTCAATAAGCCTCCAATTTCAAGGGTAAGATCGGGTAGATAGCTGGGGACATAGGGTGCAAGACGGAATTCACACCTACCCGATTTAGGGATAGGAGAAAGATGTTTCTCGTAAGTTGTGAAACCCGAATTTCTATTTTCCTTACTTAAGCAAGTGATAAAAGGAATTAACTAAGTAAAAGTTAAATCCTAAGTTAAGGGGAAGGAAATTTCTAAGTGTTAAGTAGATTTTCCTTGAATAATTTAAGTTGAGCTTTAATTGGTAAAATTGCAATGAAATTTTTATAATAAATAGGTGTTGAAAACAGTTAGTGTAATTGGTGAAAGAAGGAATGGAGATTTGAAAGGAGAAAATAATATTGGAAAAGTTGGGGAAAATTATTAAGTGGGAATAAATATAGAAATTAAGTACGTGGAATTAATGTGGAACAATATGAAGATTAAGTTTGGAAAATTCGGGGAAGAATACGGCAAAGTATGAAAAATTAGGTGAAGTACGGAGTAAGGAATTAAGGAAAAATATAGAAAATATTATTTTGGAATTATCCTAGAAGATCCGTGTAAAAGTATCACAAAGTGGTGAGCAAACGTGTACGGAGAACAATGTTCGTAATCGCTAAGAGCGAGATCATTGAGAGTTGGATCAGCGAGATCGTTGAGAGCGAGATCATTGAGATCAAGACCAGCGAGACTGGCGAGGAAATGGGAGAGAGCGAGATTGGATAGAAGATGGCAGAGAGCGAGACCAGCGAGAAAGCTGGAGAGAGCGAGAGTAGAGAGAAAAGTTAAAGCGGGAGAGAGCGAGAGGGAGAGCGAGATTGGAGAGAGCAAGACCAGCGAGATTGCTGGAGAGAGCGAGAGTGAAGAGAGTGAGACTAGCGAGAAAGTGAGAGAGAGCGACACTGCCGAAAGTGGAAAGAGCGACACTGCCGAGAGCGGAAAGAGCGAGAGCGCCTATGCTAGCCTTGCTTTGTCCAATTCGAACGTCACACCCACGCCTCGCCTATGCATTGAACGGCCGAGTAAGCTTCTGGGCAATGTATTTGGACGCGTTTGGGTGGATTATGCATGTAAAAACCCTAATTTGAATACAAACAAAGCTTGAAGATGTAAGGGAAAATGTCAATTAAAATCTAGGTGTCCGATTAAGAGAAATTCTTAAACCCTAAGAAATTGTGTTGAATGCGTTTGGGAAGAACACATTCAAACAAGATGAAGTTAGCTTACGTTGATAAAGGGAGGATTAAACATTTGGCCATGCAGCCAAGTAGATGCTGTCAATCCCACGAGCAATTTGAACGACTATAAATAGGGAGTTGGGATTTCATTTTCAAATCACACAAAAATCATAAATTTCATAGAGAAAGTAGAGGGCAGTGAGGGTTTAGAGGTATGTGTCAAATTTGGACGATGAGATCTTCCAAAATATACTCGTGCATTTGGAGTGATTCCAAAATCACCTGAAAGCTCTGGAAATCTAGTTTTCAGAGTAGGGCTGCCGTAGGCAAAGGCTCAAAGAAACTAGGCTGGAGGTTGAGAAGAAGGCAGAAGGGTCAAACTGTCAGATCAGTTTGGGTCAGTTTTGAAGATTTTGAGATTCCGGCGAAACCACGAGGAATTATGAGCTTAACGTTTAGGGTAAGATTCCTAAGACATTTTAGAATAAGTTTGTAGAAGGAAGTATTTCAAAATAAGGTTCGGAACTATAAGTAATCTAAGTTGAAAGTTGAATCTCGATTCTAGGGGTGAAAAAGAACCAGAGGAGCTACTAGAGTGAAAAGTTCCTAAGAGTTCGAGGTGAGTGGCTAAAATGTTTTCGAACTAAAACGTTTTTAAACTGTTTTGATGCAAACGTTTTATAGAAAGCATGTTTGCGAAAATAATTCTCATGCCTACTAGTTTTCTAAAGTGGTTTCCAAGAAAGTTTGAATTGTGATTTGAACTCATGCATATTGTTGAAAAACTATTTACATATGTATATGTATTGATTTTATCCAGCATGATTACCGTCTTTAAAGCTATGTTGTATATGTGTTATACTGTACATGCTTTGAAGAGAAAAGTTGTTTATAAATAGTTTTGGTAAAATGTGATGTCGAAGTACAAGGAGAAGGCATCCACCCAACTAGATACTGAAGTACAAGGAAAAGGTATATATTGGTACTGAAGTACGTTTGAGAAGGTACCAAGCCAATGGGATACTGAAGTACATTGGAGAAGGTATCCTAGTAGCTCGATATTGAAGTACAAGGAGAAGGTATCTGAGCAGTAGTACCTAATGTGTTAATGTACTTAGTGTGGCCCCAGGTGAATAACGTCAGAGATTCAGCAAAAGGGTTCTCTCTGGGCTAGTAGTTGGTGTTGGGATTATTTTACCAGATATATAGTACTTTGATTTGAGAAATGATTTTACTATTTTATGTTTAAAACAGTTTTACATACATTACGCTTGGAAAATATTTATGCTGCAAAAGTTTATATTTCAGATAAAACTATTTTATGAAATTATGCATGAGAATTTATTGTGTTTTCTCGGTCACTCACTGGGCGTAAGCTCACCCTGTTTTCAAATGTTTTTGTTCCCCACCCCCCCAGGTTGCGGTCAAATTCTCTGAAGACAGCTCAGTATCGGCTCTGCCACTAAAGGACCAAAAGACTTGTAACCGTTTGCTAGGTGGTTACTGTTAATATTGTACACATGTTACTATTGTTCATATAGGGACTAGGGTTTGTGGGTTTTGGGACTTGTAAATCTAATGTTGTAAATACTCTAAACATATTAAGTTTCTAAGTTAATGAATTGTGGGCCTACAGCCGTCCCGTTGAATATAATTTATATTTGGTATCAGAGTTCTTTCGCAAGAGTTTTTACGTAGTAAGTGTCAGCCTAAGGGTTGATAACTACTGCAGTCACGCCCTTCTCTAGGCTAAGAGGGTGATCTGGGGTGGGGTGTGACATAAGTACTGAATCTAGGTCTTGAACAAGGGGCCCCACCCTCTCACTGGGCTGAGAGGGATCTGGTTTAGTGACTGGATCACAAACCAATTGTTCATTAGAGGATTAGTTGGAATTTAAGGAACAAGATGTAATCTTGGGGGTAAAATAGACATTTGACCCAGCCATTATTACGAACAATCTGTGAAGGGTTAACTTACTAATCATGGTTATATCGAGTGGACATAATATATCTACAGTGAAGGGAGTGCAACTATGGACTTTAATGGACATAATATATCTACAGTTATTAAAGAAGTTGTACAAAGATATGACTTAAAACCCTCTTATTATGGTATGAACATGCTTTATATACAGCCAAAATTAATGAATTAGAATACTTATTGATCCTTGTTGCTTCTGCTGCATGCTGATATACTCCTTCAATTATCAATAAAGATGTTATTCAACATTACTTCAATAAAGGTTGGTTGTCATTGAATCTATAAATTGCGCTTATAAATTATTAATCCAATAAACTAAGATCCATGGCTACTATATGAATACTTGAATTTTAGGTTGGTTGTCTTATTCTGATAACACTATCGAATGCTGCCCACGCTATAGTTGTTACAATTTGTTGTAAGGTACTATAAACAAAGTGATCCTAATTCGTTTATGTATGGATATGAGGAGTGAGGGCATTCTATGCAATGAGTTTGCGTAAGATCGAACCAAGAAATAAGTCACTCGTACTTTATAAATCTATTTATTGTTTAAGACTGACTATTTGTCACACCTCGTTCTAGATTTTCCTTCTAACCTAGAACGAAGCATGAAGACATTAAACATCACTTCTCTCTATGACATCTAACGTCCCAACTCTTAACATATCCTGTACTAAAGATCGAACCCAGACATCTAAACCCATTTCCAAAAATAATCTATGTTCATTAACAGAGTTTAGGAATTTGATTAAGTTTAAATTACAATACTGTTTAAAGAGATTTATAGACCAACGGTAAGGATAATTTTGAACAAAACCTCCCATGACATGTACCTCACAAGTTCTAGCTGTTCTAGAATAATTTCATATACATGCACCAACAATACAACATATGTTTTAATAACATTAGTGGCGTTTGACGACTCAGCAGGCACCAGGAACTTGTCGCTACCTGGGGTGGGGAAAAACATAATACATTGAAAGCATGAGCCAAAGCGTAGTGAGTGGTAATTTAGTATAAACATAAATTTTCTCTTTCCAAACATCAATGAATTATAAAAAAGTATTCTATAAATTGTTGGAAACGTATATAAGATTTATTAATAGCTCAAACTCGTGTTACTCAAACAATGGCATGATCATATTTCATATAAATCACATTATAAAACATTCAGGCGTCATCAGAAAACCACACCGACCCTGTACCCAAATACTCGTTTACAACGGCGGGTTACTCTGGACAAAGAATGCGCCCCGTGGTGAAAACAAAATCACAAGGTCATACGTGCACGCAGAGCTGCCTCAAGGCTAGGCATAGATACACACCATAGGCCCAGGTTACTCTGGACTCCCCGATATACTTTGGCCACATCTGACCCCGATGGTAGCTCCCTGATAGCCTGGGTGGTGCTACAGGCGCAGGTTCCTCTGGACTTACCGGTATACTCTGGCCACATCTGACCCCGATAGCCCTCTGATTGTCTGAACGATGCTACTGAAACACATCTGACCCCGGTAGCCCCCATCACATTTTATAAATCATAGCATATTATCATATATAATTACATTCTATATCAAAACATTCAAAAATAAACCACTCACTGTTAATCGGCTCCTCCTAATAATTTTGGTTTCTCCATCTCCCGTTTATCCTGAAATTATATTGATAATCCTCTAGTTATGCTTCACATGACCATAATCCAATTATTTGAACATTAATCTTCAAGTATAACCAATTTCACTTAAACTTTTGTCAAATCCCTAATTTGATCCAAGGTAGACTTTGCTTTGTAAATCGGTCCTTCAATTACTCTAAAATTTACTCAAGACCTTAAAATTAATCTTCAATATGAACTAGTTCTATTCCAATTTTCCTTAATTTTTCTCATTAATCCTAATTAGGGTTTACTTCAAATTAACCCATTAACCAACTTTATAGTTGACTTAGATCCCAATATCTTCTAATTTCAGGTTTAATGTATCATGACAAATCATAACAATACCAATTGGATCCCTAATTATGCTTGAGAACACCTAAATTAACCTAAAATTAATTTTTCAGCTTTTAATGACGGACAATAGATGACAGACAAGCGTCAAACCAGGAAAGTCAACTCTTTCTTCAACATCCAGCCCATAAATTTCCAGATTTGGCCTCTATTTTTCCGGTGAGCGTTTCCGACTTAAATTCATCATGTTTTGGCCAGTTAAAGCTTAATTAGCCTATATAAACCTTTTACCTATCCTCTTAATTAACTTACCTCAAAGTTTGGACGTCCGAATTGCCCTAGATCTCCCGGAATTGACCAAACTCTCCACGGTGCCCCTGTTTTTCCGGCGCGAAGTTGCAGAAATTTTAGAGCTTAAATTCATAAATTCCAGTCAACAACGATCTGATTAAAGACCATAGAGTTCTAGAAGAATCTTATAAGTAACTTAAGTTTAAAGCTGGAGCTTTGAATTAGCCTCTAACGCCACGAATTTGCTAAAAACCCGAGCATTCTCTTTTTTCACGATAACTCTATCGCCACTGTTTTTCTTCGTTTTCCTTACTTTTGCGGCCAAATTTCTTCAAATAAAGCCTCCTACGAGCTTCTTCTTTACTTCCTATTTAATTTGGTTGCATTTTGCCTAATTTGCCTTCACATGACGATCTTAATTCGGAAACAAGTTTTTCATCTTCTTCGGTCGGCCAAACTAAAAAAAAAATCGAAATTCCCTTTTTCTCTTCATTTTTCAGCTTCAGTTTCCAGTTTAACACGTGCCCAGATGATTAATCCTTGACCTCAAAGCCATCCAATAAGAAATTTCAATAGAAAGTACCTCAAATTTTCCATAATCTCTCAAATTCTCTTTTTTCCTCTTCCTCTCGGTTTTCATCATTTTCCCTTAATTTCCTTTAATTTCCAGCACATTTATGCCCAATAAGCCTTAAACAAGCCAAATTTTTAAAACTCAGAAATTACCAAAATTTCACCACTTTTCAAAATGTTGACTTTTCTTCTACTTTGACTTTGTCCATTTGACCGTTGACTTTGACAATTGACTTTCACCTATCCCGCATATGCAAAATTCATCATCGAATTTATTTTACATGCTTAACTAGGTCTGTTACCCCCATATTATTCCTCAAATCCTTATTTCCTCTTCCTAAATGAAACAAACGTCAATCCAAATCTTTTTATTTTTAATTATAATCTTAACAAGAGATCCACATCAAACTTTATCTCGAGTCCCGAGTTCAATCTCAACTATATGCTTCATAATATTTTAAGAAAGAGTAGAAGAAGAGAGGGCTTACACTATTTCTCTTCGATGATCTAGGTAACTCGATCTTAATCCCGAGCTAATTATGAACTCCTGTTTATTCGAGATTATCCTTAGATTTGCATAGGAAAATTTATCATATGAGGAGGAGCCCTTGTGGATACTAGACAAGAAGGAGTAGGTGTTATGAAACAAGATGATACTACTGGTTAAAACGCTGTGGAGAAACTACATAGTAGAAGAAACAACTTGGGAGGGTGAAGATCGGATGAAAACCAAGTAGCCACATCTATTCTCCTGATGACGTTCACTGAATTTCAAGGACAAAATTTCAATAAGGTAGTCATAACTTGTAAGCATTAAATCTTTGTTATTTTACTAAATTTTTGTTATTTTACTTAAGCTTAAGTTAGATTTAAATAACTCATTAGGATTGATTTGCATGAATTAAAGTGAACTCTGTGAAATTAAGGTTGCAACTTGAGCGAATTTTAGTCGAAGTGTTGAATATGAAAATAAAAAGGGAATTTTTTAAAGGATATTGTTACTTTTTAAGGAGAACTAAGGCTAAATAGGAAATGTAGGGGAAAGAAGTTAAACTATGTGAAGGAAATTACCTAAGGATTGTAAATATAGAAAGGGAATGAAAGAGGTGTGAGACCCGAGAGGCATAGAGTTAGAAGTTTTCAAAATTGTTTAGGGAATTCGAGTAAAAATTGTATAATGTTAAGTAATTTCTTTTATATGAATTTCAAGATAATGGATGAGGTATGAGATAAACAAGATTTAGTTGGTTGAAAAGTTGGAGGAGGAGCTGGCAAGAAATTAAGTGAGGCAAGGAATGTGTTGCTGGTTGCATATAAAAAGGGAGGTAGAATTGGCCAGTGTTCACAACTCACTTTTGAAAACCGAGAATTTCTTCAGCCAAATCTCATAAAGATCAAAGAAGTAGACGATGGAGGGAAACCATGGTGAATCTTGATCGAAAGGTTGGTGAAAATCAAACGATACCAAAAGCTGGTCTAAAATTCGGGCAAACCTGAGTATGGTGAAGATATGAGTTGATTTTTGGCCGGTGAAGAGGACTCAAAGGCTCAAATTCAAAGGTTAGTTGCTTTAAAGGTTATTTAAGTTTTTATGTAAGAAAGTTGTATTCAATTCGGCTGGAAATGGAGAATTTTGTGCTGAAAATGCAATTGGAAACGAGGGTCTGATCATGGGCCTATCGGCTGAAAGTTGAAGAAGAATAGCTTGTTGGAGCCTGTGGACGCATCGTTGGGCAATCGATACCTCACGCACACCCGTGCATTGTCAAATGCGCGCCAACCATGCACTCCACACCCTTCTTGCATTCAGCAGCGTCTGTGCGCTCATCCTTTGCATTCAACAATGCTTGTCCATGCCTAGCGCATTGCAGCGTGTCGTCTAGCACCCATAAGCCTCCCTTATGCGCGTGTCCTAGCACCCACACCCTAACCTTTTGTTTCAAAATGCTCATGAAAATACCAGATGAAACCAAATGAAAATTAAGGAAGTCAAAGATTAAGAAAGAAAAACATGAGGGAACTGTAATCGTTGAATCCTAAGAAGGGTTCTATATTCATTCATAATGTCATAGTCTTCTATTATTATGAGCTAATACACATTAAAAACGAGCATTCAACATCAAAAGAAATATAACTCTCAACTTGATCATCATGATCAAACAAAAGTCACTTAGTATTTTTCCCATACACTCCTTCTCACTCGTCAAATTATAGCCATAAATGGCTAAAAGGTATTAGATATATAGTGGGATTCGAAATAAGATTTCCATGTGCTGAAGAATGAAATCCACAACAAACATTGAGCAATTGAAGCTTCTATGTCAGTTGTACATTCAGTCAGTCATTCGGTCTTCATAACTCACAGTGGTAGATTGAACACACTAAGATATTATGCCCATTAATTCTACTACTCTAAAATTATTTTTAAATCTAAAATGTTTTTTTTTATTTTCTTATAAATAGACGACAAAGAGTTTGATTTTAGAGATAGATTTATTTCTCCCTATTTTCCATCTCTTTGATTTTCTCCAAGAAAAAGTTTTTTTCTTGTTTCCAAGACTTTTCTGACGAGTGCCCGTCTGTCAAGAGTGTTATGTTAACCTTAGGAAGAAATCGGTGTGAGACGATTAGCATTACATAGATCTGTAACAATCAAATGATTTTAAAACAATAGGTTTGTAACTGTCATACACTTTCATTGAAACATTAGATATGTAATCGTTTACTGGCTACAAGATCTGTAACCATCAAAACGACAAGTCATTCCCAACAACGTTACAACTTCAAACCTAAAGGATCACACAAAACAAGATTCAAATTCAGAAGAATATAGCATAGATTTTTTTTAATTTTCTTTTGAATGTAACGATCAGTGTATCCCGTAAGTATAAATGAATTTTCTTTTAACTAGGATTATCACAATTTTTTTTGAAAAATAATATTTTGATTTAAATTAATGTGTGAAATTATGAAGATATCAAATCATACAAATAATAAAAAAGATATATGTGTTTTAAACTAATATATGATTATCACGAAATTTTTAGAAAAAATAAATAAATATTTTGGTTTTTGAACTAAAGATTAAAATTAGGAAGACAATCAAATCATTCAAATGAAAAATAATACCAAAAAGAAAAAAAAATTAAAAGATGGTTATGACGAAATTAAAAAGCAAAATATTTTGGCTTTAAGTTAAAATTTGAAATTAAGAGATAATCAAATAGTCCAAATAAAATATTTTTTATATTTAACCCTCTAATAAAATTCATATATTTTTCATCAAATACAACTAAAGTACTTATTTTTAACATGATAAAACACGTGCACATTCAACTAGTTTTTTACTAGTATTTTATATCTCTTTTCCGAAAATATAGTGACTCCATTAAATATAGGATATTTGTAATATATAGTAGAATAAGAGAAAAAATCTAAAAATGTATTACATCCTTAAAATATTTGTAAATATGAATGAGTTGACTAGTCAATCTTTAAATTTCTTTAATTTCCAATTTTGCCCTCCATTGTCTTATCTTGTTGTACACATTTTTTTGTAGTCTTTTTTTTCTCTTCTTTAATTTTTGCTTCTTTTATCCATTTTTTCATTTTTTTTCGTTTTCTTTTCTTTTCTTTCTCAGTTTTTGTTACTTCCCTTTCTTTTTTTTATTCTTTCTTTTATCCTATTTTTGCTTCTTTCCTTTATTTTTTTTATTTTCTTTCATTTTCTTATTTTTCCCATTTATTTTCTTTCCTTTATTTTTTATTTTCTTTTATTTCCTTCTTTTTTCCTTTTCCCTTTCTTTTCTTTTTTAATTTTCTTTTCTTTCTTCGATTTTTTCTTTTTTTGTTTTTATTTTCTTTCTTTGGTTTTTTATTATTTCTTTTATTATTTTTATTTTCATTCATTTCTCCAATTTTTGTTTCTTCTCTTTTCCTTTTTTTATTATTTTATTATTTTATTTTATTTTCTTTCTCCCTTTTTACCTTTCTTTTATCTTTTATCTTTTTATTTTTCTTTCATTTTTTGGTTTTTGCTTTCTTTTTTTCTATTTAATTTTCTTTCCTTTCTTTAGTTTTTTCTTATTCTCTTTCTCTTATTTTTAAAATTTTTCTTTCTTTTATCTGAATTTTTTCTGCTTCCCCCCTTTTTTCACAAGAATTATGAGGTCGAGTTTCGTAGCCAAGACTTGAAAGTACTCAATTCATAAGTGACTTAACGCCAACAAACCAATCATCAAGTTTGATTGTTATAACAAATAATAATTATAAATAGCAAATGAAAATCTATCTGTGATAGCTACTAATATTTTCTATCATTGATAGCTTAATCTTTGATAGAAATCTATCATTGATAGCCAACTTAGTGAATTTAATTAATAAAGTTGAATCTCGAACTAAAATGTAAGTGGAATGCCTAGAAGTTATCACTAATAGCATGTTTATCAGTGATAGAAGCTATCATCGAAAAGAAAATGGACTTATAAATGTTTGGGAACAACAAGAAAGGGGCAAAAAGGTGTTAAGTGGTTATGGTTGATAGAAGCTACTACTGATAGCATGTTACAAGTGATAGAAGCTAATACTAATAGCATGTTTAGATTATTATTGGGTGTTAGATAATTTCTACTAACAGATTATTTGTTGTTTAGATTATTTAGACGAAGCTTCATAATATTTTATCATTTTTTTTTAATTTTTAAGAAGAAAAACTTGTTTTGACGCTTCTAATTTCTCTCAGGTTTGTGATTAATAAATCATACCACAAAAAGGAAAGAAAATCAATTTGTTAGCTCGAATGATAATATATATATATTACATTACTCGATTCTTTGAGCATAGTGCTTGAACTGCTAATCTTGCAGATAAATTAGTAGCATTGCCCAATCCAAACGACTTTGCAGATACATCAATTGAACAATTTTCCATACCAATGCAAGTCTTTTCTACCAAAAGAGCACTATTTGAAACATCCCATGAACCTTTTTTGAATGAACCACATTTTCCCTCTGGATTTCCATAGCTAGCAAATTGGATCTCAGAGATGATATGCCCTCCCTGACAAGACAACTCTAACGTACTTCCTTCATTAGCATTTCCACATATTGTTCTTATAGTGATGGTCTGAACTATGACTTGTTGAGGATTTCCACCAATTTCTTCAAACAAAACCAACGTGTTGGTGTCATCCGATAGAAACGATCTTGGAACATGATACCATCTTTGGGAAGGATTCCCACAATTTCCAACGCACTTGCTAGGGTCATATGCGCCTCTATAATCATAGGTTGCGCTGCAACTATCATTGCCAGCAATGAAAGAAGGCCAAAATCGACCTATGCTTTGTCCATTTACCCAAGCCTGACCTTTTCCCATTCCTTGCATGTCCAATGCTACAGAGTCAATTCCTGAGGGTGTCTTAAAGCTTGTTTTGTACCATGTCATTCTCCTGCCAATAGATTTTTTATTTAACGTGCTCCATTTTGTTCTCTGTGTGAACATTGGGTTGTAAAGTTGCTTCATTTATCCATTTAATCCAACCTTATAAGACCATAAATTTGATGACAAATCAGTTGTGACATTTCCATCTCCAATAAGATAAATGGGACCTCCATCAATTCCAGTTGGCACCGTGCATAAAATGCATCATAATTTTTCAATCCTACTGTTGCACTCAAAAGGGTTATGGTGTTGGTTCCGACTTTTAATAGAATGGGTTTCTCAAATACAAAACTCTGGCCATTGCTTCCCCATTGCGATCCAATGTACCGTCTATTAACAAAGGCATGAAGCACATGACCTTTTGTATTCACTTGTAGAGTTACATTTTGAAGTGAAGATGTTGAATTAGTTTCAACATTTGTCATATACCACAAGTAGTCACTAAAATCAACCGTGGTTCCTTTTTGTTCCAAAAGAAGGTTTGCATTAAATGTACCTTTTCCTTGTAGAGTATCTCTCATGGGCTCCGGAGCCCAAACCCACGACAGTTGTGCATTTTCCTTCTCATTCTGCACCTTCACAAACATAGATGTTTGGGAATTGATCTTTGCAGTGTTGAAAAGCTCTTTGTTGCAACCGTTAAGAATGCTCACAGACCAAGCTGGTACAAAGTACTTTCCATCTGCCTGCAAATCTATGGTAGCATCATTGCTGGCATCAGTGTTGCTCAAAAAACAAAACCTCTCCCCTACTGTGGGGTTGGAGAATTTCGTTAAAGTAACAAAGCTACCAAATTTTTGGTCTGAACGGGTGCCGTTGGTGAGAATCTTCTCTCCCATTTTGATGGATTCGTGGAGTTGTTTGAGATGTCCCCATTTGGGTTGATTCACGTTTCCATATTCATCAAGTGGGGCGTTGTAATCATACGACGTAGTAATGAATGGACCTCCCGATGTTCTTCCAAAGTTTGTGCCTCCATGATACATGTAATAGTTGTTAAACACACCACCAGATTGAAAAAATCTTGCCACAGAAAAAGCTACATCTTCTGCACTTCTATAAGGGTCTTTATCGCCCCATTTCTTGAACCATCCCACCCAATTTTCAGTAAACATTTTTGGGCTCTTAGGATTGTTAGGACTAAAGTTATCACAATAGAATCCATTGCATGTATTGATGATAGGTTGTGGGGCATCACTTTGTTGGCACATGATCCATGGAACACCAATATTGAGAGATTCAGCCATTTGAGCACACCAGTTGATATATGTTTTTCCTGCGCTTCCATATGGGGTCATCACGTTTCCATACTCGTTCTCGATTTGAGCTAAGATTATTGGCCCCCCTTGTGATGCAAAGAGGTTGGCTTGTTTGCACATATTCACTATCTTTGTTGTGAAAGTTTGCATTTCATTCTTGTAGACTTGATTGTCAGTTCGAAGTTGGATTCCCGGCATATTATGCAACCACAGTGGAAAGCCTCCATAGTTCCACTCGGCACACACGTAAGGACCAATCCTCATCACAACATATAGCCCAGCCTCTTGAACGAGTTGGAAGAATTTGATAAAGTTTAGATGTCCAGAGAAATCATATTTTCGTCGTCGAGGTTCGTGGCGATCCCAAACAATGTACGTCTCGATTGCATCAAGTCCACCATCTTTAGCTTTTTGAATAAGATCAGGCCACATTGCTTCGGTGCTGCGTGGATAATGAATTGATCCTGAGAAGATAACACGTCGTTCACCATTGATAATTATGGCATTTGAATCATAGGAGACACTGTCTCCTTTACAAAAAGAAAAGCAAGATAAAGTTGCAAGGAGGGGAAGAACAAGCCATTGAAGGTTAACCATCTTTGATTTTACAACTTTAGGCGTTTCGTTTATGTTGGAATCAATGTGTTTATATACAAGGAATCTACGTAAATATGTGATAGGTCTTTCCATCAATCTTTGTACTCTTTTTGTTGATGAATTCTAAATATAGGAATAATGTAAGTGAATTTAGCTGGCCAAACTTTATCGGTATGAGTTGCTTTAGTGAAATTTGGAAAATACTCTTTTTAGAAAAGAATTTCAAAAATATTATTCGACCTTATAATGAAATAACCTATCACCCAATTAAAAATATTACACCAAAAGTCTGTTTTCCCAATAAGGATTTGCGTATTCATTTTTCATCTTTGGTTTTAATTTTAAAGACATCAACTTCACATGAGTAATAAAGTATGGCTAATAAATTCAATTAGAGTGAAAGTTGAGTTTGAGTTTTGTCTCATTAGTGTGAAGCTCATGAATTTGAGTATCTTTCTTCAAATTTTTTATTTTTTGATTTTTCATTTTGTGCATTGGGGTCATATAATAAAATAGTACATGGTAAACAAAATAGGTTTCCATATGATTTTAGCTCTCAACTCTAGGTTCAATTTTTTGTTGTCCTCATTTTTCTAAGGAAGTATACATTTTCTTCCTTATTTTATTTTTAAGTTAGTCCTGGATTAAAAGGGAATTACTGGAGGAATTTTTTTTTACTAATTTGGAATTTCTGGAAAAGAAGTGAAATTCAAGGAGACCGGGCCAGGAGTTATGCTTGGAAAATTCTTGAAGGATAAACAGGAGGACTGTGAGTGGTTTTATTATTTTGTTATGTTGAATTCTATATATATATGTTATGATATATATGTGTAATGTTTGGAAATTGGCATGGTGGGGAAGTGCGTTTTCTAGATTTTATTGGTTGATTTAACTCATGATATTTTGCTTGTTGTGACTCGCATTTAAAACCGAGATTGTACCCGGAGACATTGTTAGCTTTCCTATAGCACGTCTAACGGGATAATGTGGACATGTGCACATTCGGTAGTTGGATCGGCACCAGCACGTAGCGGAAGAGAATATTATCCATAAGCACTCTAATTCATTAATTTTGGCATAAAAGAAACATGCTTAAACAGAGTTAATGGGTTTCAACAACGTACATTTGAAGAACCATTGAAATCTCTATTTCTACCTGCAAAATCCTCCAAATCTTTGTGTAGACCACCACAAGATCTTCCCTACTATTCTCTTGGTGCCCTAGATTGAGTTGTGAGACTCAAAATAATCTTAAATAAAATGGAATTTGAAGAAAGCTCGCTGCAACAACCAAAAATGAAGAACACATTCTTATCTGAATTTTTCAGAAAAATCCATTTGGTTTAATCACTTCAACTTTTCTCCAATCTCTTCAATATATTACAGACTATCATGCAAAGAGATTTGCTTCATGGGATGCAGCTCATGCTTGGAGTTATTGAAGCTTGAAAGTGGTGGGTTCCTAGAGAGCAAGTTGAAGATGAAGATGAAAAACCATTTTTCATTTTTGTGTAATTTTCTATTTCCAAAATCTAAAATTGATTTTAAAATCAAAATTTATTAATTTTACAAATTAATTTCATAAATTAATTTTCTAATAAAATTAATAAATAATTATTTAAATAATTTAAATAATTCTAATTAATTTAATATCCAATATAAAATTAATTTTACACAATAAATTCATCTTTATATATTTAAATCATATTTAAATATATTTTCTCCAATTCCGTTTGATTCTAATTTGAACATTTCAAATTAACTTATCACGCTACTCTAAAGCTAATCCATTTCCAAGCTAGTATGGAGACCTCATGGACCTACATATCATGGGCTCCAACGATCCGAGATTAATGAACTAAACTCGTAAGATTGATATAACCTCTATTCGTTAACTAATGGGTCACTCTACTAAAGCTCATAGTTGAACTCCCCTCACTATAAATATATTATGTCAACTCAATGTAACCTTGATTAGTAAGTCAACCCTTCACAGGCTGTTCGTAATAACGGCTGGGTCAAATCTCTGTTTTACCCCCAAAATTACCTCTTGTTCCTTAAGTCCCCACTGATCCCCTAATGAACAATTGTTTTGTGATCCGATCAACAAAACCGAGTCCCTCTCATGCCAAATGAGAGGGTGGGATCCCTTGTTCAAAAACTAAAATCTATACTGAAGGGAACAACCTCTCTACTATCCCTACAGCGGGTAGGAGTGAATTCCCTCTTGCATCATATGTCCCCAGCTATCTATCCGTTCTTACCCCTGCAATGAGTGTCTTATTGAGCTGGCGCTGTTGAGCCAACCCTCACCTATACAAATCTAAGGGTAATCCAAAATAAACAAGAGTTCATAGTTAGCCCAAGATTAAGGTTAAGTTACCTAGGTCATCGCTTTGAAATAGTAAGTCTTAAACAGTAAACAACGTTATAAAGTAAGAGTGACTCATTTCGTGGTCCGATCTTGTACAAACCCTTTTGCACAAGGACACCCCCATTCCTCATGTACAACGTGAACGAATTAGGATCACTTCGTTTGTAGCACTTTAGAACTCCTTGTAACAACTGCAGAGCGGGCTACATCCAATAGTGTTACCAGAATAAGGTACCCAACCTTATCCATATACTATAGATCATTTTGATAATTTACTCGAACCTGATCCACTTTCATGTCTCCACATAAAGTTCAAGTACTAATCCAATAGTCAAGGGACTTTTAGGTTTATTGAATTTCTATTCTAGCAATAGAACTATTCAATAACACCTTTATTGAATTTTTTCAAAATAAGTTTCATTGTTTACATACCACGAGTTTTAGGACATAAAACCCAACAAACTTCCACTTGGACTAAAACTCAAGTGGTAACTTATATATCCGATATATAAGACTGAGTTTCTAAGTTTTATAGTGAAATACAATAAATTAGGGCATCTCATACCCATCTTTACCATTCGGTATCTCTATACCCGATATTTCTCCCACTTACCCTAGGTTATCTTGTATTCCTAGTCCTACTAGGTGATTCTCAAACACTTTAGCCGAGAGAATCCGTGTAAACATGTTAGTATACAATAAGCTTTAGATAAAATTATATGGGGATAGAATCTTATTCTCAATAATGGCTAGGAAGCACACTTTCCTCCCACTACAATGAGGTACTCTCAACTCTTTAAGCAAGACACATCTGAATTGTCTCAACAACTCTTTATTAACAGTCAGATCTAGAAATCTTTAAACTTTCTATACTTTGATCTAGCCATTAAAATATCTGAATATTTACAGTAGGCTTCTTCTTCCCTTTCCTTTTGCCCTTCTTCACAGGAATACTCATATTCTTTAAAGACGAGAAAATTTTTGCCCGATGGCAAGCAATACTTTCTTGTTTTCATTTCAAAATTGAAGCTATAAAAGGAAGTACAAACTCCCTTCCTGATTACCTCACTCGAGAATTTCTTCAAGGAAAAACTAAAGAAGAGAGTGAAAGAGAGAGAGAAAAGAGCAAATGACGTCCACTTGCAAGAAAGAAGAAAAGCATGATCAAGATCAAGAACAACAGCAAGGATCAACAGTTCCTCAAACCAAAGCATTGTATTCTCAAGCGTATCAATTTATCAAAGGCGAATCATCAACGATAATGGAGGATCGAAAAGGAAAAACTCCTCAAGCATTGTCGTTATCAAATAAATTTCAAAATTTGGGATCTTTCATCCCTTCAAGGCCTTTTTCCTTAACCATCAACTCTTCCCCTATCAATTGAGTCGGTATCAACAAGAATAAATTCATAGAATAAACGAGTTTTTTGAGAATGCGTTGGAATATAATGGAAATTTGACGGAAATATTTTTTGAATTGTTTCATTCATAGATTTACCTATGAATTTTTGTTCAAGAGTTGTAATGTATGAGGTATGGGTTTTATTATGGTCAACTTCAGGCTTGGAGGACATTCCTCTCTTCTCGACAGTAGTAACATTTACTTCTGACTCTAGACCCTTTGTTCTCAACATTGTCTGGTTCGCCTGTAGCTCATTCAGTAGAGTAGTCAAGTTGTATTCAATTTTATTCTTTAATGCATTCAAAATTGCAGAAAACTCTTCAGAAGAGATTCTAGAATAAAACCAACTAGACTTCTCTTGTCCATGACAGCACCATTTACTTCTGTCACGTTAAAGTGGACCATCATGTCTAGGACATGTTCACGAACATTGGTCCCCACTTTGAAGCGACTGTTGTAAATGTACTTAATGGCATCATGCCTTAGGGTGAAGGACAATTGTCTAAACATCCCTTGCAGAGATTCCATAATTTCTTTGGAAGTACTCATATCCTCATGCTTCTTTACCAAAACATCAGATAAGCTGGCGAGGATATTAGCACGGGCTTTATCATTAGCTTTGACCCATCTGTCATATACATCTCGAACATTTTGATTTGTGTTAGAGCTAAAAATGGGAGGACAATCCTCAGTTATGAAAAATCGCAAATTGTCTATCAGAAATATTGTGTTCAAGTTTGAATTTCAATTCACATAATTATCTTCGACCAGTTTATCCAATGCCAACACTTGTATTATTGAACTCGTCATTCTAAAATTATAAATCCAATCAAGTTTTAGCAATTTTTATAATGTACAGAAGGTTATACTTTTGCTACGATACTACATCAAGACATTCTTTACTAAATACTACCTCCAGAATAACTCATATTCCGATAGTCATTTAGGTACCACTTTTGGTCAGACATTATTAATACTTAATAATTCTGTAAGTGTAGACCTGCCATTTTTCAGATTTAACAAAACGATATGAGTATGCCTCCGAAATAGAAGACAATAACCAAAATAGAACTATAAGACCCTATTCATTTCACTGAAGCCTGGGTTGTTCCGAATCCTATGTTACAACTCTCCGTAGGGATAGCCATCGTTAAACAACTAGCAAAGGGCCGCTTAAAGCTAACCAACAGATTCAACATAGGAATCACATGGTTCCGACTAATGGAGGATACCGAAGGTTATTATTATTATCTTTTTATCAATGTTTGCTTTGGTTTTGGATTTTAAAAATGATGTGTTGGGTTTATAAGTTTGAGATGTTCAATTATGTCATTTGTTGTTTTGGTTTGGTGCCAGTGGATTTCTAAATGACTTGTGCTATTTATTAGGTTTCTTTTGTTATGTTTGTTTATTTAATATGTGTCTATGTTTTTTTGTTTAATAGGTATCCATAAAAAAGTACAAATCAACCTTCAAAAGAACTGTCCATTGGAAGATTAAGAGAATCTTAGGAATTACAATTTAACAAAGAATGCTTCCAAAATATTTTATTTACTTGCAAAAATAAACATGAAAGATACATTACTTTATTTTGTATCATTTGTATACTTTGTTCTAAAAAATGATTACATTTTTTTCAATGTTAATATATTTATAAATTTTCAATTATGAATGAAAGTCATGGTATTTAATATGTTATGAAATATTTAATATGTGTGGGCTGAACTCGAGTCATGAGTTTATTTTTAACACAAATATAAAAAATCATATACAAATTATTCTTGTTGAGAAAAAAAAAAAAAGTTGAGCCTTTTATAGTCATGAGCAAAGCTATAACAAAATTTATATAGTGAAAAAAAAGTGCCATCAAAAGATTATTATTGTAATTATGGCTATTAGAAAAGACCAAAATACCTTACAATAGCATAAGATTAAAGCTATAAATATTTTATTATAGCGATAAAAAAGTGCTATTATAAGATAAAGATAGCATATTATTTTAGTTATATAAATATAACTAAAAAAAGTGCTATCGTATCTATTATTTCTTGTAGTGATTGATTCAAGGAAATCAACTTCAAGGTTAGTACTCATTCTAAATGGGGGAGCAGTAGTGAGGAGTATCAAGCAAAGTTTTATTGTTGACCCCACATTGGAAGCTGAGTATGTAGCTGCAAGTGAAGCAGCAAAAGAAGCAATATGACTCAAAAAGTTCCTAACTTATTTGGAAGTGATTCCAAATATGCACTTGCCAGTCACCATATATGGTGATAACAGTGGAGGAGTTGTAAACTCAAAAGAACATTGAAGCCATAAACGTGGAAAGCACATCGAGCGGAACTACCATCTCATCAGGGATATTGTACATAAAAGAGACATAGTTGTCACGCAGATAGCCTCACAAGACAACTTAGCTGATCCATTTACAAAGACCATCTCGGCTAAAGTGTTTGAGGGTCACCTAGTGGGACTAGGACTACGAGATACTTTCTATTAGAGCAAATGGGAGAAATAATAGGTCTCTGATGCCCTAGTTTATTGTATTTATACTTTTGTTTTTGTTCTTTCACTATACTCAATAATGTATATATTTGTATATATTTATCCACTGGAGTTTTAGTCCAAGTGGCAGTATTGTTGGGTTGTATGTCCTAAAACTCGCAATTTATAAAGTTAAACATATTCTATTGTTGTTGGGTTTTATATTCTAAACCTCGTAGTTTGTAAAAGGATAAACATATTCTATAAATTGCATATGTAAAAGTTTAAATCCAATAAACTAAGCTCCTGGCTATTATATTAATATGCGAACTTTATGTAGAGACATGAAGATGGATCAAGTTTGAGTAAATAGCTAAAATTGTCTATAGTACATGATTAAGGTTGGGTACCTTATTCTGGTAACACTACTGAACGCGGCCTACTCTGTAGTTGTTACAAGTTATTGTAAAGATACCACAAATGATGTGATCCAGATTCATTCATGTACTGACATGAGGAACGGGGGTGTCCTATGCAATCAGTTTGCATGAGACCGAATCAAGAAATAAGTCACTCTTACTTTATAACGTTGTTTACTATATAAGATTGACTATTACAATTAGATGACCTAGGTAAGTCGATCTTAATCCTAAGCTAACTATGAACTCCTGTTTAATTGGGATTATCCTTAGATTTTAATAGGTGAAGGTTGGCTCAACGACCCGGCTCAATAAGCCTCCAATTTCAGGGGTAAGATCGGGTAGATAGCTGGGGACATAGGGTGCAAGACGGAATTCACACCTACCCGATTTAAGGATAGGAGAAAGATGTTTCTCGTAAGTTGTGAAACCCGGATTTCTATTTTCCTTACTTAAGCAAGTAATAAAAGGAATTAACTAAGTGAAAGTTAAATCCTAAGTTAAGGGGAAGGAAATTTCTAAGTATTAAGTAGATTTTCCTTGAATAATTTAAGTTGAGCTTTAATTGGTAAAATTGCAATGAAATTTGTATAATAAATAGGTTGTTGAAAACAGTTAGTGTAATTGGTGAAAGAAGGAATGGAGATTTGAAAGGAGAAAATAATATTGGAAAAGTTGGGGAAAATTATTAAGTGGGAATAAATATAGAAATTAAGTACGTGGAATTAATGTGGAACAATATGAAGATTAAGTTTGGAAAATTCGGGGAAGAATACGGCAAAGTATGAAAAATTAGGTGAAGTACGGAGTAAGGAATTAAGGAAAAATATAGAAAATATTATTTTGGAATTATCCTAGAAGATCCGTGTAAAAGTATCACAAAGTGGTGAGCAAACGTGTACGGAGAACAATGTTCGCAATAGCTAAGAGCGAGATCGTTGAGAGTGGGATCAGCGAGATCGTTGAGAGTGAGATCATTGAGATCAAGACCAGCGAGACTGGCGAGGAAATGGGAGAGAGCGAGATTGGATAGAAGATGGCAGAGAGCGAGACCAGCGAGAAAGCTGGAGAGAGCGAGAGTGGAGAGAAAAGTTAAAGCGGGAGAGAGCGAGATTGGAGAGAGCAAGACCAGCGAGATTGCTGGAGAGAGCGAGAGAGCGAGACTAGCGAGAAAGTGGGAAAGAGCGACACTGCCGAGAGCGGAAAGAGCGAGAGCGCCTATGCTAGCCTTGCTTTGTGAATTCGAACGTCACACCCACGCCTCGCCTATGCATTGAACGGCCGAGCAAGCTTCTGGGCAATGTATTTGGACGCGTTTGGGTGGATTATGCATGTAAAAACCCTAATTTGAATACAAACAAAGCTTGAAGATGTAAGGGAAAATGTCAATTAAAATCTAGGTGTCCGATTAAGAGAAATTCTTAAACCCTAAGAAATTGTGTTGAATGCGTTTGGGAAGAACACATTCAACCAAGATGAAGTCAGCTTACGTTGATAAAGGGAGGATTAAACATTTGGCCATGCAGCCAAGTAGATGCTGTCAATCCCACGAGCAATTTGAAGGACTATAAATAGGGAGTTGGGATTTCATTTTCAAATCACACAAAAATCATAAATTTCATAGAGAAAGTAGAGGGCAGTGAGGGTTTAGAGGTATGTGTCAAATTTGGACGATGAGATCTTCCAAAATATACTCGTGCATTTGGAGTGATTCCAAAATCACCTGAAAGCTCTGGAAATCTAGTTTTCAGAGTAGGGCTGCCGTAGGCAAAGGCTCAAAGAAACTAGGCTGGAGGTTGAGAAGAAGGCAGAAGGGTCAAACTGTCAGATCAGTTTGGGTCAGTTTTGAAGATTTTGAGATTCCGGCGAAACCACGAGGAATTATGAGCTTAACGTTTAGGGTAAGATTCCTAAGACATTTTAGAATAAGTTTGTAGAAGGAAGTATTTCAAAATAAGGTTCGGAACTATAAGTAATCTAAGTTGAAAGTTGAATCTCGATTCTAGGGGTGAAAAAGAACCAGAGGAGCTACTAGAGTGAAAAGTTCCTAAGAGTTCGAGGTGAGTGGCTAAAATGTTTTCGAACTAAAACGTTTTTAAACTGTTTTGATGCAAACGTTTTATAGAAAGCATGTTTGCGAAAATAATTCTCATGCCTACTAGTTTTCTAAAGTGGTTTCCAAGAAAGTTTGAATTGTGATTTGAACTCATGCATATTGTTGAAAAACTATTTACATATGTATATGTATTGATTTTATCCAGCATGATTACCGTCTTTAAAGCTATGTTGTATATGTGTTATACTGTACATGCTTTGAAGAGAAAAGTTGTTTATAAATAGTTTTGGTAAAATGTGATGTCGAAGTACAAGGAGAAGGCATCCACCCAACTAGATACTGAAGTACAAGGAAAAGGTATATATTGGTACTGAAGTACGTTTGAGAAGGTACCAAGCCAACGGGATACTGAAGTACATTGGAGAAGGTATCCTAGTAGCTCGATACTGAAGTACAAGGAGAAGGTATCTGAGCAGTAGTACCTAATGTGTTAAGGTACTTAGTGTGGCCACAGGTGAATAAAGTCAGAGATTCAGCAAAAGGGTTCTCTCTGGGCTAGTAGTTGGTGTTGGGATTATTTTACCAGATATATAGTACTTTGATTTGAGAAATGATTTTACTATTTTATGTTTAAAACAGTTTTATATACATTACGCTTGGAAAATATTTATGCTGCAAAAGTTTATATTTCAGATAAAACTATTTTATGAAATTATGCATGAGAATTTACTTTGTTTTCTCGGTCACTCACTGGGCGTAAGCTCACCCCGTTTTCAAATGTTTTTGTTCCCCACCCCCCCAGGTAGCGGTCAAATTCTCTGAAGACAGCTCAGTATCTGCTCTGCCACTAAAGGACCAAAAGACTTGTAACCGTTTGCTAGGTGGTTACTGTTAATATTGTACACATGTTACTATTGTTCATATAGGGACTAGGGTTTGTGGGTTTTGGGACTTGTAAATCTAATGTTGTAAATACTCTAAACATATTAAGTTTCTAAGTTAATAAATTGTGGGCCTACAGCCGTCCCGTTGCATATAATTTATATTTGGTATCAGAGTTATTCCGCAAGAGTTTTTACGTAGTAAGTGTCAGCCTAAGGGTTGATAACTACTATAGTCACGCCCTTCTCTAGGCTAAGAGGGTGATCTGGGGTGGGGTGTGACATAAGTACTGAATCTAGGTCTTGAACAAGGGGCCCCACCCTCTCACTGGGCTGAGAGGGATCTGGTTTAGTGACTGGATCACAAACCAATTGTTCATTAGAGGATTAGTTGGAATTTAAGGAACAAGATGTAATCTTGGGGGTAAAATAGACATTTGACCCAGCCATTATTACGAACAACCTGTGAAGGGTTAACTTACTAATCATGGTTATATCGAGTGGACATAATATATCTACAGTGAAGGGAGTGCAACTATGGACTTTAATGGACATAATATATCTACAGTTATTAAAGAAGTTGTACAAAGGTATGACTTAAAACCCTCTTATTATGGTATGAACATGCTTTATATACAGCCAAAATTAATGAATTAGAATACTTATTGATCCTTGTTGCTTCTACTGCATGCTGATATACTCCTTCAATTATCAATAAAGATGTTATTCAACATTACTTCAATAAAGGGTTGTTGTCATTGAATCTATAAATTGCGCTTATAAATTATTAATCCAATAAACTAAGATCCATGGCTACTATATGAATACTTGAATTTTAGGTTGGTTGTCTTATTCTGATAACACTATCGAATTCTGCCCACGCTATAGTTGTTACAATTTGTTGTAAGGTACTTAATAAACAAAGTGATCCTAATTCGTTTATGTATGGATATGAGGAGTGGGGGCATTCTATGAAATGAGTTTGCGTAAGATCGAACCAAGAAATAAGTCACTCGTACTTTATAACGCTGTTTATTGTTTAAGACTGACTATTTGTCACACCTCGTTCTAGATTTTCCTTCTAACCTAGAATGAAGCATGAAGACATTAAACATCACTTCTCTCTATGACATCTAACGTACCAACTCTTAACATATCCTGTACTAAAGATCGAACCCAGACATCTAAACCCATTTCCAAAAATAATCTATGTTCATTAATAGAGTTTAGGAATTTGATTCAGTTTAAATTACAATACTGTTTAAAGAGATTTATAGACCAACGGTAAGGATGATTTTGAACAGAACCTCCCATGACATGTACCTTACAAGTTCTAGCTGTACTGGAATAATTTCATATACATGCACAAACAATACAACATATGTTTTAATAACATTAGTGGCGTTTGACGGCTCAGCATGCACCAGGAACTTGTCGCTACCTGGGGTGGGGAAAAACATAATACATGGAAAGCATGAGCTAAAGCGTAGTGAGTGGTAATTTAGTATAAACATAAATTTTCTCTTTCCAAACATCAATGAATTATAAAAAAATATTCTATAAATTGTTGGAAACGTATATAAGATTTATTAATAGCTCAAACTCGTGTTACTCAAACAATGGCATGATCATATTTCATATAAATCACATTATAAAACATTCAGGAGTCATCAGAAAACCACACCGACCCTGTACCCGAATACTCGTTTACAACAGCGGGTTACTCTGGACAAAGAATGCGCCCCGTGGTGAAAACAAAATCACAAGGTGATACGTGCACGCAGAGCTGCCTCAAAGCTAGGCATAGATACACACCATAGGCCCAGGTTACTCTGGACTCCCCGATATACTTTGGCCACATCTGACCCCGATGGTAGCTCCCTGATAGCCTGGGTGGTGCTACAGGCGCAGGTTCCTCTGGACTTACCAGTCTACTCTGGCCACGTCTGACCCCGGTAGCCCCCTGATCGTCTGAACGATGCTACTGAAACACATCTGACCCCGGTAGCCCCCATCACATTTTATAAATCATAGCATATTATCATATATAATTACATTCTATATCAAAACATTCAAAAATAAACCACTCACTATTAATCGGCTCCTCCTAATAATTTTGGTTTCTCCATCTCCCGTTTACCCTGAAATTATATTGATAATCCTCTAGTTATGCTTCACATGACCATAATCCAATTATTTGAACATTAATCTTCAAGTATAACCAATTTCACTTAAACTTTTGTCAAATCCCTAATTTAATCCAAGGTAGACTTTGCTTTGTAAATCGGTCCTTCAATTACTCTAAAATTTACTCAAGACCTTAAAATTAATCTTCAATATGAACTAGTTCTATTCCAATTTTCCTTAATTTTTCTCATTAATCCTAATTAGGGTTTACTTCAAATTAACCCCTTAATCAACTTCATAGTTGACTTAGATCCCAATATCTTCTAATTTCAGGTTTAATGTATCATAACAATACCAATTGGATCCCTAATTATGCTTGAGAACACCTAAATTAACCTAAAATTAATTTTCCAGCTTTTAATGACGGACAATAGATGATAGACAAGCGTCAAACCAGGAAAGTCAACTCTTTCTTCAACCTCCAGCCCAGAAATTTCCAGATTTGGCCTCTATTTTTCCGGTGAGCGTTTCCGACTTAAATTCATCATGTTTTGGCCAGTTAAAGCTTAATTAGCCTATATAAACCTTTTACCTATCCTCTTAATTAACTTACCTCAAAGTTTGGACGTCCGAATTGCCCTAGATCTCCCGGAATTGACCAAACTCTCCACGGTGCCCCTGTTTTTTCGGCGCGAAGTAGCAGAAATTTTAGAGCTTAAATTCATAAATTCCAACAAACAACGATCTGATTAAAGACCATAGAGTTCTAGAAGAATCTTATAAGTAACTTAAGTTTAAAGTTGGAGCTTTGAATTAGCCTCTAACGCCACGAATTTGCTAAAAACCCGAGCATTCTCTTTTTTCACGATAACTCTATCGCCACTGTTTTTCTTTGTTTTCCTTACTTTTGCAACAAAATTTCTTCAAATAAAGCCTCCTACGAGCTTCTTCTTTACTTCTTATTTAATTTGGTTGCATTTTGCCTAATTTGCCTTCACATGACGACCCTAATTCGGAAACAAGTTTTTCATCTTCTTCGGTCGGCCAAACTAAAAAAAAATCAAAATTCCCTTTTTCTCTTCATTTTTCAGCTTCAGTTTCCGGTTTAACACGTGCCCAGTTGATTAATCCTTGACCTCAAAGCCATCCAATAAGAAATTTCAATAGAAAGTACCTCAAATTTTCCAAAATCTCTCAAATTCTCTTTTTTCCTCTTTCTCTCGGTTTTCATCATTTTCCATTAATTTCCTTTAATTTCCAGCACATTTATGCCCAATAAGCCTTAAACAAGCCAAATTTTTAAAACTCAGAAATTACCAAAATTTCACCACTTTTCAAAATGTTGACTTTTCTTCTACTTTGACTTTGTCTATTTGACCGTTGACTTTGACAATTGACTTTCACCTATCCCGCATATGCAAAATTCATCATCGAATTTATTTTACATGCTTAACTAGGTCTGTTACCCCCAAATTATTCCTCAAATTCTTATTTCCTCTTCCGAAATGAAACAAACGTCAATCCAAATCTTTTTATTTTTAATTATAATCTTAACAAGAGATCCACATCAAACTTTATCTCGAGTCCCGAGTTCAATCTCAACTATATGCTTCATAATATTTTAAGAAAGAGTAGAAGAAGAGAGGGCTTACACTATTTCTCTTCAATGATCTAGGTAACTCGATCTTAATCTCGAGCTAATTATGAACTCCTGTTTATTCGGGATTATCCTTAGATTTGCATAGGAAAACTTATCATATGAAGAGGTGCCCTTGTGGATACTAGACAAGAAGGAGTAGGTGTTATGAAACAAGACGATACTACTGGTTAAAATGCTGTGGAGAAACTACATAGTAGAAGAAACAACTTGGGATGGTGAAGATCGGATGAAAACCAAGTAGCCACATCTATTCTCCTGATGACGTTCACTGAATTTCAAGGACAAAATTTCAATAAGGTAGTCATAACTTGTAAGCATTAAATCTTTGTTATTTTACTAAATATTTGTTATTTTACTTAAGCTTAAGTTAGATTTAAATAACTCATTAGGATTGATTTGCATGAATTAAAGTGAACTCTGTGAAATTAAGGTTGCAACTTGAGCGAAAGAAGTTAAACTATGTGAAGGAAATTACCTAAGGATTGTAAATATAGAAAGGGAATCAAAGAGGTGTGAGACCCGAGAGGCATAGAGTTAGAAGTTTTTAAAATTGTTTAGGGAATTCGAGTAAAAATTGTATAATGTTAAGTAATTTCTTTTATATGAATTTCAAGATAATGGATGAGGTATGAGATAAACAAGATTTAGTTGGTTGAAAAGTTGGAGGAGGAGCTGGCAAGAAATTAAGTGAGGCAAGGAATGTGTTGCTGGTTGCATATAAAAAGGGAGGTAGAATTGGCCAGTGTTCACAACTCACTTTTGAAAACCGAGAATTTCTTCAGCCAAATCTCATAAAGATCAAAGAAGTAGACAATGGAGGGAAACCATGGTGAATCTTGATCGAAATGTTGGTGAAAATCAAACGATACCAAAAGCTGGTCTAAAATTCGGGCAAACCTGAGTATGGTGAAGATATGAGTTGATTTTTGGCCGGTGAAGAGGACTCAAAGGCTCAAATTCAAAGGTTAGTTGCTTTAAAGGTTATTTAAGTTTTTATGTAAGAAAGTTTTATTCAATTCGGCTGGAAATGGAGAATTTTGTGCTGAAAATGCAATTGGAAACGAGGGTCTGATCAAGGGGCTATCGGCTGAAAGTTGAAGAAGACTAGCTTGTTGGAGCCTGTGGACGCATCGTTGGGCAATCGATACCTCACGCACACCCGTGCATTGTCACATGCGTGCCAACCATGCACTCCACACCCTTCTTGCATTCAGCAACGTCTGTCCGCTCATCCTTTGCATTCAACAATGCTTGTCCATGCCTAGCGCATTGCAGCGTGTCGTCTAGCACCTATAAGCCTGCCCTTATGCGAGTGTCCTAGCACCCACACCCTAACCTTTTGTTTCAAAATGTTCAAGAAAATACAAAATGAAACCAAATGAAAATTAAGAATGTTTGCTTTGGTTTTGGATTTTAAAAATGATGTGTTGGGTTTATAAGTTTGAGATGTTCAACTATGTAATTTGTTGTTTTGGTTTGGTGCCAATGGATTTCTAAATGACTTGTGCTATTTATTAGGTTTCTTTTGTTATGTTTGTTTATTTAATATGTGTCTATGTTTTTTTTTTTAATAGGTATCCATCAAAAAGTACAAATCAACCTTCAAAAGAACTGTCCATCAATTGGAAGATTAAGAGAATCTTAGGAATTACAATTGAACAAAGAATGCTTCCAAAATATTTTATTTACTTGCAAAAATAAACATGAAAGATACATTACTTTATTTTGTATCATTTGTATACTTTGTTCTAAAAAATGATTACATTTTTTTTCAATGTTAATATATTTATAAATTTTCAATTATGAATGAAAGTCATGGTATTTAATATGTTATGAAATATTTAATATGTGTGGGCTGAACTCGAGTCATGAGTTTATTTTTAACACAAATATAAAAAATCATATACAAATTATTCTTGTTGAGAAAAAAAAAAGTTGAGCCTTTTATAGTCATGAGCAAAGCTATAACAAAATTTATATAGTGAAAAAAAAGTGCCATCAAAAGATTATTATTGTAATTATGGCTATTAGAAAAGACCAAAATACCTTACAATAGCATAAGATTAAAGCTATAAATATTTTATTATAGCGTTAAAAAAGTGCTATTATAAGATAAAGATAGCATATTATTTTAGTTATATAAATATAACTAAAAAAAGTGCTATCGTAACTATTATTTCTTGTAGTGATTGATTCAAGGAAATCAACTTCAAGGTTAGTATTCATTCTAAATAGGGCAGCAGTAGTGAGGAGTATCAAGGAAAGTTGTATTGCTGACCCCACATTGGAAGCTGCGTATGTAGCTGTAAGTGAAGCAGCAAAAGAAGCAGTATGACTCAAAAAGTTCCTAACTTATTTGGAAGTGATTCCAAATATGCACTTGCCAGTCACCCTATATGGTGATAACAGTGGAAGAGTTGTAAACTCAAAAGAACATTTGCCATAAACGTGGAAAGCACATCGAGCGGAACTACCATCTCATCAGGGATATTGTACATAAAAGAGACATAGTTGTCACGCAGATAGCCTCACAAGACAACTTAGCTGATCCATTTACAAAGACCATCTCGACTAAAGTGTTTGAGGGTCACCTAGTGGGACTAGGACTACGAGATACTTTCTATTAGAGCAAATGGGAGAAATAATAGGTCTCTGATGCCCTAGTTTATTGTATTTATACTTTTGTTTTTGTTCTTTCACTATACTCAACAATGTATATATTTGTATATATTTATCCACTGGAGTTTTAGTCCAAGTGGGAGTATTGTTGGGTTGTATGTCCTAAAACTCGCAATTTATAAAGTTAAACATATTCTATTGTTGTTGGGTTTTATATCCTAAAACTCGTAGTTTGTAGAAAGATAAACATATTCTATAAATTGCATACGTAAAAGTTTAAATCCAATAAACTAAGATCCATGGCTATTATATTAATATGGGAACTTTATGTAGAGACATGAAGATGGATCAAGTTTGAGTAAATAGCTAAAATAGTCTATAGTACATGATTAAGGTTGGGTACCTTATTCTGGTAACACTATTGGACGCGGCCAACTCTGTAGTTGTTACAAGTTGTTGTAAAGATACCAAAAATGAAGTGATCCAGATTCATTCATGTACTGACATGAGGAACGGGGGTGTCCTATGCAATCAGTTTGTAGGAGACCAGATCAAGAAATAAGTCACTCTTACTTTATAATGTTGTTTACTATATAAGACTGACTATTACACTTAGATGACCTAGGTAAGTCGATCTTAATCCTAAGCTAACTATGAACTCCTGTTTAATTGGGATTATCCTTAGATTTTAATAGGTGAAGGTTGGCTCAACGACCCGGCTCAATAAGCCTCCAATTTCAGGGGTAAGATCGGGTAGATAGCTGGGGACATAGGGTGCAAGACGGAATTCACACCTACCCGATTTAGGGATAGGAGAAAGATGTTTCTCGTAAGCTGTGAAACCCGGATTTCTATTTTCCTTACTTAAGCAAGTAATAAAAGGAATTAACTAAGTGAAAGTTAAATCCTAAGTTAAGGGGAAGGAAATTTCTAAGTATTAAGTAGATTTTCCTTGAATAATTTAAGTTGAGCTTTAATTGGTAAAATTGCAATGAAATTTGTATAATAAATAGGTTGTTGAAAACAGTTAGTGTAATTGGTGAAAGAAGGAATGGAGATTTGAAAGGAGAAAATAATATTGGAAAAGTTGGGGAAAATTATTAAGTGGGAATAAATATAGAAATTAAGTACGTGGAATTAATGTGGAACAATATGAAGATTAAGTTTGGAAAATTCGGGGAAGAATATGGCAAAGTATGAAAAATTAGGTGAAGTACGGAGTAAGGAATTAAGGAAAAATATAGAAAATATTATTTTGGAATTATCCTAGAAGATCCGTGTAAAAGTATCACAAAGTGGTGCGCAAACGTGTACGGAGAACAATGTTCGCAATAGTTAAGAGCGAGATCGTTGAGAGTGGGATCAGCGAGATCGTTGAGAGCGAGATCATTGAGATCAAGACCAGCGAGACTGGCGAGGAAATGGGAGAGAGCGAGATTGGATAGAAGATGGCAGAGAGCGAGACCAGCGAGAAAGCTGGAGAGAGCGAGAGTGGAGAGAAAAGTTAAAGCGGGAGAGAGCGAGATTGGAGAGAGCAAGACCAGCGAGATTGCTGGAGAGAGCGAGAGTGAAGAGAGTGAGACTAGCGAGAAAGTGGGAGAGAGCGACACTGTCGAAAGTGGAAAGAGCGACACTGCCGAGAGCGGAAAGAGCGAGAGCGCCTATGCTAGCCTTCCTTTGTCCAATTCGAACGTCACACCCATGCCTTGCCTATGCATTGAATGGCCGAGCAAGCTTCTGGGCAATGTATTTGGACGCGTTTGGGTGGATTATGCATGTAAAAACCCTAATTTGAATACAAGCAAAGCTTGAAGATGTAAGGGAAAATGTCAATTAAAATCTAGGTGTCCGATTAAGAGAAATTCTTAAACCCTAAGAAATTGTGTTGAATGCGTTTGGGAAGAACACATTCAACCAAGATGAAGTCAGCTTACGTTGATAAAGGGAGGATTAAACATTTGGCCATGCAGCCAAGTAGATGCTGTCAATCCCACGAGCAATTTGAACGACTATAAATAGGGAGTTGGGATTTCATTTTCAAATCACACAAAAATCATAAATTTCATAGAGAAAGTAGAGGGCAGTGAGGGTTTAGAGGTATGTGTCAAATTTGGACGATGAGATCTTCCAATATAGTCGTGCATTTGGAGTGATTCCAAAATCACCTGAAAGCTCTGGAAATCTAGTTTTCAGAGTAGGGCTGCCGTAGGCAAAGGCTCAAAGAAACTAGGCTGGAGGTTGAGAAGAAGGCAGAAGGGTCAGACTGTTAGATCAGTTTGGGTCAGTCTTGAAGATTTTGAGATTCCGGTGAAACCACGAGGAATTATGAGCTTAACGATTAGGGTAAGATTCCTAAGACATTTTAGAATAAGTTTGTAGAAGGAAGTATTTCAAAATAAGGTTCGGAACTATAAGTAATCTAAGTTGAAAGTTGAATCTCGATTCTAGGGGTGAAAAAGAACCAAAGGAGCTACTGAAGTGAAAAGTTCCTAAGAGTTCGAGGTGAGTGGCTAAAATGTTTTCGAACTAAAACGTTTTTAAACTGTTTTGATGCAAACGTTTTATAGAAAGCATGTTTGCGAAAATAATTCTCATGCCTACTAGTTTTCTAAAGTGGTTTCCAAGCAAGTTTGAATTGTGATTTGAACTCATGCATATTGTTGAAAAACTATTTACATATGTATATGTATTGATTTGATCCAGCATGATTACAGTCTTTAAAGCTATGTTGTATATGTGTTATACTGTACTTGCTTTAAAGAGAAAAGTTGTTTATAAATAGTTTTGGTAAAATGTGATGTCGAAGTACAAGGAGAAGGCATCCACCCAACTAGATACTGAAGTACAAGGAAAAGGTATATATTGGTACTGAAGTACGTTTGAGAAGGTACCAAGCCAATGGGATATTGAAGTACATTGGAGAAGGTATCCTAGTAGCTCGATACTGAAGTACAAGGAGAAGGTATCTGAGCAGTAGTACCTAATGTGTTAAGGTACTTAGTGTGGCCCCAGGTGAATAAAGTCAGAGATTCAGCAAAAGGGTTCTCTCTGGGCTAGTAGTTGGTGTTGGGATTATTTTACCAGATATATAGTACTTTGATTTGAGAAATGATTTTACTATTTTATGTTTAAAACAGTTTTATATACATTACGTTTGGAAAATATTTATGCTGCAAAAGTTTATATTTCAGATAAAACTATTTTATGAAATTATGCATGAGAATTTACTTTGTTTTCTCGGTCACTCACTGGGCGTAAGCTCACCCCGTTTTCAAATGTTTTTGTTCCCCACCTCCCCAGGTAGCGGTCAAATTCTCTGAAGACAGCTCAGTATCTGCTCTGCCACTAAACGACCAAAAGACTTGTAACCGTTTGCTAGGTGGTTACTGTTAATATTGTACACATGTTACTATTGTTCATATAGGGACTAGGGTTTGTGGGTTTTGGGACTTGTAAATCTAATGTTGTAAATACTCTAAACATATTAAGTTTCTAAGTTAATAAATTGTGGGCCTACAGCCGTCCCGTTGCATATAATTTATATTTGGTATCAGAGTTATTCCGCAAGAGTTTTTACGTAGTAAGTGTCAGCCTAAGGGTTGATAACTATTGCAGTCACGCCCTTCTCTAGGCTAAGAGGGTGATCTGGGGTGGGGTGTGACATAAGTACTGAATCCTTGTCTTGAACAAGGGGCCGCACCCTCTCACTGGGCTGAGAGGGATCTGGTTTAGTGACTGGATCACAAACCAATTGTTCATTAGAGGATTAGTTGGAATTTAAGGAACAAGATGTAATCTTGGGGGTAAAATAGACATTTGACCCGGCCATTATTACGAACAACCTGTGAAGGGTTAACTTACTAATCATGGTTATATCGAGTGGACATAATATATCTACAGTGAAGGGAGTGCAACTATGGACTTTAATGGACATAATATATCTACAGTTATTAAAGAAGTTGTACAAAGGTATGACTTAAAACCCTCTTATTATGGTATGAACATGCTTTATATACAGAAAAAATTAATGAATTAGAATACTTATTGATCCTTGTTGCTTCTGCTGCATGCTGATATACTCCTTCAATTATCAATAAAGATGTTATTCAACATTACTTCAATAAAGCTTGGTTGTCATTGAATCTATAAATTGCGCTTATAAATTATTAATCCAATAAACTAAGATCCATGGCTACTATATGAATACTTGAATTTTAGGTTGGTTGTCTTATTCTGATAACACTATCGAATTCTGCCCACGCTATAGTTGTTACAATTTGTTGTAAGGTACTATAAACAAAGTGATCCTAATTCGTTTATGTATGGATATGAAGAGTGGGGGCATTCTATGCAATGAGTTTGCGTAAGATCGAACCAAGAAATAAGTCACTCGTACTTTATAACGCTGTTTATTGTTTAAGACTGACTATTTGTCACACCTCGTTCTAGATTTTCCTTCTAACCTAGAACGAAGCATGAAGACATTAAACATCACTTCTCTCTATGACATCTAACGTCCCAACTCTTAGCATATCCTGTACTAAAGATCGAACCCCGACATCTAAACCCATTTCCAAAAATAATCTATGTTCATTAACAGAGTTTAGGAATTTGATTCAGTTTAAATTACAATACTGTTTAAAGAGATTTATAGACCAACGATAAGGATGATTTTGAACAAAACCTCCCATGACATGTACCTCACAAGTTCTAGCTGTTCTGGAATAATTTCATATACATGCACAAACAATACAACATATGTTTTAATAACATTAGTGGCGTTTGACGGCTCAGCAGGCACCAGGAATTTGTCGCTACCTGGGGTGGGGAAAAACATAATACATGGAAAGCATGAGCTAAAGCGTAGTGAGTGGTAATTTAGTATAAACATAAATTTTCACTTTCCAAACTTCAATGAATTATAAAAAAATATTCTATAAATTGTTGGAAACGTATATAAGATTTATTAATAGCTCAAACTCGTGTTACTCAAACAATGGCATGATCATATTTCATATAAATCACATTATAAAACATTCAGGCGTCATCAGAAAACCACACCGACCCTGTACCCGAATACTCGTTTACAACGGCGGGTTACTCTCGACAAAGAATGCACCCCGTGGTGAAAACAAAATCACAAGGTCATACGTGCACGCAGAGCTGCCTCAAGGCTAGGCATAGATACACACCATAGGCCCAGGTTACTCTGGACTCCCCGATATACTTTGGCCACATCTGACCCCGATGGTAGCTCCCTGATAGCCTGGGTGGTGCTACAGGCGCAGGTTCCTCTGGACTTACCAGTATACTCTGGCCACATCTGACCCCGGTAGCCCCTTGATCCTCTGAACGATGCTACTGAAACACATCTGACCCCGGTAGCCCCCATCACATTTTATAAATCATAGCATATTATCATATATAATTACATTCTATATCAAAACATTCAAAAATAAACCACTCACTGTTAATCGGCTCCTCCTAATAATTTTGGTTTCTCCATCTCCCGTTTATCCTGAAATTATATTGATAATCCTCTAGTTATGCTTCACATGACCATAATCTAATTATTTGAACATTAATCTTCAAGTATAACCAATTTCACTTAAACTTTTGTCAAATCCCTAATTTGATCCAAGGTAGACTTTGCTTTGTAAATCGGTCCTTCAATTACTCTAAAATTTACTCAAGACCTTAAAATTAATCTTCAATATGAACTAGTTCTATTCCAATTTTCCTTAATTTTTCTCATTAATCCTAATTAGGGTTTACTTCAAATTAACCCATTAATCAACTTCATAGTTGACTTAGATCCCAATATCTTCTAATTTCAGGTTTAATGTATCATAACAAATCATAACAATACCAATTGGATCCCTAATTATGCTTGAGAACACCTAAATTAACCTAAAATTAATTTTTCAACTTTTAATGACGGACAATAGATGACAGACAAGCGTCAAACCAGGAAAGTCAACTCTTTCTTCAACCTCCAGCCCATAAATTTCCAGATTTGGCCTCTATTTTTCCGGTGAGCGTTTTCGACTTAAATTCATCATGTTTTGGCCAGTTAAAGCTTAATTAGCCTATATAAACCTTTTACCTATCCTCTTAATTAACTTACCTCAAAGTTTGGACGTCCGAATTGCCCTAGATCTCCCGGAATTGACCAAACTCTCCACGGTGCCCCTGTTTTTCCGGCGCGAAGTTGCAGAAATTTTAGAGCTTAAATTCATAAATTCCAGCCAACAACGATCTGATTAAAGACCATAGAGTTCTAGAAGAATCTTATAAGTAACTTAAGTTTAAAATTGGAGCTTTGAATTAGCCTCTAACGCCACGAATTTGCTAAAAACCCGAGCATTCTCTTTTTTCATGATAACTCTATCGCCACTGTTTTCCTTACTTTTGCGGCCAAATTTCTTCAAATAAAGCCTCCTACGAGCTTCTTCTTTACTTCCTATTTAATTTGGTTGCATTTTGCCTAATTTGCCTTCACATGACGACCCTAATTCGGAAACAAGTTTTTCATCTTCTTCGGTCGTCCAAACTAAAAAAAAATCAAAACTCCCTTTTTCTCTTCATTTTTCAGCTTCAGTTTCCGGTTTAACACGTGCCCAGATGATTAATCCTTGACCTCAAAGCCATCCAATAAGAAATTTCAATAGAAAGTACCTCAAATTTTCCAAAATCTCTCAAATTCTCTTTTTTCCTCTTCCTCTCGGTTTTCATCATTTTCCATTAATTTCCTTTAATTTCCAGCACATTTATGCCCAATAAGCCTTAAACAAGCCAAATTTTTAAAACTCAGAAATTACTAAAATTTCACCGCTTTTCAAAATGTTGACTTTTCTTCTACTTTGACTTTGTCTATTTGACCGTTGACTTTGACAATTGACTTTCACCTATCCTGCATATGCAAAATTCATCATCGAATTTATTTTACATGCTTAACTAGGTCTGTTACCCCCAAATTATTCCTCAAATCCTTATTTCCTCTTCCTAAATGAAACAAACGTCAATCCAAATCTTTTTATTTTTAATTATAATCTTAACAAGAGATCCACATCAAACTTTATCTCGAGTCCCGAGTTCAATCTCAACTATATGCTTCATAATATTTTATGAAAGAGTAGAAGAAGAGAGGGCTTACACTATTTCTCTTCGATGATCTAGGTAACTCGATCTTAATCCCGAACTAATTATGAACTCCTGTTTATTCGGGGTTATCCTTAGATTTGCATAGGTGAGAGTTGGCTCAACAGCGTCAGCTCAATAAGCCTCCTATTTCAGGGGTAAGACCTGGAAGATAGCTGGGGACATAGGGTTCAAGAAGAAATTCACGCCTACCCAATTTAGAGATAACGAGAAAGGTTGTTCTCTTAAGTACTGAATCCAGGTCTTGAACAGGGGGCTTCACCATCTCGTTGGCCCGAAAGGGATCCGGTTTAGTGATTTGATCACAAACCAATTGTTCATTAGAGGATCAGTGAAACTTAAGAAGCAAGATGTAATATCGATAGTAAAACAGCATATTGACCTAGCCGTTATTACAAACCACCTGTGAAACGTCTACTTACTGATTATGGTTAAATCAACTGGCCAAAAATATATCTATAGTGAGGAGAGTGAAATTAACGAGCTATAGTGGTGTGACTTGGTAGTTAAAGAATACTGATTAATTTGGTCTAAAGAGTTTTAGCCAATTAATCTTAAATCGTTGGAACTCATGATCTATAAGTCTATAAGGTCCTTTTACTAGCTCGTAAAACATACCTTGAATTATTGAATTGAATGAATATAGAATGATATCAATTTGAATTGTTCAAATTGAATTTCAGTTTGAAAATGTTCGAATTATAATTAAGGTTTGAATTCTAAAAAGTTCAAATTCAAATTAAGGTTTATATTAAATTGTTATTTAATTAATGAAATATGTTTAATTAATTAAAAATCAAATTAATTTCCATTTTCAATTCAATTTCAGAAACTATATTTTGAAATTTTTTATTTAATTAATTGTGAATTAATTAAATTTAGTTTTTAATTAATTTTATAATTAATTCAATATAAAGGAATTGAAAATAAAAAAACCTTATTAGTGGATTTATCCACAATCTGTGAACGCATGACGTGGTTTTATTCTGATACACGCACCTAGCACTCTTTTGAGTGAAGTTTGAGGTGGCTTTCAGCTGGATCTACATACCTACAATTAGAAGAAGATTAAAATTTTGCTGAAATATCTGGTTGAAGAGTTGATTTTTTTTTTTTTTCTTCTGAAAAAGCTCTTCTTACATAAAAAACCCACACAAAGTCTCTTCAAAATTCACTCCATTTTGAGTTCCACCACTCAAATTCAAAGCTGAGAAAGTAGAGAAGATCTCTTGGTGGTTCACTTAAGAGTTGGAACTAGAATCACATGAAGAGAAGCTGGAAATTGGAAGAATTCATCAAAGATATGTAGCTTAGAAACCGTTTTCTGAAGTTTCTATTTAAGCATTGTTTTAGAAATCAAATTAAATGTAATTAGAGTGCTTATTGATTTGCTTTCGTTGCATGTTATCTTATCCTAACACTATAGTGGTATGTCTCGGTTGTTAATGAATATTGATTAAATTCAGGTTAAAGATTTTAAACGATAAATCTCGAATTATTTGAGCTCATGATCTGTAGGTTTATAAGGTCTCTCTACTAGCTCGTAAAAGATTAAACCTTGGATTAGAAAATTGAGCGAATTTCAAGTGTTCAAATTCGAAATTAGGGTTTGGAATTTGAAATATTCGATTTTATTTTTAGGGTTTGGATAATTATATTCAATATAATTAAACGTTTAAATTTATCTAAATTAAACGTAATCGGAGAGTTTAAAATATTTAAATATTTATTTAAATATTGAATACATGAATAAGATTCATGTTTGAATTAGGTGTTTTATTAATTTAATATTTGATATTAAGTTATTTATTTAAATAAATCAATTTTTATTTATAAATTCAATTTTTAGAATTGAATTTTATTTTCTTCTAAATTAATTTTAAAGTAAAATTAATTAGAATTAAAAATGATAAATTAAAATTTAATTTGAGTGAAAAATCCAACATTGATTTTTAGTGCATTTTTCCACATTTCAACACTTAGGCCACTCACTTAGTGCTGATGGAAGCCTTAATTAGCTGAATAAGTTAGTGCTTGCACGATCTATCTTGATGAATACTCCAAATTTCAGGAGATTACATTCATGCAATCTTATTTTCTGAGAATTTCAAGCAATAATTGTTTTCGCCTTCAAACTCTCTTAATCACACTCAATCCCCCTCAATTTTGAGTTTCCACCCCTCAATCTTAGGCTTAGAATGGTAGAGAAGAGCCTGGTGGTCTACTAGAGTTTTGAAGTTTCAATTTTGTGGATTAAGCAAGAAGAAAGAGGAAATCAACAAAGGTATACACACATAAAACCCTCTTTCTATTGAAACTATTTCTTTGCATGCTTTGAACTCAAATGAAGTGTAATTAGAGTACCTAATGATTCTGCCTGCTTCCGTCTTATGCTTGTTTACTCAATCATGAAGGATATGCTACATGCCTGTGTACTGTAGTTCAAAAGAAGCTGGGATTCTAATCTACCATCGATAGAATTTGCCTACAATAACATTTATCGTTCCAGCATCGGAATAGCACTGTAAACAACATTCTATGGTAAAGGGATGTAGAAGTCCTTTATGCTGGGATGAAGTTGAAGAAAGGAAGTTATTGGGACAAAAACTAGTTCAAGCTGCTATTGAAAATGTGAAGCTGACCAAGGAGAAATTGAATACAGCTCGAGATAGACATAAGAGTTATGCAGATAAACGACGTAGGGATTTAGAATTTGAGGTTGGTGATAGGGTCTTCCTCAAATTATCTCCATGGAAAGGTGTCCTACATTTTGGAAGGAAAGGGAAACTGAGCCCGAGATACATCGAACCTTATGAGATTCTGGAACGCATAGGGCCATCAGCCTATTAGTTAACACTACCTATGGAGTTATCTAAAAATCATGATGCCTTTCATGTATCCTTCTTAAGGAAATATGTCCTAGATTGACGCATGTTCTTGGGTCTCAACCCATGTAGCTAAAGGAAAACTTATCATATGAGGAGGAGCCCTTGTGGATACTAGACAAGAAGGAGTAGGTGTTATGAAACAAGACGATACTACTGGTTAAAACGCTGTGGAGAAACTACATAGTAGAAGAAACAACTTGGGAGGGTGAAGATCGGATGAAAACCAAGTAGCCACATCTATTCTCCTGATGACGTTCACTGAATTTCAAGGACAAAATTTCAATAAGGTAGTCATAAATTGTAAGCATTAAATCTTTGTTATTTTACTAAATTTTTGTTATTTTACTTAAGCTTAAGTTAGATTTAAATAACTCATTAGGATTGATTTGCATGAATTAAAGTGAACTCTATGAAATTAAGGTTGCAACTTGAGCGAATTTTAGTCTAAGTGTTGAATATGAAAATAAAAAGGGAATTTTTTAAAGGATATTGTTACTTTTTAAGGAGAACTAAGGCTAAATAGGAAATTTAGGGGAAAGAAGTTAAACTATGTGAAGGAAATTACCTAAGGATTGTAAATATAGAAAGGGAATCAAAGAGGTGTGAGACCCGAGAGGCATAGAGTTAGAAGTTTTTAAAATTGTTTAGGGAATTCGAGTAAAAATTGTATAATGTTAAGTAATTTCTTTTATATGAATTTCAAGATAATGGATGAGGTATGAGATAAACAAGATTTAGTTGGTTGAAAAGTTGGAGGAGGAGCTGGCAAGAAATTAAGTGAGGCAAGGAATGTGTTGCTGGTTGCATATAAAAAGGGAGGTAGAATTGGCCAGTGTTCACAACTCACTTTTGAAAACCGAGAATTTCTTCAGCCAAATCTCATAAAGATCAAAGAAGTAGACGATGGAGGGAAACCATGGTGAATCTTGATCGAAAGGTTGGTGAAAATCAAAGGATACCAAAAGCTGGTCTAAAATTCGGGCAAACCTGAGTATGGTGAAGATATGAGTTGATTTTTGGCCGGTGAAGAGGACTCAAAGGCTCAAATTCAAAGGTTAGTTGCTTTAAAGGTTATTTAAGTTTTTATGTAAGAAAGTTGTATTCAATTCGGCTGGAAATGGAGAATTTTGTGCTGAAAATGCAATTGGAAACGAGGGTCTGATCATGGGCCTATCGGCTGAAAGTTGAAGAAGAATAGCTTGTTGGAGCCTGTGGACGCATCGTTGGGCAATCGATACCTCACGCACACCCGTGCATTGTCAAATGCGCGCCAACCATGCACTCCACACCCTTCTTGCATTCAGCAGCGTCTGTGCGCTCATCCTTTGCATTCAACAATGCTTGTCCATGCCTAGCGCATTGCAGCGTGTCGTCTAGCACCCATAAGCCTCCCTTATGCGCGTGTCCTAGCACCCACACCCTAACCTTTTGTTTCAAAATGCTCATGAAAATACCAGATGAAATCAAATGAAAATTAAGGAAGTCAAAGATTAAGAAAGAAAAACATGAGGGAACTGTAATCGTTGAATCCTAAGAAGGGTTCTATATTCATTCATAATGTCATAGTCTTCTATTATTATGAGCTAATACACATTAAAAAACGAGCATTCAACATCAAAAGAAATATAACTCTCAACTTGATCATCATGATCAAACAAAAGTCACTTAGTATTTTTCCCTTACACTCCTTCTCACTCGTCAAATTATAGCCATAAATGGCTAAAAGGTATTAGATATATAGTGGGATTCGAAATAAGATTTCCATGTGCTGAAGAATGAAATCCACAACAAACATTGAGCAATTGAAGCTTCTATGTCAGTTGTACATTCAGTCAGTCATTCGGTCTTCATAACTCACAGTGGTAGATTGAACACACTAAGATATTATGCCCATTAATTCTACTACTCTAAAATTATTTTTAAATCTAAAATGTTTTTTTTTATTTTCTTATAAATAGACGACAAAGAGTTTGATTTTAGAGATAGATTTATTTCTCCCTATTTTCCATCTCTTTGATTTTCTCCAAGAAAAAGTTTTTTTCTTGTTTCCAAGACTTTTCTGACGAGTGCCCGTCTGTCAAGAGTGTTATGTTAACCTTAGGAAGAAATCGGTGTGAGACGATTAGCATTACATAGATCTGTAACAATCAAATGATTTTAAAACAATAGGTTTGTAACTGTCATACACTTTCATTGAAACATTAGATATGTAATCGTTTACTGGCTGCAAGATCTGTAACCATCAAAACGACAAGTCATTCCCAACAACGTTACAACTTCAAACCTAAAGGATCACATAAAACAAGATTCAGATGCAGTAGAATATAGCATAGATTTTTTTTAATTTTCTTTTGAATGTAACGATCAGTGTATCCCGTAAGTAAAAATGAATTTTCTTTTAACTAGGATTATCACAATTTTTTTTGAAAAATAATATTTTGATTTAAATTAATGTGTGAAATTATGAAGATATCAAATCATACAAATAATAAAAAAGATATATGTGTTTTAAACTAATATATGATTATCACGAAATTTTTAGAAAAAATAAATAAATATTTTTGTTTTTGAACTAAAGATTAAAATTAGGAGGACAATCAAATCATTCAAATGAAAAATAATGCCAAAAAGAAAAAAAAAATTAAAAGATGGTTATGACGAAATTAAAAAGCAAAATATTTTGGCTTTAAGTTAAAATTTGAAATTAAGAGATAATCAAATAGTCCAAATAAAATATTTTTTATATTTAACCCTCTAATAACATTCATATATTTTTCATCAAATACAACTAAAGTACGTATTTTTAACATGATAAAACACGTGCACATTCAACTAGTTTTTTACTAGTATTTTATATCTCTTTTCCGAAAATATAGTGACTCCATTAAATATAGGATATTTGAAATATATAGTAGAGTAAGAGAAAAAATCTAAAAATGTATTACATCCTTAAAATATTTGTAAATATGAATGAGTTGACTAGTCAATCTTTAAATTTTTTTAATTTCCAATTTTGCCCTCCCTTGTCTTATCTTGTTGTACACATTTTTTTGTAGTCTTTTTTTTCTCTTCTTTGATTTTTACTTCTTTTATCCATTTTTTCATTTTTTTTCGTTTTCTTTTCTTTTCTTTCTCAGTTTTTGTTACTTCCCTTTCTTTTTTTATTCTTTCTTTTATCCTATTTTTGCTTCTTTCCTTTATTTTTTTTATTTTCTTTCATTTTCTTATTTTTCCCTTTTATTTTCTTTCCTTTATTTTTTATTTTCTTTTATTTCCTTCTTTTTTCCCTTTCCCTTTCTTTTCTTTTTTAATTTTCTTTTCTTTCTTCGATTTTTTCTTTTTTTGTTTTTATTTTCTTTCTTTGGTTTTTTATTATTTCTTTTATTATTTTTATTTTCATTCATTTCTCCAATTTTTGTTTCTTCTCTTTTCCTTTTTTATTATTTTATTATTTTATTTTATTTTCTTTCTCCCTTTTTACCTTTCTTTTATCTTTTATCTTTTTATTTTTCCTTCATTTTTTGGTTTTTGCTTTCTTTTTTTGTATTTAATTTTCTTTCCTTTCTTTAGTTTTTGCTTATTCTCTTTCTCTTATTTTTAAAATTTTTCTTTCCTTTATCTGAATTTTTTCTGCTTCCCCCCTTTTTTCACAAGAAGTATGAGATCAAGTTTCGTAGCCAAGACTTGAAAGTACTCAATTCATAAGTGACTTAACGCCAACAAACCAATCATCAAGTTTGATTGTTATAACAAATAATAATTATAAATAGCAAATGAAAATCTATCCGTGATAGCTACTAATATTTTCTATCATTGATAGCTTAATCTTTGATAGAAATCTATCATTGATAGCCAACTTAGTGAATTTAATTAATAAAGTTGAATCTCGAACTAAAATGTAAGTGGAATGCCTAGAAGTTATCACTAATAGCATGTTTATCAGTGATAGAAGCTATCATCGAAAAGAAAATGGACTTATAAATGTTTGGGAACGACAAGAAAGGGGCAAAAAGGTGTTCAGTGGTTATGGTTGATAGAAGCTACTACTGATAGCATGTTACAAGTGATAGAAGCTAATACTAATAGCATGTTTAGATTATTATTGGGTGTTAGATAATTTCTACTAATAGATTATTTGTTGTTTAGATTATTTAGACGAAGCTTCATAATATTTTATCATTTTTTTTTAATTTTTAAGAAGAAAAACTTGTTTTGACATTTCTAATTTCTCTCAGGTTTGTGATTAATAAATCATACCACAAAAAGGAAAGAAAATCAATTTGTTAGCTCGAATGATAATATATATATATATATATTACATTACTCGATTCTTTGAGCATAGTGCTTGAACTGCTAATCTTGCAGATAAATTAGTAGCATTACCCAATCCAAACGACTTTGCAGATACATCAATTGAACAATTTTCCATACCAATGCAAGTCTTTTCTACCAAAAGAGCACTATTTGAAACATCCCATGAACCTTTTTTGAATGAACCACATTTTCCCTCTGGATTTCCATAGCTAGAAAATTGGATTTCAGAGATGATATGCCCTCCCTGATAAGACAACTCTAATGTACATCCTTCATTAGCATTTCCACATATTGTTCCCACAGTGATGGTCTGAACTATGACTTGTTGAGGATTCCCACCAATTTCTTCAAACAAAACCAACGTGTTGGTGTCATCCGATAGAAACGATCTTGGAACGTGATACCATCTTTGGGAAGGATTCCCACAATTTCCAACGCACTTGCTAGGGTCATATGCGCCTCTATAATCACAGGTTGCGCTGCAACTATCATTGCCAGCAATGAAAGAAGGCCAAAATCGACCTATGCTTTGTCCATTTACCCAAGCCTGACCTTTTCCCATTCCCTGCATGTCCAATGCTACAGGGTCAATTCCTGAAGGTGTCTTAAAGCTTGTTTTGTACCATGTCATTCTCCTGCCAATAGATTTTTTATTTAATGTGCTCCATTTTGTTCTCTGTGAGAACATTGGGTTGTAAAGTTGCTTCATTTCTCCATTTAATCCAACCTTATAAGACCATAAATTTGATGAAAAATCAGTTGTGACATTTCCATCTCCAATAAGATAAATGGGACCTCCATCAATTCCAGTTGACACCGTGTCATAAAATGCATCATAATTTTTCAATCCTACTGTTGCACTCAAATGGGTTATGGTGTTGGTTCCGACTTTTAATAGAATGGGTTTCTCAAATACAAAACTCTGGCCATTGCTTCCCCATTGCGATCCAATGTACCGTCTATTAACAAAGGCATGAAGCACATGACCTTTTGTATTCACTTGTAGAGTTACATTTTGAAGTGAAGATGTTGAATTAGTTTCAACATTTGTCATATACCACAAGTAGTCACTAAAATCAACCGTGGTTCCTTTTTGTTCCAAAAGAAGGTTTGCATTAAATGTACCTTTTCCTTGTAGAATATCTCTCATGGGCTCCGGAGCCCAAACCCACGACAGTTGTGCATTTTCCTTCTCATTCTGCACCTTCACAAACATAGATGTTTGGGAATTGATCTTTGCAGTGTTGAAAAGCTCTTTGTTGCAACCGTTAAGAATGCTCACAGACCAAGCTGGTACAAAGTACTTTCCATCTGCCTGCAAATCTATGGTAGCATCATTGCTGGCATCAGTGTTGCTCAAAAAACAAAACCTCTCCCCTACTGTGGGGTTGGAGAATTTCGTTAAAGTAACAAAGCTACCAAATTTTTGGTCTGAACAGGTGCCGTTGGTGAGAATCTTCTCTCCCATTTTGATGGATTCGTGGAGTTGTTTGAGATGTCCCCATTTGGGTTGATTCAGGTTTCCATATTCATCAAGTGGGGCGTTGTAATCATACGACGTAGTAATGAATGGACCTCCCGATGTTCTTCCAAAGTTTGTCCCTCCATGATACATTTAATAGTTGTTAAACACACCACCAGATTGAAAAAATCTTGCCACAGAAAAAGCTACATCTTCTACACTTCTATAAGGGTCTTTATCGCCCCATTTCTTGAACCATCCCACCCAATTTTCAGTAAACATTTTTGGGCTCTTAGGATTGTTAGGACTAAAGTTATCACAATAGAATCCATTGCATGTATTGATGATAGGTTGTGGGGCATCACTTTGTTGGCACATGATCCATGGAACACCAATATTGAGAGATTCAGCCATTTGAGCACACCAGTTGATATATGTTTTTCCTGCGCTTCCATATGGGGTCATCACGTTTCCATACTCGTTCTCGATTTGAGCTAAGATTATTGGCCCCCCTTGTGATGCAAAGAGGTTGGCTTGTTTGCACATATTCACTATCTTTGTTGTGAAAGTTTGCATTTCATTCTTGTAGACTTGATTGTCCGTTCGAAGTTGGATTCCCGGCATATTATGCAACCACAGTGGAAAGCCTCCATAGTTCCACTCGGCACACACGTAAGGACCAATCCTCATCACAACATATAGCCTAGCTTCTTGAACGAGTTGGAAGAATTTCATAAAGTTTAGATGTCCAGAGAAATCATATTTTCGTCGTCGAGGTTCGTGGCGATCCCAAAAAATGTACGTATCGACTGCATCAAGTCCACCATCTTTAGCTTTTTGAATAAGATCAGGCCACATTGGTTCGGTGCTGCGTGGATAATGAATTGATCCTGAGAAGATAACACGCCGTTCACCATTGATAATTATGGCATTTGAATCGTAGGAGACATTGTCTCCTTTACTAAAAGAAAAGCAAGATAAAGTTGCAAAGAGAGGAAGAACAAGCCATTGAAGGTTAACCATCTTTGATTTTAAAACACTCTCATTAGTGTGAAGCTCATGAATTTGAGTATCTTTCTTCAAATTTTTGATTTTTTGATTTTTCATTTTGTGCATTGGGGTCATATAATAAAATAGTACATGGTAAACAAAATAGGTTTCCATATGATTTTAGCTCTCAACTCTAGGTTCAATTTTTTGTTGTCCTCATTTTTCTAAGGAAGTATACATTTTCTTCCTTATTTTATTTTTAAGTTAGTCCTGGATTAAAAGGGAATTACTAGAGGAATTTTTTTTTACTAATTTGGAATTTCTGGAAAAGAAGTGAAATTCAAGGAGACCGGGCCAGGAGTTATGCTTGGAAAATTCTTGAAGGATAAACAGGAGGACTGTGAGTGGTTTTATTATTTTGTTATGTTGAATTCTATATATATATGTTATGATATATATGTGGAATGTTTGGAAATTGGCATGGTGGGGAAGTGCGTTTTCTAGATTTTATTGGTTGATTTAACTCATGATATTTTGCTTGTTGTGACTCGCATTTAAAACCGAGATTGTACCCGGAGACATTGTTAGCTTTCCTATAGCACGTCTAACGGGATAATGTGGACATGTGCACATTCGGTTGTTGGATCGGCACCACCACGTAGCGGAAGAGAATATTATCCATAAGCACTCTAATTCATTAATTTTGGCATAAAAGAAACATGCTTAAACAGAGTTAATGGGTTTCAACAACGTACATTTAAAGAACCATTGAAATCTCTATTTCTAGCTGCAAAATCCTCCAAATCTTTGTGTATACCACCACAAGATCTTCCCTACTATTCTCTTGGCGCTCTAGATTGAGTTGTGAGACTCAAAATAATCTTAAATAAAATGAAATTTGAAGAAAGCTCGCTGCAACAACCAAAAATGAAGAACACATTCTTCATCTGAATTTTTCAGAAAAATCCATTCGGTTTAATCACTTCAACTTTTCTCCAATCTCTTCAACATATTACAGACTATCATGCAAAGAGATTTGCTTCATGGGATGCAGCTCATGCTTGGAGTTATTGAAGCTTGAAAGTGGTGGGTTCCTAGAGAGCAAGTTGAAGATGAAGATGAAAAACCATTTTTCATTTTTGTGTAATTTTCTATTTCCAAAATCTAAAATTGATTTTAAAATCAAAATTTATTAATTTTACAAATTAATTTCATAAATTAATTTTCTAATAAAATTAATAAATAATTATTTAAATAATTTAAATAATTCTAATTAATTTAATATCCAATATAAAATTAATGTTACACAATAAATTCATCTTTATATATTTAAATCATATTTAAATATATTTTCTCCAATTCCGTTTGATTCTAATTTGAACATTTCAAATTAACTTATCACGCTACTCTAAAGCTAATCCATTTCCAAGCTAGTATGGAGACCTCATGGACCTACATATCATGGGCTCCAACGATCCGAGATTAATGAACTAAACTCGTAAGATTGATATAACCTCTATTCGTTAACTAATGGGTCACTCTACTAAAGCTCATAGTTGAACTCCCCTCACTATAAATATATTATGTCAACTCAATGTAACCTTGATTAGTAAGTCAACCCTTCACAGGCTGTTCGTAATAACGGCTGGGTCAAATCTCTGTTCTACCCCCAAAATTACCTCTTGTTCCTTAAGTCCCCACTGATCCCCTAATGAACAATTGTTTTGTGATCCGATCAACAAAACCGAGTCCCTCTCATGCAAAATGAGAGGGTGGGATCCCTTGTTCAAAAACTAAAATCTATACTGAAGGGAACAACCTCTCTACTATCCCTACAGCGGGTAGGAGTGAATTCCCTCTTGCATCCTATGTCCCCAGCTATCTATCCGTTCTTACCCCTGCAATGAGTGTCTTATTGAGCTGGCGCTGTTGAGCCAACCCTCACCTATACAAATCTAAGGGTAATCCAAAATAAACAAGAGTTCATAGTTAGCCCAAGATTAAGGTTAAGTTACCTAGGTCATCGCTTTGAAATAGTAAGTCTTAAATAGTAAACAACGTTATAAAGTAAGAGTGACTCATTTCGTGGTCCGATCTTGTACAAACCCTTTTGCACAAGGACACCCCCATTCCTCATGTCCAACGTGAACGAATTAGGATCACTTCGTTTGTAGCACTTTAGAACTCCTTGTAACAACTGCAGAGTGGGCTGCATCCAATAGTGTTACCAGAATAAGGTACCCAACCTTATCCATATACTATAGATCAATTTGATAATTTACTCGAACCTGATCCACTTTTATGTCTCCACATAAAGTTCAAGTACTAATCCAATAGTCAAGGGACTTTTAGGTTTATTGAATTTCTATTCTAGCAATAGAACTATTCAATAACACCTTTATTGAATTTTTTCAGAATAAGTTTCATTGTTTACATACCACGAGTTTTAGGACATAAAACACAACAAACTTCCACTTGGACTAAAACTCAAGTGGTAACTTATATATCCGATATATAAGACTGAGTTTCTAAGTTTTATAGTGAAATAGAATAAATTAGGGCATCTCATACCCATCTTTACCATTCGGTATCTCTATACCCGATATTTCTCCCATTTGCCCTAGGTTATCTTGTATTCCTAGTCCTACTAGGTGATTCTCGAACACTTTAGCCGAGAGAATCCGTGTAAACATGTTAGTATACAATAGGCTTTAGATAAAATTATATGGGGATAGAATCTTATTCTCAATAATGGCTAGGAAGCACACTTTCCTCCCACTACAATGAGGTACTCTCAACTCTTTAAGCAAGACACATCTGACTTGTCTCAACAACACTTTATTAACAGTCAGATCTAGAAATCTTTAAACTTTCTATACTTTGATCTAGCCATTAAAATATCTGAATATTTACAAATGGTTTTGAACAATTTGGTTCATCACAAAGGTTGCTAAAACAAACATATTTTTTTAAAATGAACATTTCATTTATCCCAAAAATATATACAATTTGTTCTATACAAGATTAAAACGAAGTAAAATCAAGTTGCAACTTCTCCCACTAGATGAGCTAAGCAAATGGTCCAAAGGTCAAGTTAGCCCGGTTACCTTTCTCTACTCTCTTCTTGGCAACATACTGAGGGCAGTGTCTCTTCCAGTGCCCTTCTTCGTTGTAGTGGAAACATTTCCCTTTAACTGCAGCGTTATCTTTGCCTTTCTTTCCAGTAGGCTTCTTCTTCCCTTTCCTTTTGCCCTTCTTCACAAGAATACTCATATTCTTTAAAGACGAGGAAATTTTTTCCCGATGGCAAGCAATACTTTCTTGTTTTCATTTCAAAATTGAAGCTATAAAAGGAAGTACAAACACCCTTCCTGCTTACCTCACTCGAGACTTTCTTCAAGGAAAAACTAAAGAAGAGAGTGAAAGAGAGAGAGAAAAGAGCAAATGAAGTCCACTTGCAAGAAAGAAGAAAAGCATGATCAAGATCAAGAACAATAGCAACGATAAAAGATTCCTCAAACAAAAGCATTGTATTCTCAAGCGTATCAATTTATCAAAGGCGAATCATCAACGATAATGGAGAATCGAAAAGGAAAAACTCCTCCAGCATTGTCGTTATCAAATAAATTTCAAAATTTGGGATCTTTCATCCCTTCAAGGCCTTTTGCCTTAACCATCAACTCTTCCCCTATCAATTGAGTCGGTATCAACAAGAATAAATTCATAGAATAAACGAGTTTTTTGAGGATGGGTTGGAATATAATGGAAATTTGACGGAAATATTTTTTGAATTGTTTCATTCATAGATTTACCTATGAATTTTTGTTCAAGAGTTGTAATGTATGAGGTATGGGTTTTATTATGGTCAAATTCAGGCTTGGAGGACATTCCTCTCTTCTCGACAGTAGTAACATTTACTTCTGACTCTAGACCCTTTGTTCTCAACATTGTCTGGTTCGCCTGTAGCTCATTCAGTAGAGTAGTCAAGTTGTATTCAATTTTATTCTTTAATGCATTCAAAATTGCAGAAAACTCTTCAGAAGAGATTCTAGAATAAAACCAACTAGACTTCTCTTGTCCATGACAGCACTATTTACTTCTGTCACGTTAAAGTGGACCATCATGTCTAGGACATGTTCACGAACATTGGTCCCCACTTTGAAGCGACTGTTGTAAATGTACTTAATGGCATCATGCCTTAGGGTGAAGGACAATTGTCCAAACATCCCTTGCAGAGATTCCATAATTTCTTTGGAAGTACTCATATCCTCATGCTTCTTTACCAAAACATCAGATAAGCTGGCGAGGATATAAGCACGGGCTTTATCATTAGCTTTGACCCATCTGTCATATACATCTCGAACATTTTGATTTGTGTTAGAGCTAAAAATGGGAGGACAATCCTCAGTTATGAAAAATCGCAAATTGTCTATCAGAAGTATTGTGTTCAAGTTTGAATTTCAATTCACATAATTATCCCCGACCAGTTTATCCAATGCCAACACTTGTATTATTGAACTCGTCATTCTGAAATTATAAATCCAATCAAGTTTTAGCAATTTTAATAATGTACACAAGATTATACTTTTGCTACGATACTACATCAAGACATTCTTCACTAAATACTACCTCCAGAATAAATCATATTCCGATAGTCATTTAGGTACCACTTTTGGTAAGACATTATTAATACTTAATAATTCTGTAAGTGTAGACCTGCCATTTTTCAGATTTAACAAAACGATATGAGTATGCCTCCGAAATAGAAGACAATAACCAAAATAGAACTATAAGACCCTATTCATTTTACTGAAGCCTGGGTTGTTCCGAATCCTATGTTACAACTCTCCGTAGGGATAGCCATCGTTAAACCACTAGCAAAGGGCCGCTTAAAGCTAACCAACAGATTCAACATAGGAATCACATGGTTCCGACTAATGGAGGATACCGAAGGTTATTATTATTATCTTTTTATCAATGTTTGCTTTGGTTTTGGATTTTAAAAATGATGTGTTGGGTTTATAAGTTTGAGATGTTCAACTATGTAATTTGTTTTTTTGGTTTGGTGCCAGTGGATTTCTAAATGACTTGTGCTATTTATTAGGTTTCTTTTGTTATGTTTGTTTATTTAATATGTGTCTATGTTTTTTTGTTTAATAGGTATCCATCAAAAAGTACAAATCAACCTTCAAAAGAACTGTCCATCCATTGGAAGATTAAGAGAATCTTAGGAATTACAATTGAATAAAGAATGCTTCCAAAATATTTTATTTACTTGCAAAAATAAACATGAAAGATACATTACTTTATTTTGTATCATTTGTATACTTTGTTCTAAAAAATGATTACATTTTTTTTCAATGTTAATATATTTATAAATTTTCAATTATGAATGAAAGTCATGGTATTTAATATGTTATGAAATATTTAATATGTGTGGGCTGAACTCGAGTCATGAGTTTATTTTTAACACAAATATAAAAAATCATATACAAATTATTCTTGTTGAGAAAAAAAAATGTTGAGCCTTTTATAGTCATGAGCAAAGCTATAACAAAATTTATATAGTGAAAAAAAAGTGCCATCAAAAGATTATTATTGTAATTATGGCTATTAGAAAAGACCAAAATACCTTACAATAGCATAACATTAAAGCTATAAATATTTTATTATAGCGTTAAAAAAGTGCTATTATAAGATAAAGATAGCATATTATTTTAGTTATATAAATATAACTAAAAAAAGTGCTATCGTATCTATTATTTCTTGTAGTGATTGATTCAAGGAAATCAACTTCAAGGTTAGTATTCATTCTAAATGGGGCAGCAGTAGTGAGGAGTATCAAGCAAAGTTGTATTGCTGACCCCACATTGGAAGCTGAGTATGTAGCTGTAAGTGAAGCAGCAAAAGAAGCAGTATGACTCAAAAAGTTCCTAACTTATTTGGAAGTGATTCCAAATATGCACTTGCAGTTCACCCTATATGGTGATAACAGTGGAGGAGTTGTAAACTCAAAAGAACATTGAAGCCATAAACGTGGAAAGCACATCGAGCGGAACTACCATCTCCTCAGGGATATTATACATAAAAGAGACATAGTTGTCACGCAGATAGCCTCACAAGACAACTTAGCTGATCCATTTACAAAGACCATCTCGGCTAAAGTGTTTGAGGGTCACCTAGTGGGACTAGGACTACGAGATACTTTCTATTAGAGCAAATGGGAGAAATAATAGGTCTCTGATGCCCTAGTTTATTATATTTGTACTTTTGTTTTTGTTCTTTCACTATACTCAACAATGTATATATTTGTATATATTTATCCACTGGAGTTTTAGTCCAAGTGGGAGTATTGTTGGGTTGTATGTCCTAAAACTCGCAATTTATAAAGTTAAACATATTCTATTGTTGTTGGGTTTTATATCCTAAAACTCGTAGTTTGTAGAAAGATAAACATATTCTATAAATTGCATATGTAAAAGTTTAAATCCAATAAACTAAGATCCATGGCTATTATATTAATATGTGAACTTTATGTAGAGACATGAAGATGGATCAAGTTTGAGTAAATAGCTAAAATAGTCTATAGTACAATTAAGATTGGGTACCTTATTCTGGTAACACTATTGGACGCGGCCTACTCTGTAGTTGTTACAAGTTGTTGTAAAGATACCACAAATGAAGTGATCCAGATTCATTCATGTACTGACATGAGGAAGGGGGGTGTCCTATGCAATCAGTTTGCAGGAGACCAGATCAAGAAATAAGTCACTCTTACTTTATAACGTTGTTTACTATATAAGACTGACTATTACACTTAGATGACCTAGGTAAGTCGATCTTAATCCTAAGCTAACTATGAACTCCTGTTTAATTGGGATTATCCTTAGATTTTAATAGGTGAAGGTTGGCTCAACGACCCGGCTCAATAAGCCTCCAATTTTAGGGGTAAGATCGGGTAGATAGCTGGGGACATAGGGTGCAAGACGAAATTCACACCTACCCGATTTAGGGATAGGAGAAAGATGTTTCTCGTAAGTTATGAAACCCGGATTTCTATTTTCCTTACTTAAGCAAGTGATAAAAGGAATTAACTAAGTGAAAGTTAAATCCTAAGTTAAGGGGAAGGAAATTTCTAAGTGTTAAGTAGATTTTCCTTGAATAATTTAAGTTGAGCTTTAATTGGTAAAATTGCAATGAAATTTGTATAATAAATAGGTTGTTGAAAATAGTTAGTGTAATTGGTGAAAGAAGGAATGGAGATTTGAAAGGAGAAAATAATATTGGAAAAGTTGGGGAAAATTATTAAGTGGGAATAAATATAGAAATTAAGTACGTGGAATTAATGTGGAACAATATGAAGATTAAGTTTGGAAAATTCGGGGAAGAATACGGCAAAGTATGAAAAATTAGGTGAAGTACGGAGTAAGGAATTAAGGAAAAATATAGAAAATATTATTTTGGAATTATCCTAGAAGATCCGTGTAAAAGTATCACAAAGTGGTGAGCAAACGTGTACGGAGAACAATGTTCGCAATAACTAAGAGCGAGATCGTTGAGAGTGGGATCAGCGAGATCGTTGAGAGCGAGATCATTGAGATCAAGACCAGCGAGACTGGCGAGGAAATGGGAGAGAGCGAGATTGGATAGAAGATGGCAGAGAGCGAGACCAGCGAGAAAGATGGAGAGAGCGAGAGTGGAGAGAAAAGTTAAAGCGGGAGAGAGCGAGAGGGAGAGCGAGATTGGAGAGAGCAAGACCAGCGAGATTGCTGGAGAGAGCGAGAGTGAAGAGAGTGAGACTAGCGAGAAAGTGGGAGAGAGCGACACTGTCGAAAGTGGAAAGAGCGACACTGCCGAGAGCGGAAAGAGCGAGAGCGCCTATGCTAGCCTTGCTTTGTCCAATTCGAACGTCACACCCATGCCTCGCCTATGCATTGAACGGCCGAGCAAGCTTCTGGGCAATGTATTTGGACGCGTTTGGGTGGATTATGCATGTAAAAACCCTAATTTGAATACAAACAAAGCTTGAAGATGTAAGGGAAAATGTCAATTAAAATCTAGGTGTCCGATTAAGAGAAATTCTTAAACCCTAAGAAATTGTGTTGAATGCGTTTGGGAAGAACACATTCAACCAAGATGAAGTCAGGTTACGTTGATAAAGGGAGGATTAAACATTTGGCCATGCAGCCAAGTAGATGCTGTCAATCCCACGAGCAATTTGAACGACTAAAAATAGGGAGTTGGGATTTCATTTTCAAATCACACAAAAATCATAAATTTCATAGGGAAAGTAGAGGGCAGTGAGGGTTTAGAGGTATGTGTCAAATATGGACGATGAGATCTTCCAATATACTCGTGCATTTGGAGTGATTTCAAAATCACCTGAAAGCTCTGGAAATCTAGTTTTCAGAGTAGGGCTGCCGTAGGGAAAGGCTCAAAGAAACTAGGCTGGAGGTTGAGAAGAAGGCAGAAGGGTTAGACTGTCGGATCAGTTTGGGTCAGTCTTGAAGATTTTGAGATTCCGGCGAAACAACGAGGAATTATGAGCTTAACGTTTAGGGTAAGATTCCTAAGACATTTTAGAATAAGTTTGTAGAAGGAAGGATTTCAAAATAAGGTTCGGAACTATAAGTAATCTAAGTTGAAAGTTGAATCTCGATTCTAGGGGTGAAAAAGAACCAGAGGAGCTACTAGAGTGAAAAGTTCCTAAGAGTTCGAGGTGAGTGGCTAAAATGTTTTCGAACTAAAACGTTTTTAAACTGTTTTGATGCAAATGTTTTATAGAAAGCATGTTTGCGAAAATAATTCTCATGCCTACTAGTTTTCTAAAGTGGTTTCCAAGCAAGTTTGAATTGTGATTTGAACTCATGCATATTGTTGAAAAACTATTTACATATGTATATGTATTGATTTTATCCAGCAGGATTACCGTCTTTAAAGCTATGTTGTATATGTGTTATACTGTACATGCTTTAAAGAGAAAAGTTGTTTATAAATAGTTTTGGTAAAATGTGATGTCGAAGTACAAGGAGAAGGCATCCACCCAACTAGATACTGAAGTACAAGGAAAAGGTATATATTGGTACTGAAGTACGTTTGAGAAGGTACCAAGCCAATGGGATACTGAAGTACAATGGAGAAGGTATCCTAGTAGCTCGATACTGAAGTACAATAGAAGGTATCTGAGCAGTAGTACCTAATGTGTTAAGGTACTTAGTGTGGCCCCAGGTGAATAAAGTCAGAGATTCAGCAAAAGGGTTCTCTCTGGGCTAGTAGTTGGTGTTGGGATTATTTTACCAGATATATAGTACTTTGATTTGAGAAATGATTTTACTATTTTATGTTTAAAACAGTTTTATATACATTACGCTTGGAAAATATTTATGCTGCAAAAGTTTATATTTCAGATAAAACTATTTTATGAAATTATGCATGAGAATTTACTGTGTTTTCTCGGTCACTCACTGGGCGTAAGCTCACCCTATTTTCAAATGTTTTTGTTCCCCACCCCCTCAGGTAGCGGTCAAATTCTCTGAAGACAGCTCAGTATCTGCTCTGCCACTAAAGGACCAAAAGACTTGTAACCGTTTGCTAGGTGGTTACTGTTAATATTGTACACATGTTACTATTGTTCATATAGGGACTAGGGTTTGTGGGTTTTGGGACTTGTAAATCTAATGTTGTAAATACTCTAAACATATTAAGTTTCTAAGTTAATAAATTGTGGGCCTACAGCTGTCCCATTGCATATAATTTATATTTGGTATCAGAGTTATTCCGCAAGAGTTTTTACGTAGTAAATGTCAGCCTAAGGGTTGATAACTACTGCAGTCACGCCCTTCTCTAGGCTAAGAGGGTGATCTGGGGTGGGGTGTGACATAAGTACTGAATCTAGGTCTTGAACAAGGGGCCCCACCCTCTCACTGGGCTGAGAGGGATCTGGTTTAGTGACTGGATCACAAACCAATTGTTCATTAGAGGATTAGTTGGAATTTAAGGAACAAGATGTAATCTTGGGGGTAAAATAGACATTTGACCCAGCCATTATTACGAACAACCTGTGAAGGGTTAACTTACTAATCATGGTTATATCGAGTGGACATAATATATCTACAGTGAAGGGAGTGCAACTATTGACTTTAATGGACATAATATATCTACAGTTATTAAAGAAGTTGTACAAAGGTATGACTTAAAACCCTCTTATTATGGTATGAACATGCTTTATATACAGCCAAAATTAATGAATTAGAATACTTATTGATCCTTGTTGCTTCTGCTGCATACTGATATACTCCTTCAATTATCAATAAAGATGTTATTCAACATTACTTCAATAAAGGTTGGTTGTCATTGAATATATAAATTGCGCTTATAAATTATTAATCCAATAAACTAAGATCCATGGCTACTATATGAATACTTGAATTTAGGTTGGTTGTCTTATTCTGATAACACTATCGAATGTTGCCCACGCTATAGTTGTTACAATTTGTTGTAAGGTACTATAAACAAAGTGATCCTAATTCGTTTATGTATGGATATGAGGAGTGGGGGCATTCTATGCAATGAGTTTGCGTAAGATCGAACCAAGAAATAAGTCACTCGTACTTTATAACGCTGTTTATTGTTTAAGACTGACTATTTGTCACACCTCATTCTAGATTTTCCTTCTAACCTAGAACGAAGCATGAAGACATTAAACATCACTTCTCTCTATGACATCTAACGTCCCAACTCTTAACATATCCTGTACTAAAGATCGAACCCAGACATCTAAACCCATTTCAAAAAATAATCTATGTTCATTAACAGAGTTTAGGAATTTGATTCAGTTTAAATTACAATACTGTTTAAAGAGATTTATAGACCAACGGTAAGGATGATTTTGAACAAAACCTCCCATGACATGTACCTCACAAGTTCTAACTGTTCTGGAATAATTTCATATACATGCACAAACAATACAACATATGTTTTAACAACATTAGTGGCGTTTGACGGCTCAGCAGGCACCAGGAACTTGTCGCTACCTGGGGTGGGGAAAAACATAATACATGGAAAGCATGAGCTAAAGCGTAGTGAGTGGTAATTTAGTATAAACATAAATTTTCTCTTTCCAAACTTCAATGAATTATAAAAAAATATTCTATAAATTGTTGGAAACGTATATAAGATTTATTAATAGCTCAAACTCGTGTTACTCAAACAATGGCATGATCATATTTCATATAAATCACATTATAAAACATTCAGGCGTCATCAGAAAACCACACCGACCCTGTACCCGAATACTCATTTCACAACGGCGGGTTACTCTAGACAAAGAATGCACCCCGTGGAGAAAACAAAATCACAAGGTCATACGTGCACGTAGAGCTGCCTCAAGGCTAGGCATAGATACACACCATAGGCCCAGGTTACTCTGGACTCCCCGATATACTTTGGCCACATCTGACCCCGATGGTAGCTCCCTGATAGCCTGGGTGGTGCTACAGGCGCAGGTTCCTCTGGACTTACCGGTATACTCTGGCCACATCTGACCCTGGTAGCCCCCTGATCGTCTGAACGATGCTACTGAAACACATCTGACCCCGGTAGCCCCCATCACATTTTATAAATCATAGCATATTATCATATATAATTACATTCTATATCAAAACATTCAAAAATAAACCACTCACTGTTAATCGGCTCCTCCTAATAATTTTGGTTTCTCCATCTCCCGTTTATCCTAAAATTATATTGATAATCCTCTAGTTATGCTTCACATGAACATAATCCAATTATTTGAACATTAATCTTCAAGTATAACCAATTTCACTTAAACTTTTGTCAAATCCCTAATTTGATCCAAGGTAGACTTTGCTTTGTAAATCGGTCCTTCAATTACTCTAAAATTTACTCAAGACCTTAAAATTAATCTTCAATATGAACTAGTTCTATTCCAATTTTCCTTAATTTTTCTCATTAATCCTAATTAGGGTTTACTTCAAATTAACCCATTAATCAACTTCATAGTTGACTTAGATCCCAATATCTTCTAATTTCAGGTTTAATGTATCATAACAAATCATAACAATACCAATTGGATCCCTAATTATGCTTGAGAACACCTAAATTAACCTAAAATTAATTTTTCAACTTTTAATGACGGACAATAGATGACAGACAAGCGTCAAACCAGGAAAGTCAACTCTTTCTTCAACCTCCAGCCCATAAATTTCCAGATTTGGCCTCTATTTTTCCGGTGAGCGTTTCCAACTTAAATTCATCATGTTTTGGCCAGTTAAAGCTTAAGTAGCCTATATAAACCTTTTACCTATCCTCTTAATTAACTTACCTCAAAGTTTGGACGTCCGAATTGCCCTAGATCTCCCGGAATTGACCAAACTCTCCACGGTGCCCCTGTTTTTCCGGCGCGAAGTAGCAGAAATTTTAGAGCTTAAATTCATAAATTCCAGCCAACAACGATCTGATTAAAGACCATAGAGTTCTAGAAGAATCTTATAAGTAACTTAAGTTTAAAATTGGAGCTTTGAATTAGCCTCTAACGCCACGAATTTGCTAAAAACCCGAGCATTCTCTTTTTTCATGATAACTCTATCGCCACTGTTTTTCTTCGTTTTCCTTACTTTTGCGGCCAAATTTCTTCAAATAAAGCCTCCTACGAGCTTCTTCTTTACTTCCTATTTAATTTGGTTGCATTTTGCCTAATTTGCCTTCACATGACGACCCTAATTCGGAAACAAGTTTTTCATCTTCTTCGGTTGGCCAAACTAAAAAAAAATCGAAATTCCCTTTTTCTCTTCATTTTTCAGCTTTAGTTTCCGGTTTAACATGTGCCCAGATGATTAATCCTTGACCTCAAAGCCATCCAATAAGAAATTTCAATAGAAAGTATCTCAAATTTTCCAAAATCTCTCAAATTCTCTTTTTTCCTCTTCCTCTCGGTTTTCATCATTTTCCATTAATTTCCTTTAATTTCCAGCACATTTATTCCCAATAAGCCTTAAACAAGCAAAATTTTTAAAACTCAGAAATTACTAAAATTTCACCGCTTTTCAAAATGTTGACTTTTCTTCTACTTTGACTTTGTCTATTTGACCGTTGACTTTGACAATTGACTTTCACCTATCCCGCATATGCAAAATTCATCATCAAATTTATTTTACATGCTTAACTAGGTCTGTTACCCCCAAATTATTCCTCAAATCCTTATTTCCTCTTCCTAAATGAAACAAACGTCAATCCAAATCTTTTTATTTTTAATTATAATCTTAACAAGAGATCCACATCAAACTTTATCTCGAGACCCGAGTTCAATCTCAACTATATGCATCATAATATTTTAAGAAAGAGTAAAAGAAGAGAGGGCTTACACTATTTCTCTTCGATGATCTAGGTAACTCGATCTTAATCCCGAGCTAATTATGAACTCCTGTTTATTCGAGATTATCCTTAGATTTGCATAGGTGAGAGTTGGCTCAACAGCGTCAGCTCAATAAGCCTCCTATTTCAGGGGTAAGACCTGGAAGATATCTGGGGACATAGGGTTCAAGAAGAAATTCACGCCTACCCAATTTAGAGATAACGAGAAAGGTTGTTCTCTTAAGTACTGAATCCAGGTCTTGAACAGGGGGCCTCACCATCTCGTTGGCCCGAAAGGGATCCGGTTTAGTGATTTGATCACAAACCAATTGTTCATTAGAGGATCAGTGAAACTTAAGGAGCAAGATGTAATATCGATAGTAAAACAGCATATTGACCTAGCCGTTATTACAAACCACCTGTGAAACGTCTACTTACTGATTATGGTTAAATCAACTGGCCAAAAATATATCTATAGTGAGGAGAGTGAAATTAACGAGCTATAGTGGTGTGACTTGGTAGTTAAGGAATACTGATTAATTTGGTCTAAAGAGTTTTAGCCAATTAATCTTAAATCGTTGGAACTCATGATCTATAGGTCTATAAGGTCCTTTTACTAGCTCGTAAAACATACCTTGAATTATTGAATTGAATGAATATAGAATGATATCAATTTGAATTGTTCAAATTGAATTTCAGTTTGAAAATGTTCGAATTATAATTAAGGTTTGAATTCTAAAAAGTTCAAATTCAAATTAAGGTTTATATTAAATTGTTATTTAATTAATGAAATATGTTTAATTAATTAAAAATCAAATTAATTTCCATTTTCAATTCAATTTCAGAAACTATATTTTGAAATTTTTTATTTAATTAATTGTGAATTAATTAAATTTAGTTTTTAATTAATTCAATATAAAAGGAATTGAAAATAAAAAAACCTTAGTAGTGGATTTATCCACAATCTGTGAACGCATGAGGTGGTTTTATTCTGATACACGCACCTAGCACTCTTTTGAGTGAAGTTTGAGGTGGCTTTCAGCTGGATCTACATACCTACAATTAGAAGAAGATTAAAATTTTGCTGAAATATCTGGTTGAAGAGTTGATTTTTTTTTTTTTTCTTCTGAAAAAGCTCTTCTTACATAAAAAACCCACACAAAGTCTCTTCAAAATTCACTCCATTTTGAGTTCCACCACTCAAATTCAAAGCTGAGAAAGTAGAGAAGATCTCTTGGTGGTTCACTGAAGAGTTGGAACTAGAATCACATGAAGAGAAGCTGGAAATTGGAAGAATTCATCAAAGATATGTAGCTTAGAAACCGTTTTTTGAAGTTTCTATTTAAGCATTGTTTTAGAAATCAAATTAAATGTAATTAGAGTGCTTATTGATTTTGTTTGCTTCCGTTGCATGTTATCTTATCCTAACACTATAGTGGTATGTCTCGGTTGTTAATGAATATTGATTAAATTCAGGTTAAAGATTTTAAACGATAAATCTCGAATTATTTGAGCTCATGATCTGTAGGTTTATAAGGTCTCTCTACTAGCTCGTAAAAGATTAAACCTTGGATTAGAAAATTGAGCGAATTTCAAGTGTTCAAATTCGAAATTAGGGTTTGGAATTTGAAATATTCGATTTTATTTTTAGGGTTTGGATAATTATATTCAATATAATTAAACGTTTAAATTTATCTAAATTAAACGTAATCGGAGAGTTTAAAATATTTAAATACTTATTTAAATATTGAATACATGAATAAGATTCATATTTATAAATTCAATTTTTAGAATTGAATTTTATTTTCATCTAAACTAATTTTAAAGTAAAATTAATTAGAATTAAAAATGATAAATTAAAATTAAAATTTAATTTGAGTGAAAAATCCAACATTGATTTTTAGTGCATTTTTCCACATTTCAACACTTAGGCCACTCACTTAGTGCTGATGGAAGCCTTAATTAGCTGAATAAGTTAGTGCTTGCACGATCTATCTTGATGAATACTCCAAATTTTAGGAGATTACATTCATGCAATCTTATTTTCTGAGAATTTCAAGCAATAATTGTTTTCGCCTTCAAACTCTCTTAATCACACTCAATCCCCCTCAATTTTGAGTTTCCACCCCTCAATCTTAGGCTTAGAATGGTAGAGAAGAGCCTGGTGGTCTACTAGAGTTTTGAAGTTTCAATTTTGTGGATTAGGCAAGGAGCAAGAGGAAATCAACAAAGGTATACACACATAAAACCCTCTTTCTATTGAAACTATTTCTTTGCATGCTTTGAACTCAAATGAAGTGTAATTAGAGTACCTAATGATTCTGTCTGCTTCCGTCTTATGCTTGTTTACTCAATCATGAAGGATATGCTACATGCCTGTGTACTGTAGTTCAAAAGAAGCTGGGATTCTAATCTACCATCAATAGAATTTGCTTACAATAACAGTTATCGTTCCAGCATCGGAATAGCACTGTAAACAACATTCTATGGTAAAGGGATGTAGAAGTCCTTTATGCTAGGATGAAGTTGAAGAAAGGAAGTTATTGGGACAAAAACTAGTTCAAGCTGCTATTGAAAATGTGAAGCTGACCAAGGAGAAATTGAATACAGCTCGAGATAGACATAAGAGTTATGCAGATAAACGACGTAGGGATTTAGAATTTGAGGTTGGTGATAGGGTCTTCCTCAAATTATCTCCATGGAAAGGTGTCCTACATTTTGGAAGGAAAGGGAAACTGAGCCCGAGATACATCGAACCTTATGAGATTCTGGAACGCATAGGGCCATCAGCCTATCAGTTAACACTACCTATGGAGTTATCTAAAAATCATGATGCCTTTCATGTTTCCTTCTTAAGGAAATATGTCCTAGATTGACGCATGTTCTTGGGTCTCAACCCATGTAGCTAAAGGAAAACTTATCATATGAGGAGGAGCCCTTGTGGATACTAGACAAGAAGGAGTAGGTGTTATGAAACAAGACGATACTACTGGTTAAAACGCTGTGGAGAAACTACATAGTAGAAGAAACAACTTGGGAGGGTGAAGATCGGATGAAAACCAAGTAGCCACATCTATTCTCCTGATGACGTTCACTGAATTTCAAGGACAAAATTTCAATAAGGTAGTCATAACTTGTAAGCATTAAATCTTTGTTATTTTACTAAATTTTTGTTATTTTACTTAAGCTTAAGTTAGATTTAAATAACTCATTAGGATTGATTTGCATGAATTAAAGTGAACTCTGTGAAATTAAGGTTGCAACTTGAGCGAAGTTTAGTAGAAGTGTTGAATATGAAAATAAAAAGGGAATTTTTTAAAGGATATTGTTACTTTTTAAGGAGAACTAAGGCTAAATAGGAAATGTAGGGGAAAGAAGTTAAACTATGTGAAGGAAATTACCTAAGGATTGTAAATATAGAAAGGGAATGAAAGAGGTGTGAGACCCGAGAGGCATAGAGTTAGAAGTTTTCAAAATTGTTAGGGAATTCGAGTAAAAATTGTATAATGTTAAGTAATTTCTTTTATATGAATTTCAAGATAATGGATGAGGTATGAGATAAATAAGATTTAGTTGGTTAAAAAGTTGGAGGAGGAGCTGGCAAGAAATTAAGTGAGGCAAGGAATGTGTTGCTGGTTGCATATAAAAAGGGAGGTAGAATTGGCCAGTGTTCACAACTCACTTTTGAAAACCGAGAATTTCATCAGCCAAATCTCATAAAGATCAAAGAAGTAGACGATGGAGGGAAACCATGGTGAATCTTGATCGAAAGGTTGGTGAAAATCAAAGGATACCAAAACCTGGTCTAAAATTCGGGCAAACCTGAGTATGGTGAAGATATGAGTTGATTTTTGGCTGGTGAAGAGGACTCAAAGGCTCAAATTCAAAGGTTAGTTACTTTAAAGGTTATTTAAGTTTTTATGTAAGAAAGTTTTATTCAATTCGGCTGGAAATGGAGAATTTTGTGCTGAAAATGCAATTGGAAACGATGGTCTGATCAAAGGGCTATCGGCTGAAAGTTGAAGAAGACTAGCTTGTTGGAGCCTGTGGACGCATCGTTGGGCAATCGATACCTCACGCACACCCGTGCATTGTCACATGCGCGCCAACCATGCACTCCACACCCTTCTTGCATTCAGCAGCGTCTGTCCGCTCATCCTTTGCATTCAACAATGCTTGTCCATGCCTAGCGCATTGCAGCGTGTCGTCTAGCACCCATAAGCCTGCCCTTATGCGCGTGTCCTAGCACCCACACCCTAACCTTTTGTTTCAAAATGTTCAAGAAAATACCAGATGAAACCAAATGAAAATTAAGGAAGTCAAAGATTAAGAAAGAAAAACATGAGGGAACTGTAATCGTTGAATCCTAAGAAGGGTTCTATATTCATTCATAATGTCATAGTCTTCTATTATTATGAGCTAATACACATTAAAAAACGAGCATTGAACATCAAAAGAAATATAACTCTCAACTTGATCATCATGATCAAACAAAAGTCACTTAGTATTTTTCCCTTACACTCCTTCTCACTCGTCAAATTATAGCCATAAATGGCTAAAAGGTATTAGATATATAGTGGGATTCGAAATAAGATTTCCATGTGTTGAAGAATGAAATCCACAACAAACATTGAGCAATTGAAGCTTCTATGTCAGTTGTACATTCAGTCAGTCATTTGGTCTTCATAACTCACAGTGGTAGATTGAACACACTAAGATATTATGCCCATTAATTCTACTACTCTAAAATTATTTTTAAATCTAAAATGTTTTTTTTTTTTATTTTCTTATAAATAGACGACAAAGAGTTTGATTTTAGAGATAGATTTATTTCTCCCTATTTTCCATCTCTTTGATTTTCTCCAAGAAAAAGTTTTTTTCTTGTTTCCAAGACTTTTCTGACGAGTGCCCGTCTGTCAAGAGTGTTATGTTAACCTTAGGAAGAAATCGGTGTGAGACGATTAGCATTACATAGATCTGTAACAATCAAATGATTTTAAAACAATAGGTTTGTAACTGTCATACACTTTCATTGAAACATTAGATATGTAATCGTTTACTGGCTGCAAGATCTGTAACCATCAAAACGACAAGTCATTCCCAACAACGTTACAACTTCAAACCTAAAGGATCACATAAAACAAGATTCAGATGCAGTAGAATATAGCATAGATTTTTTTTAATTTTCTTTTGAATGTAACGATCAGTGTATCCCGTAAGTAAAAATGAATTTTCTTTTAACTAGGATTATCACAATTTTTTTTGAAAAATAATATTTTGATTTAAATTAATGTGTGAAATTATGAAGATATCAAATCATACAAATAATAAAAAAGATATATGTGTTTTAAACTAATATACGATTATCACGAAATTTTTAGAAAAAATAAATAAATATTTTGGTTTTTGAACTAAAGATTAAAATTAGGAGGACAATCAAATCATTCAAATGAAAAATAATGCCAAAAAGAAAAAAAAAATTAAAAGATGGTTATGACAAAATTAAAAAGCAAAATATTTTGGCTTTAAGTTAAAATTTGAAATTAAGAGATAATCAAATAGTCTAAATAAAATATTTTTTATATTTAACCCTCTAATAACATTCTCATATTTTTCATCAAATACAACTAAAGTACGTATTTTTAACATGATAAAACACGTGCACATTCAACTAGTTTTTTACTAGTATTTTATATCTCTTTTCCGAAAATATAGTGACTCCATTAAATATAGGATATTTGTAATATATAGTAGAGTAAGAGAAAAAATCTAAAAATGTATTACATCCTTAAAATACTTGTAAATATGAATGAGTTGACTAGTCAATCTTTAAATTTTTTTAATTTCCAATTTTGCCCACCCTTGTCTTATCTTGTTGTACACATTTTTTTGTAGTCTTTTTTTTTCTCTTCTTTGATTTTTGCTTCTTTTATCCATTTTTTCATTTTTTTTCGTTTTCTTTTCTTTTCTTTCTCAGTTTTTGTTACTTCCCTTTCTTTTTTTCATTCTTTCTTTTATCCTATTTTTGCTTCTTTCCTTTATTTTTTTTATTTTCTTTCATTTTCTTATTTTTCCCTTTTATTTTCTTTTCTTTATTTTTTATTTTCTTTTATTTCCTTCTTTTTTCCTTTTACCTTTCTTTTCTTTTTTAATTTTCTTTTCTTTCTTCGATTTTTTCTTTTTTTGTTTTTATTTTCTTTCTTTGGTTTTTTATTATTTCTTTTATTATTTTTATTTTCATTCATTTCTCCAATTTTTGTTTCTTCTCTTTTCCTTTTTTATTATTTTATTATTTTATTTTATTTTCTTTCTCCCTTTTTACCTTTCTTTTATCTTTTATCTTTTTATTTTTCTTTCATTTTTTGGTTTTTGCTTTCTTTTTTTCTATTTAATTTTCTTTCCTTTCTTTAGTTTTTGCTTATTCTCTTTCTCTTATTTTTAAAATTTTTCTTTCCTTTATCTGAATTTTTTCTATCATTGATAGCTTAATCTTTGATAGAAATCTATCATTGATAGCCAACTTAGTGAATTTAATTAATAAAGTTGAATCTCGAACTAAAATGTAAGTGGAATGCCTAGAAGTTATCACTAATAGCATGTTTATCAGTGATAGAAGCTATCATCGAAAAGAAAATGGACTTATAAATGTTTAGGAACAATAAGAAAGGGGCAAAAAGGTGTTCAGTGGTTATGGTTGATAGAAGCTACTACTGATAGCATGTTACAAGTGATAGAAGCTAATACTAATAGCATGTTTAGATTATTATTGGGTGTTAGATAATTTCTACTAATAGATTATTTGTTGTTTAGATTATTTAGACGAAGCTTCATAATATTTTATCATTTTTTAAAAAAAATTTTAAGAAGAAAAACTTGTTTTGACGTTTCTAATTTCTCTCAGGTTTGTGATTAATAAATCATACCACAAAAAGGAAAGAAAATCAATTTGTTAGCTCGAATGATAATATATATATATATTACATTACTCGATTCTTTGAGCATAGTGCTTGAACTGCTAATCTTGCAGATAAATTAGTAGCATTGCCCAATCCAAACGACTTTGCAGATACATCAATTGAACAATTTTCCATACCAATGCAAGTCTTTTCTACCAAAAGAGCACTATTTGAAACATCCCATGAACCTTTTTTGAATGAACCACATTTTCCCTCTGGATTTCCATAGCTAGAAAATTGGATTTCAGAGATGATATGCCCTCCCTGACAAGACAACTCTAACGTACATCCTTCATTAGCATTTCCACATATTGTTCCCACAGTGATGGTCTGAACTATGACTTGTTGAGGATTTCCACAAATTTCTTCAAACAAAACCAACGTGTTGGTGTCATCCGATAGAAACGATCTTGGAACGTGATACCATCTTTGGGAAGGATTCCCACAATTTCCAACGCACTTGCTAGGGTCATATGCGCCTCTATAATCACAGGTTGCGCTGCAACTATCATTGCCAGCAATGAAAGAAGGCCAAAATCGACCTATGCTTTGTCCATTTACCCAAGCCTGACCTTTTCCCATTCCTTGCATGTCCAATGCTACAGGGTCAATTCCTGAGGGTGTCTTAAAGCTTGTTTTGTACCATGTCATTCTCCTGCCAATAGATTTTTTATTTAATGTGCTCCATTTTGTTCTCTGTGAGAACATTGGGTTGTAAAGTTGCTTCATTTCTCCATTTAATCCAACCTTATAAGACCATAAATTTGATGACAAATCAGTTGTGACATTTCCATCTCCAATAAGATAAATGGGACCTCCATCAATTCCAGTTGGCACCGTGTCATAAAATGCATCATAATTTTTCAATCCTACTGTTGCACTCAAAAGGGTTATGGTGTTGGTTCCGACTTTTAATAGAATGGGTTTCTCAAATACAAAACTCTGGCCATTGCTTCCCCATTGCGATCCAATGTACCGTCTATTAACAAAGGCATGAAGCACATGACCTTTTGTATTCACTTGTAGAGTTACATTTTGAAGTGAAGATGTTGAATTAGTTTCAACATTTGTCATATACCACAAGTAGTCACTAAAATCAACCGTGGTTCCTTTTTGTTCCAAAAGAAGGTTTGCATTAAATGTACCTTTTCCTTGTAGAGTATCTCTCATGGGCTCCGGAGCCCAAACCCACGACAGTGCATTTTCCTTCTCATTCTGCACCTTCACAAACATAGATGTTTGGGAATTGATCTTTGCAGTGTTGAAAAGCTCTTTGTTGCAACCGTTAAGAATGCTCACAGACCAAGCTGGTACAAAGTACTTTCCATCTGCCTGCAAATCTATGGTAGCATCATTGCTGGCATCAGTGTTGCTCAAAAAACAAAACCTCTCCCCTACTGTGGGGTTGGAGAATTTCGTTAAAGTAACAAAGCTACCAAATTTTTGGTCTGAACGGGTGCCGTTGGTGAGAATCTTCTCTCCCATTTTGATGGATTCGTGGAGTTGTTTGAGATGTCCCCATTTGGGTTGATTCACGTTTCCATATTCATCAAGTGGGGCGTTGTAATCATACGACGTAGTAATGAATGGACCTCCCGATGTTCTTCCAAAGTTTGTGCCTCCATGATACATGTAATAGTTGTTAAACACACCACCAGATTGAAAAAATCTTGCCACAGAAAAAGCTACATCTTCTGCACTTCTATAAGGGTCTTTATCGCCCCATTTCTTGAACCATCCCACCCAATTTTCAGTAAACATTTTTGGGCTCTTAGGATTGTTAGGACTAAAGTTATCACAATAGAATCCATTGCATGTATTGATGATAGGTTGTGGGGCATCACTTTGTTGGCACATGATCCATGGAACACCAATATTGAGAGATTCAGCCATTTGAGCACACCAGTTGATATATGTTTTTCCTGCGCTTCCATATGGGGTCATCACGTTTCCATACTCGTTCTCGATTTGAGCTAAGATTATTGGCCCCCCTTGTGATGCAAAGAGGTTGGCTTGTTTGCACATATTCACTATCTTTGTTGTGAAAGTTTGCATTTCATTCTTGTAGACTTGATTGTCAGTTCGAAGTTGGATTCCCGGCATATTATGCAACCACAGTGGAAAGCCTCCATAGTTCCACTCGGCACACACGTAAGGACCAATCCTCATCACAACATATAGCCCAGCCTCTTGAACGAGTTGGAAGAATTTGATAAAGTTTAGATGTCCAGAGAAATCATATTTTCGTCGTCGAGGTTCGTGGCGATCCCAAAAAATGTACGTCTCGATTGCATCAAGTCCACCATCTTTAGCTTTTTGAATAAGATCAGGCCACATTGCTTCGGTGCTGCGTGGATAATGAATTGATCCTGAGAAGATAACACGTCGTTCACCATTGATAATTATGGCATTTGAATCATAGGAGACACTGTCTCCTTTACAAAAAGAAAAGCAAGATAAAGTTGCAAAGAGAGGAAGAACAAGCCATTGAAGGTTAACCATCTTTGATTTTAAAACTTTAGGTGTTTGGTTTATGTCGGAATCAATGTGTTTATATACAAGGAATCTACGTAAATATGTGATAGGTCTTTCCATCAATCTTTGTACTCTTTTTGTTGATGAATTCTAAATATAGGAATAATGTAAGTGAATTTAGCTGGCCAAACTTGATCGGTATGAGTTGCTTTAGTGAAATTTGGAAAATACTCTTTTTAGAAAAGAATTTCAAAAATATTGTTCGACCTTATCCTGAAATAACCTATCACCCAATTAAAAATATTACACCAAAAGTCTGTTTTCCCATAAAGGATTTGCGTATTCATTTTTCATCTTTGGTTTTAATTTTAAAGACATCAACTTCACATGAGTAATAAAGTATGGCTAATAAATTCAATTATAGTGAAAGTTGAGTTTGAGTTTTGTCTCATTAGTGTGAAGCTCATGAATTTGAGTATCTTTCTTCAAATTTTTGATTTTTTGATTTTTCATTTTGTGCATTGGGGTCATATAATAAAATAGTACATGGTAAACAAAATAGGTTTCCATATGATTTTAGCTCTCAACTCTAGGTTCAATTTTTTGTTGTCCTCATTTTTCTAAGGAAGTATACATTTTCTTCCTTATTTTATTTTTAAGTTAGTCCTGGATTAAAAGGGAATTACTGGAGGAATTTTTTTTTACTAATTTGGAATTTCTGGAAAAGAAGTGAAATTCAAGGAGACCGGGCCAGGAGTTATGCTTGGAAAATTCTTGAAGGATAAACAGGAGGACTGTGAGTGGTTTTATTATTTTGTTATGTTGAATTCTATATATATATGTTATGATATATATGTGTAATGTTTGGAAATTGGCATGGTGGGGAAGTGCGTTTTCTAGATTTTATTGGTTGATTTAACTCATGATATTTTGCTTGTTGTGACTCGCATTTAAAACCGAGATTGTACCCGGAGACATTGTTAGCTTTCCTATAGCACGTCTAACGGGATAATGTGGACATGTGCACATTCGGTTGTTGGATCGGCACCACCACGTAGCGGAAGAGAATATTATCCATAAGCACTCTAATTCATTAATTTTGGCATAAAAGAAACATGCTTAAATAGAGTTAATGGGTTTCAACAACGTACATTTAAAGAACCATTGAAATCTCTATTTCTAGCTGCAAAATCCTCCAAATCTTTGTGTAGACCACCACAAGATCTTCCCTACTATTCTCTTGGTGCCCTAGATTGAGTTGTGAGACTCAAAATAATCTTAAATAAAATGGAATTTGAAGAAAGCTCGCTGCAACAACCAAAAATGAAGAACACATTCTTCATCTGAATTTTTCAGAAAAATCCATTTGGTTTAATCACTTCAACTTTTCTCCAATCTCTTCAATATATTACAGACTATCATGCAAAGAGATTTGCTTCATGAGATGCAGCTCATGCTTGGAGTTATTGAAGCTTGAAAGTGGTGGGTTCCTAGTGAGCAAGTTGAAGATGAAGATGAAAAACCATTTTCCATTTTTGTGTAATTTTCTATTTCCAAAATCTAAAATTGATTTTAAAATCAAAATTTATTAATTTTACAAATTAATTTCATAAATTAATTTTCTAATAAAATTAATAAATAATTATTTAAATAATTTAAATAATTCTAATTAATTTAATATCCAATATAAAATTAATGTTACACAATAAATTCATCTTTATATATTTAAATCATATTTAAATATATTTTCTCCAATTCCGTTTGATTCTAATTTGAACATTTCAAATTAACTTATCACGCTACTCTAAAGCTAATCCATTTCCAAGCTAGTATGGAGACCTCATGGACCTACATATCATGGGCTCCAACGATCCGAGATTAATGAACTAAACTCGTAAGATTGATATAACCTCTATTCGTTAACTAATGGGTCACTCTACTAAAGCTCATAGTTGAACTCCCCTCACTATAAATATATTATGTCAACTCAATGTAACCTTGATTAGTAAGTCAACCCTTCACAGGCTGTTCGTAATAACGGCTGGGTCAAATCTCTGTTTTACCCCCAAAATTACCTCTTGTTCCTTAAGTCCCCACTGATCCCCTAATGAACAATTGTTTTGTGATCCGATCAACAAAACCGAGTCCCTCTCATGCCAAATGAGAGGGTGGGATCCCTTGTTCAAAAACTAAAATCTATACTGAAGGGAACAACATCTCTACTATCCCTACAGCGGGTAGGAGTGAATTCCCTCTTGCATCCTATGTCCCCAGCTATCTATCCGTTCTTACCCCTGCAATGAGTGTCTTATTGAGCTGGCGCTGTTGAGCCAACCCTCACCTATACAAATCTAAGGGTAATCCCAAATAAACAAGAGTTCATAGTTAGCCCAAGATTAAGGTTAAGTTACCTAGGTCATCGCTTTGAAATAGTAAGTCTTAAACAGTAAACAACGTTATAAAGTAAGAGTGACTCATTTCGTGGTCCGATCTTGTACAAACCCTTTTGCACAAGGACACCCCCATTCCTCATGTCCAACGTGAACGAATTAGGATCACTTCGTTTGTAGCACTTTAGAACTCCTTGTAACAACTGCAGAGCGGGCTGCATCCAATAGTGTTACCAGAATAAGGTACCCAACCTTATCCATATACTATAGATCATTTTGATAATTTACTCGAACCTGATCCACTTTTATGTCTCCACATAAAGTTCAAGTACTAATCCAATAGTCAAGGGACTTTTAGGTTTATTGAATTTCTATTCTAGCAATAGAACTATTCAATAACACCTTTATTGAATTTTTTCAGAATAAGTTTCATTGTTTACATACCACGAGTTTTAGGACATAAAACCCAACAAACTTCCACTTGGACTAAAACTCAAGTGGTAACTTATATATCCGATATATAAGACTGAGTTTCTAAGTTTTATAGTGAAATACAATAAATTAGGGCATCTCATACCCATCTTTACCATTCGGTATCTCTATACCCGATATTTCTCCCACTTGCCCTAGGTTATCTTGTATTCCTAGTTCATTTTGATAATTTACTCGAACCTGATCCACTTTTATGTCTCCACATAAAGTTCAAGTACTAATCCAATAGTCAAGGGACTTTTAGGTTTATTGAATTTCTATTCTAGCAATAGAACTATTCAATAACACCTTTATTGAATTTTTTCAGAATAAGTTTCATTGTTTACATACCACGAGGTTTAGGACATAAAACCCAACAAACTTCCACTTGGACTAAAACTCAAGTGGTAACTTATATATCCGATATATAAGACTGAGTTTCTAAGTTTTATAGTGAAATACAATAAATTAGGGCATCTCATACCCATCTTTACCATTCGGTATCTCTATACCCGATATTTCTCCCACTTGCCCTAGGTTATCTTGTATTTCTAGTCCTACTAGGTGATTCTCAAACACTTTAGCCGAGAGAATCCGTGTAAACATGTTAGTATACAATAGGCTTTAGATAAAATTATATGGGGATAGAATCTTATTCTCAATAATGGCTAGGAAGCACACTTTCCTCCCACTACAATGAGGTACTCTCAACTCTTTAAGCAAGACACATCTGACTTGTCTCAACAACTCTTTATTAACAGTCAGATCTAGAAATCTTTAAACTTTCTATACTTTGATCTAGCCATTAAAATATCTGAATATTTACAAATGGTTTTGAACAATTTGGTTCATCACAGAGGTTGCTAAAACAAACATAATTTTTTAAAATGAACATTTCATTTATCCCAAAAATATATACAATTTGTTCTATACAAGATTAAAACGATGTAAAATCAAGTTGCAACTTCTCCCACTAGATGAGCTGAGCAAATGGTCCCAAGGTCAAGTTAGCCTGGTCACCTTTCTCTACTCTCTTCTCGGCAACATACTGAGGGCAGTGTCTCTTCAAGTGCCCTTCTTCATTGTAGTGGAAAAATTTCCCTTTAACTGCAGCATTATCCTTGCCTTTCTTTCCAGTAGGCTTCTTCTTCCCTTTCCTTTTGCCCTTCTTCACAGGAATACTCATATTCTTTAAAGACGAGAAAATTTTTGTCCGATGGCAAGCAATACTTTCTTATTTTCATTTCAAAATTGAAGCTATAAAAGGAAGTACAAACTCCCTTCCGGATTACCTCACTCGAGAATTTCTTCAAGGAAAAACTAAAGAAGAGAGTGAAAGAGAGAGAGAAAAGAGCAAATGACGTCCACTTGCAAGAAAGAAGAAAAGCATGATCAAGATCAAGAACAACAGCATGGATCAACAGTTCCTCAAACCAAAGCATTGTATTCTCAAGCGTATCAATTTATCAAAGGCGAATCATCAACGATAATGGAGGATCGAAAAGGAAAAACTCCTCAAGCATTGTCGTTATCAAATAAATTTCAAAATTTGGGATCTTTCATCCCTTCAAGGCCTTTTGCCTTAACCATCAACTCTTCCTCTATCAATTGAGTCGGTATCAACAAGAATAAATTCATAGAATAAACGAGTTTTTTGAGGATGGGTTGGAATATAATGGAAATTTGACGGAAATATTTTTTGAATTGTTTCATTCATAGATTTACCTATGAATTTTTGTTCAAGAGTTGTAATGTATGAGGTATGGGTTTTATTATGGTCAACTTCAGGCTTGGAGGACATTCCTCTCTTCTCGACAGTAGTAACATTTACTTCTGACTCTAGACCCTTTGTTCTCAACATTGTCTGGTTCGCCTGTAGCTCATTCAGTAGAGTAGTCAAGTTGTATTCAATTTTATTCTTTAATGCATTCAAAATTGCAGAAAACTCTTCAGAAGAGATTCTAGAATAAAACCAACTAGACTTCTCTTGTCCATGACAGCACCATTTACTTCTGTCACGTTAAAGTGGACCATCATGTCTAGGACATGTTCACGAACATTGGTCCCCACTTTGAAGCGACTGTTGTAAATGTACTTAATGGCATCATGCCTTAGGGTGAAGGACAATTGTCCAAACATCCCTTGCAGAGATTCCATAATTTCTTTGGAAGTACTCATATCCTCATGCTTCTTTACCAAAACATCAGATAAGCTGGCGAGGATATAAGCACGGGCTTTATCATTAGCTTTGACCCATCTGTCATATGCATCTCGAACATTTTGATTTGTGTTAGAGCTAAAAATGGGAGGACAATCCTCAGTTATGAAAAATCGCAAATTGTCTATCAGAAGTATTGTGTTCAAGTTTGAATTTCAATTCACATAATTATCCCCGACCAGTTTATCCAATGCCAACACTTGTATTATTGAACTCGTCATTCTGAAATTATAAATCCAATCAAGTTTTAGCAATTTTAATAATGTACACAAGATTATACTTTTGCTACGATACTACATCAAGACATTCTTCACTAAATACTACCTCCAGAATAAATCATATTCCGATAGTCATTTAGGTACCACTTTTGGTAAGACATTATTAATACTTAATAATTCTGTAAGTGTAGACCTGCCATTTTTCAGATTTAACAAAACGATATGAGTATGCCTCCGAAATAGAAGACAATAACCAAAATAGAACTATAAGACCCTATTCATTTTACTGAAGCCTGGGTTGTTCCGAATCCTATGTTACAACTCTCCGTAGGGATAGCCATCGTTAAACCACTAGCAAAGGGCCGCTTAAAGCTAACCAACAGATTCAACATAGGAATCACATGGTTCCGACTAATGGAGGATACCGAAGGTTATTATTATTATCTTTTTATCAATGTTTGCTTTGGTTTTGGATTTTAAAAATGATGTGTTGGGTTTATAAGTTTGAGATGTTCAACTATGTCATTTGTTGTTTTGGTTTGGTGCTAGTGGATTTCTAAATGACTTGTGCTATTTATTAGGTTTCTTTTGTTATGTTTGTTTATTTAATATGTGTCTATGTTTTTTTGTTTAATAGGTATCCATAAAAAAGTACAAATCAACCTTCAAAAGAACTGTCCATTGGAAGATTAAGAGAATCTTAGGAATTACAATTGAACAAAGAATGCTTCCAAAATATTTTATTTACGTGCAAAAATAAACATGAAAGATACATTACTTTATTTTGTATCATTTGTATACTTTGTTCTAAAAAATGATTACATTTTTTTTCAATGTTAATATATTTATAAATTTTCAATTATGAATGAAAGTCATGGTATTTAATATGTTATGAAATATTTAATATGTGTGGGCTGAACTCGAGTCATGAGTTTATTTTTAAAACAAATATTAAAAATCATATACAAATTATTCTTGTTGAGAAAAAAAAAGTTGAGCCTTTTATAGTCATGAGCAAAGCTATAACAAAATTTATATAGTGAAAAAAAAGTGCCATCAAAAGATTATTATTGTAATTATGGCTATTAGAAAAGACCAAAATACCTTACAATAGCATAAGATTAAAGCTATAAATATTTTATTATAGCGATAAAAAAGTGCTATTATAAGATAAAGATAGCATATTATTTTAGTTATATAAATATAACTAAAAAAAGTGCTATCGTATCTATTATTTCTTGTAGTGATTGATTCAAGGAAATCAACTTCAAGGTTAGTATTCATTCTAAATGGGGGAGCAGTAGTGAGGAGTATCAAGGAAAGTTGTATTGTTGACCCCACATTGGAAGCTGAGTATGTAGCTGCAAGTGAAGCAGCAAAAGAAGTAGTATGACTCAAAAAGTTCCTAACTTATTTGGAAGTGATTCCAAATATGCACTTGCCAGTCACCATATATGGTGATAACAGTGGAGGAGTTGTAAACTCAAAAGAACATTGAAGCCATAAACGTGGAAAGCACATCGAGCGGAACTACCATCTCATCAGGGATATTGTACATAAAAGAGACATAGTTGTCACGCAGATAGCCTCACAAGACAACTTAGCTGATCCATTTACAAAGACCATCTCGGCTAAAGTGTTTGAGGGTCACCTAGTGGGACTAGGACTACGAGATACTTTCTATTAGAGCAAATGGGAGAAATAATAGGTCTCTGATGCCCTAGTTTATTGTATTTATACTTTTGTTTTTGTTCTTTCACTATACTCAATAATGTATATATTTGTATATATTTATCCACTGGAGTTTTAGTCCAAGTGGGAGTATTGTTGGGTTGTATGTCCTAAAACTCACAATTTATAAAGTTAAACATATTCTATTGTTGTTGGGTTTTATATCCTAAAACTCGTAGTTTGTAAAAGGATAAACATATTCTATAAATTGCATATGTAAAAGTTTAAATCCAATAAACTAAGATCCATGGCTATTATATTAATATGCGAACTTTATGTAGAGACATGAAGATGGATCAAGTTTGAGTAAATAGCTAAAATAGTCTATAGTACATGATTAAGGTTGGGTACCTTATTCTGGTAACACTATTGAACGCGGCCTACTCTGTAGTTGTTACAAGTTATTGTAAAGATACCACAAATGAAGTGATCCAGATTCATTCATGTACTGACATGAGGAACGGGGGTGTCCTATGCAATCAGTTTGCATGAGACCGGATCAAGAAATAAGTCACTCTTACTTTATAACGTTGTTTACTATATAAGACTGACTATTACACTTAGATGACCTAGGTAAGTCGATCTTAACCCTAAGCTAACTATGAACTTCTGTTTAATTGGGATTATCCTTAGATTTTAATAGGTGAAGGTTGGCTCAACGACCTGGCTCAATAAGCCTCCAATTTCAGGGGTAAGATCGGGTAGATAGCTGGGGACATAGGGTGCAAGACGGAATTCACACCTACCCGATTTAGGGATAGGAGAAAGATGTTTCTCGTAAGTTGTGAAACCCGGATTTATATTTTCCTTACTTAAGCAAGTGATAAAAGGAATTAACTAAGTGAAAGTTAAATCCTAAGTTAAGGGGAAGGAAATTTCTAAGTGTTAAGTAGATTTTCCTTGAATAATTTAAGTTGAGCTTTAATTGGTAAAATTGCAATGAAATTTGTATAATAAATAGGTTGTTGAAAACAGTTAGTGTAATTGGTGAAAGAAGGAATGGAGATTTGAAAGGAGAAAATAATATTGGAAAAGTTGGGGAATATTATTAAGTGGGAATAAATATAGAAATTAAGTACGTGGAATTAATGTGGAATAATATGAAGATTAAGTTTGGAAAATTCGGGGAAGAATACGGCAAAGTATGAAAAATTAGGTGATGTACGGAGTAAGGAATTAAGGAAAAATATAGAAAATATTATTTTGGAATTATCCTAGAAGATCCGTGTAAAAATATCACAAAGTGGTGAGCAAACGTGTACGGAGAACAATGTTCGCAATAGCTAAGAGCGAGAAAGTTGAGAGTGGGATCAGCGAGATCGTTGAGACGAGATCATTGAGATCAAGACCAGCGAGACTGGCGAGGAAATGGAAGAGAGCGAGATTGGATAGAAGATGGCCAAGAGCGAGACTAGCGAGAAAGCTGGAGAGAGCGAGAGTGGAGAGAAAAGTTAAAGCTGGAGAGTGCGAGATTGGATAGAGCAAGACCAGCGAGAATGCTGGAGAGAGCGAGAGTGAAGAGAGCGAGACTAGCGAGAAAGTGGGAGAGAGCGACACTGCCGAAAGTGAAGAGAGCGACACTGCCGAGAGCGGAAAGAGCGAGAGCGCCTATGCTAGCCTTGCTTTGTCCAATTCGAACGTCACACCCACGCCTCGCCTATGCATTGAATGGCCGAGCAAGCTTCTGGGCAATGTATTTGGACGCGTTTGGGTGGATTATGCATGTAAAAACCCTAATTTGAATTCAAACAAAGCTTGAAGATGTAAGGGAAAATGTCAATTAAAATCTAGGTGTCCGATTAAGAGAAATTCTTAAACCCTAAGAAATTGTGTTGAATGCGTTTGGGAAGAACACATTCAACCAAGATGAAGTCAGCTTATGTTGATAAAGGGAGGATTAAACATTTGGCCATGCAGCCAAGTAGATCTGTCAATCCCACGAGCAATTTGAACGACTATAAATAGGGAGTTGGGATTTCATTTTCAAATCACACAAAAATCATAAATTTCATAGAGAAAGTAGAGGGCAGTGAGGGTTTAGAGGTATGTGTCAAATTTGGACGATGAGATCTTCCAATATACTCGTGCATTTGGAGTGATTTCAAAATCACCTGAAAGCTCTGAAAATCTAGTTTTCAGAGTAGGGCTGCCGTAGGCAAAGCTCAAAGAAACTAGGCTGGAGGTTGAGAAGAAGGCAGAAGGGTCAGACTGTCGAATCAGTTTGGGTCAGTCTTGAAGATTTTGAGATTCCGGCAAAACCACGAAGAATTATGAGCTTAACGTTTAGGGTAAGATTCCTAAGACATTTTAGAATAAGTTTGTAGAAGGAAGTATTTCAAAATAAGGTTCGGAACTATAAGTAATCTAAGTTGAAATTTGAATCTCGATTCTAGGGGTGAAAAAGAACCAGAGGAGCTACTAGAGTGAAAAGTTCCTAAGAGTTCGAGGTGAGTGGCTAAAATGTTTTCGAACTAAAACGTTTTTAAACTGTTTTGATGCAAACGTTTTATAGAAAGCATGTTTGCGAAAATAATTCTCATGCCTACTAGTTTTCTAAAGTGGTTTCCAAGCAAGTTTGAATTGTGATTTGAACTCATGCATATTGTTGAAAAACTATTTACATATGTATATGTATTGATTTTATCCAGCATGATTACCGTCTTTAAAGCTATATTGTATATGTGTTATACTGTACATGCTTTAAAGAGAAAAGTTGTTTATAAATAGTTTTGGTAAAATGTGATGTCGAAGTACAAGGAGAAGGCATCCACCCAACTAGATACTGAAGTACAAGGAAAAGGTATATATTGGTACTGAAGTACGTTTGAGAAGGTACCAAGCCAACGGGATACTGAAGTACATTGGAGAAGGTATCCTAGTAGCTCGATACTGAAGTACAAGGAGAAGGTATCTGAGCAGTAGTATGTAATGTGTTAAGGTACTTAGTGTGGCCACAAGTGAATAAAGTCAGAGATTCAGCAAAAGGGTTCTCTCTGGGCTAGTAGTTGGTGTTGGGATTATTTTACCAGATATATAGTACTTTGATTTAAGAAATGATTATACTATTTTATGTTTAAAACTGTTTTATATTCATTACGCTTGGAAAATATTTATGCTGCAAAAGTTTATATTTCAGATAAAACTATTTTATGAAATTATGCATGAGAATTTACTATGTTTTCTCGGTCACTCACTGGGCGTAAGCTCACCCCGTTTTCAAATGTTTTTGTTCCCCAACCCCCCAGATAGCGGTCAAGTTCTCTGAAGACAGCTCAGTATCTGCTCTGCCACTAAAGGACCAAAAGACTTGTAACCGTTTGCTAGGTGGTTACTGTTAATATTGTACACATGTTACTATTGTTCATATAGGGACTAGGGTTTGTGGGTTTTGGGACTTGTAAATCTAATGTTGTAAATACTCTAAACATATTAAGTTTCTAAGTTAATAAATTGTGGGCCTACAGCCATCCCGTTGCATATAATTTATATTTGGTATCAGAGTTATTCCACAAGAGTTTTTATGTAGTAAGTGTCAGCCTAAGGGTTGATAACTACTACAGTCATGCCCTTCTCTAGGCTAAGAGGGTGATCTGGGGTGCGGTGTGACATAAGTACTGAATCTAGGTCTTAAACAAGGGGCCCCACCCTCTCACTGGGCTGAGAGGGATCTGGTTTAGTGACTGGATCACAAACCAATTGTTCATTAGAGGATTAGTTGGAATTTAAGGAACAAGATGTAATCTTGGGGGTAAAATAGAAATTTGACCCAGCCATTATTACGAACAACCTGTGAAGGGTTAACTTACTAATCATGGTTATATCGAGTGGACATAATATATCTACAGTGAGGGGAGTGCAACTATGGACTTTAATGGACATAATATATCTACAGTTATTAAAGAAGTTGTACAAAGGTATGACTTAAAACCCTCTTATTATGGTATGAACATGCTTTATATACAGCCAAAATTAATGAATTAGAATACTTATTGATCCTTGTTGCTTCTGCTGCATGCTGATATACTTCTTCAATTATCAATAAAGATGTTATTCAACATTACTTCAATAAAGGTTGGTTGTCATTGAATCTATAAATTGCGCTTATAAATTATTAATCCAATAAACTAAGATCCATGGCTACTATATGAATACTTGAATTTTAGGTTGGTTGTCTTATTCTGATAACACTATTGAATTCTGCCCATGCTATAGTTGTTACAATTTGTTGTAAGGTACTATAAACAAAGTGATCCTAATTCGTTTATGTATGGATATGAGGAGTGGGGGCATTCTATGCAATGAGTTTGCGTAAGATCGAACCAAGAAATAAGTCACTCGTACTTTATAACGCTGTTTATTGTTTAAGACTGACTATTTGTCACACCTCGTTCTAGATTTTCCTTCTAACCTAGAACGAAGCATGAAGACATTAAACATCACTTCTCTCTATGACATCTAACGTCCCAACTCTTAACATATCCTGTACTAAAGATCGAACCCAGACATCTAAACCCATTTCCAAAAATAATCTATGTTCATTAACAGAGTTTAGGAATTTGATTCAGTTTAAATTACAATACTGTTTAAAGAGATTTATAGACCAACGGTAAGGATGATTTTGAACAAAACCTCCCATGACATGTACCTCACAAGTTCTAGCTGTACTGGAATAATTTCATATACATGCACAAACAATACAACATATGTTTTAATAACATTAGTGGCGTTTGACGGCTCAGTAGGCACCAGGAACTTGTCGCTACCTGGGGTGGGGAAAAACATAATACATGGAAAGCATGAGCTAAAGCGTAGTGAGTGGTAATTTAGTATAAACATAAATTTTCTCTTTCCAAACATCAATGAATTATAAAAAAATATTCTATAAATTGTTGGAAACGTATATAAGATTTATTAATAGCTCAAACTCGTGTTACTCAAACAATGGCATGATCATATTTCATATAAATCACATTATAAAACATTCAGGCGTCATCAGAAAACCACACCGACCCTGTACCCGAATACTCGTTTACAACGGCGGGTTACTCTGGACAAAGAATGCGCCCCGTGGTGAAAACAAAATCACAAGGTCATACGTGCACGCAGAGCTACCTCAAGGCTAGGCATAGATACACACCATAGGCCCAGGTTACTCTGGACTCCCCGATATACTTTGGCCACATCTGACCCCGATGGTAGCTCCCTGATAGCCTGGGTGGTGCTACAGGCGCAGGTTCCTCTGGACTTACCAGTCTACTCTGGCCACATCTGACCCCGGTAGCCCCCTGATCGTCTGAACGATGCTACTGAAACACATCTGACCCCGATAGCCCCCATCACATTTTATAAATCATAGCATATTATCATATATAATTACATTCTATATCAAAACATTAAAAAATAAACCACTCACTTTTAATCGGCTCCTCCTAATAATTTTGGTTTCTCCATCTCCCGTTTATCCTGAAATTATATTGATAATCCTCTAGTCATGCTTCACATGACAATAATCCAATTATTTGAACATTAATCTTCAAGTATAACCAATTTCACTTAAACTTTTGTCAAATCCCTAATTTGATCCAAGGTAGACTTTGCTTTGTAAATCGGTCCTTCAATTACTCTAAAATTTACTCAAGACCTTAAAATTAATCTTCAATATGAACTAGTTCTATTCCAATTTTCCTTAATTTTTCTCATTAATCCTAATTAGGGTTTACTTCAAATTAACCCATTAATCAACTTCATAGTTGACTTAGATCCCAATATCTTCTAATTTCAGGTTTAATGTATCATAACAAATCATAACAATACCAATTAATCAACTCTATCGCCACTGTTTTTCTTTGTTCTCCTTACTTTTGCAGCCAAATTTCTTCAAATAAAGCCTCCTACGAGCTTCTTCTTTACTTCCTATTTAATTTGGTTGCATTTTGCCTAATTTGCCTTCACATGACGACCCTAATTCGGAAACAAGTTTTTCATCTTCTTCGGTTGGCCAAACTAAAAAAAAATCGAAATTCCCTTTTTCTCTTCATTTTTCAGCTTCAGTTTCCGGTTTAACACGTGCCCAGATGATTAATCCTTGACCTCAAAGCCATCAAATAAGAAATTTCAATAGAAAGCACCTCAAATTTTCCATAATCTCTCAAATTCTCTTTTTTCCTCTTCCTCTCGGTTTTCATCATTTTCCATTAATTTCCTTTCATTTCCAGCACATTTATGCCCAATAAGCCTTAAACAAGCCAAATTTTTAAAACTCAGAAATTACCAAAATTTCACCACTTTTCAAAATGTTGACTTTTCTTCTACTTTGACTTTGTCTATTTGACCGTTGACTTTGACAATTGACTTTCACCTATCCCGCATATGCAAAATTCATCATCGAATTTATTTTACATGCTTAACTAGGTCTGTTACCCCCAAATTATTCCTCAAATCCTTATTTCCTCTTCCTAAATGAAACAAACGTCAATCCAAATCTTTTTATTTTTAATTATAATCTTAACAAGAGATCCACATCAAACTTTATCTCGAGTCCCGAGTTCAATCTCAACTATATGCTTCATAATATTTTAAGAAAGAGTAGAAGAAAAAGGTGCTTACACTATTTCTCTTCGATGATCTAGGTAACTCGATCTTAATCCCGAGCTAATTATGAACTCCTGTTTATTCGGGATTATCCTTAGATTTGCATAGGAAAACTTATCATATGAGGAGGAGCCCTTGTGGATACTAGACAAGAAGGAGTAGGTGTTATGAAACAAGACGATACTACTGGTTAAAACGCTGTGGAGAAACTACATAGTAGAAGAAACAACTTGGGAGGGTGAAGATCGGATGAAAACCAAGTAGCCACATCTATTCTCCTGATGCAGTTCACTGAATTTCAAGGACAAAATTTCAATAAGGTAGTCATAACTTGTAAGCATTAAATCTTTGTTATTTTACTAAATTTTTGTTATTTTACTTAAGCTTAAGTTAGATTTAAATAACTCATTAGGATTGATTTGCATGAATTAAAGTGAACTCTGTGAAATTAAGGTTGCAACTTGAGCGAAGTTTAGTAGAAGTGTTGAATATGAAAATAAAAAGGGAATTTTTTAAAGGATATTGTTACTTTTTAAGGAGAACTAAGGCTAAATAGGAAATGTAGGGGAAAGAAGTTAAACTATGTGAAGGAAATTACCTAAGGATTGTAAATATAGAAAGGGAATGAAAGAGGTGTGAGACCCGAGAGGCATAGAGTTAGAAGTTTTCAAAATTGTTAGGGAATTCGAGTAAAAATTGTATAATGTTAAGTAATTTCTTTTATATGAATTTCAAGATAATGGATGAGGTATGAGATAAACAAGATTTAGTTGGTTGAAAAGTTGGAGGAGGAGCTGGCAAGAAATTAAGTGAGGCAAGGAATGTGTTGCTGGTTGCATATAAAAAGGGAGGTAGAATTGGCCAGTGTTCACAACTCACTTTTGAAAACCGAGAATTTCTTCAGCCAAATCTCATAAAGATCAAAGAAGTAGACGATGGAGGGAAACCATGGTGAATCTTGATCGAAAGGTGGTGAAAATCAAAGGATACCAAAAGCTGGTCTAAAATTCGGGCAAACCTGAGTATGGTGAAGATATGAGTTGATTTTTGGCCGGTGAAGAGGACTCAAAGGCTCAAATTCAAAGGTTAGTTTCTTTAAAGGTTATTTAAGTTTTTATGTAAGAAAGTTTTATTCAATTCGGCTGGAAATGGAGAATTTTGTGCTGAAAATGCAATTGGAAACGATGGTCTGATCAAGGGGCTATCGGCTGAAAGTTGAAGAAGACTAGCTTGTTGGAGCCTGTGGACGCATCGTTGGGCAATCGATACCTCACGCACACCAGTGCATTGTCACATGCGCGCCAACCATGCACTCCACACCCTTCTTGCATTTAGCAGCGTCTGTTCGCTCATCCTTTGCATTCAACAATGCTTGTCCATGCCTAGCGCATTGCAGCGTGTCGTCTAGCACCCATAAGCCTGCCCTTATGCGCGTGTCCTAGCACCCACACCCTAACCTTTTGTTTCAAAATGTTCAAGAAAATACCAGATGAAACCAAATGAAAATTAAGGAAGTCAAAGTTTAAGAAAGAAAAACATGAGGGAACTGTAATCGTTGAATCCTAAGAAGGGTTCTATATTCATTCATAATGTTATAGTCTTCTATTATTATGAGCTAATACACATTAAAAAACGAGCATTCAACATCAAAAGAAATATAACTCTCAACTTGATCATCATGATCAAACAAAAGTCACTTAGTATTTTTCCCTTACACTCCTTTTCACTCGTCAAATTATAGCCATAAATGGCTAAAAGGTATTAGATATATAGTGGGATTCGAAATAAGATTTCCATGTGTTGAAGAATGAAATCCACAACAAACATTGAGCAATTGAAGCTTCTATGTCAGTTGTACATTCAGTCAGTCATTCGGTCTTCATAACTCACATTGGTAGATTGAACACACTAAGATATTATGCCCATTAATTCTACTACTCTAAAATTAATTTTAAATCTAAAATGTTTTTTTTTTATTTTCTTATAAATAGACGACAAAGAGTTTTATTTTAGAGATAGATTTATTTCTCCCTATTTTCCATCTCTTTGATTTTCTCCAAGAAAAAGTTTTTTTCTTGTTTCCAAGACTTTTCTGACGAGTGCCCGTCTGTCAAGAGTGTTATGTTAACCTTAGGAAGAAATAGGTGTGAGACGATTAGCATTACATAGATCTATAACAATCAAATGATTTTAAAACAATAGGTTTGTAACTGTCATACACTTTCATTGAAACATTAGATATGTAATCGTTTACTGGCTACAAGATCTATAACCATCAAAACGACAAGTCATTTCCAACAACGTTACAACTTCAAACCTAAAGGATCACATAAAACAAGATTCAGATGCAGTAGAATATAGCATAGATTTTTTTTAATTTTCTTTTGAATGTAACGATCAGTGTATCCCGTAAGTAAAAATGAATTTTCTTTTAACTAGGATTATCACAATTTTTTTTGAAAACTAATATTTTGATTTAAATTAATGTGTGAAATTATGAAGATATCAAATCATACAAATAATAAAAAAGATATATGTGTTTTAAACTAATATATGATTATCACGAAATTTTTAGAAAAAATAAATAAATATTTTTGTTTTTGAACTAAAGATTAAAATTAGGAGGACAATCAAATCATTCAAATGAAAAATAATGCCAAAAAGAAAAAAAAAATTAAAAGATGGTTATGACGAAATTAAAAAGCAAAATATTTTGGCTTTAAGTTAAAATTTGAAATTAAGAGATAATCAAATAGTCCAAATAAAATATTTTTTATATTTAACCCTCTAATAACATTCATATATTTTTCATCAAATACAACTAAAGTACGTATTTTTAACATGATAAAACACGTGCACATTCAACTAGTTTTTTACTAGTATTTTATATCTCTTTTCCGAAAATATAGTGACTCCATTAAATATAGGATATTTGTAATATATAGTAGAGTAAGAGAAAAAATCTAAAAATGTATTACATCCTTAAAATATTTGTAAATATGAATGAGTTGACTAGTCAATCTTTAAATTTTTTTAATTTTCAATTTTGCCCTCCCTTGTCTTATCTTGTTGTACACATTTTTTTGTAGTCTTTTTTTTTCTCTTCTTTGATTTTTGCTTCTTTTATCCATTTTTTCATTTTTTTTCATTTTCTTTTCTTTTCTTTCTCAGTTTTTGTTACTTCCCTTTCTTTTTTTTATTCTTTCTTTTATCCTATTTTTGCTTCTTTCCTTTATTTTTTTTATTTTCTTTCATTTTCTTATTTTTCCCTTTTATTTTCTTTCCTTTATTTTTTATTTTCTTTTATTTCCTTCTTTTTTCCTTTCCCCTTTCTTTTCTTTTTTTAATTTTCTTTTCTTTCTTCGATTTTTTCTTTTTTTGTTTTTATTTTCTTTCTTTGGTTTTTTATTATTTCTTTTATTATTTTTATTTTCATTCATTTCTCCAATTTTTGTTTCTTCTCTTTTCCTTTTTTATTATTTCATTATTTTATTTTATTTTCTTTCTCCCTGTTTACCTTTCTTTTATCTTTTATCTTTTTATTTTTCTTTCATTTTTTGGTTTTTGCTTTCTTTTTTTCTATTTAATTTTCTTTCCTTTCTTTAGTTTTTGCTTATTCTCTTTCTCTTATTTTTAAAATTTTTCTTTCCTTTATCTGAATTTTTTCTGCTTCCCCCCTTTTTTCACAAGAATTATGAGGTCGAGTTTCGTAGCCAAGACTTGAAAGTACTCAATTCATAAGTGACTTAACGCCAGCAAACCAATCATCAAGTTTGATTGTTATAACAAATAATAATTATAAATAGCAAATGAAAATCTATCCGTGATAGCTACTAATATTTTCTATCATTGATAGCTTAATCTTTGATAGAAATCTATCATTGATAGCCAACTTAGTGAATTTAATTAATAAAGTTGAATCTCGAACTAAAATGTAAGTGGAATGCCTAGAAGTTATCACTAATAGCATGTTTATCAGTGATAGAAGCTATCATCGAAAAGAAAATGGACTTATAAATGTTTGGGAACGACAAGAAAGGGGCAAAAAGGTGTTCAGTGGTTATGGTTGATAGAAGCTACTACTGATAGCATGTTGCAACTGATAGAAGCTAATACTAATAGCATGTTTAGATTATTATTGGGTGTTAGATAATTTCTACTAACAGATTATTTGTTGTTTAGATTATTTAGACGAAGCTTCATAATATTTTATCATTTTTTTTTCATTTTTTAAGAAGAAAAACTTGTTTTGACGTTTCTAATTTCTCTCAGGTTTGTGATTAATAAATCATACCACAAAAAGGAAAGAAAATCAATTTGTTAGCTCGAGCTGATAATATATATATATATTACATTACTCGATTCTTTGAGCATAGTGCTTGAACTGCTAATCTTGCAGATAAATTAGTAGCATTGCCCAATCCAAACGACTTTGCAGATACATCAATTGAACAATTTTCCATACCAATGCAAGTCTTTTCTACTAAAAGAGGACTATTTGAAACATCCCATGAACCTTTTTTGAATGAACCACATTTTCCCTCTGGATTTCCATAGCTAGCAAATTGGATCTCAGAGATGATATGCCCTCCCTGACAAGACAACTCTAACGTACTTCCTTCATTAGCATTTCCACATATTGTTCCTATAGTGATGGTCTGAACTATGACTTGTTGAGGATTTCCACCAATTTCTTCAAACAAAACCAACGTGTTGGTGTCATCCGATAGAAACGATCTTGGAACATGATACCATCTTTGGGAAGGATTCCCACAATTTCCAACGCACTTGCTAGGGTCATATGCGCCTCTATAATCACAGGTTGCGCTGCAACTATCATTGCCAGCAATGAAAGAAGGCCAAAATCGACCTATGCTTTGTCCATTTACCCAAGCCTGACCTTTTCCCATTCCTTGCATGTCCAATGCTACAGGGTCAATTCCTGAGGGTGTCTTAAAGCTTGTTTTGTACCATGTCATTCTCCTGCCAATAGATTTTTTATTTAATGTGCTCCATTTTGTTCTCTGTGAGAACATTGGGTTGTAAAGTTGCTTCATTTCTCCATTTAATCCAACCTTATAAGACCATAAATTTGATGACAAATCAGTTGTGACATTTCCATCTCCAATAAGATAAATGGGACCTCCATCAATTCCAGTTGGCACCGTGTCATAAAATGCATCATAATTTTTCAATCCTACTGTTGCACTCAAAAGGGTTATGGTGTTGGTTCCGATTTTTAATAGAATGGGTTTCTCAAATACAAAACTCTGGCCATTGCTTCCCCATTGCGATCCAATGTACCGTCTATTAACAAAGGCATGAAGCACATGACCTTTTGTATTCACTTGTAGAGTTACATTTTGAAGTGAAGATGTTGAATTAGTTTCAACATTTGTCATATACCACAAGTAGTCACTAAAATCAACCGTGGTTCCTTTTTGTTCCAAAAGAAGGTTTGCATTAAATGTACCTTTTCCCTGTAGAGTATCTCTCATGGGCTCTGGAGCCCAAACCCACGACAGTTGTGCATTTTCCTTCTCATTCTGCACCTTCACAAACATAGATGTTTGGGAATTGATCTTTGCAGTGTTGAAAAGCTCTTTGTTGCAACCGTTAAGAATGCTCACAGACCAAGCTGGTACAAAGTACTTTCCATCTGCCTGCAAATCTATGGTAGCATCATTGCTGGCATCAGTGTTGCTCAAAAAACAAAACCTCTCCCCTACTGTGGGGTTGGAGAATTTCGTTAAAGTAACAAAGCTACCAAATTTTTGGTCTGAACGGGTGCCGTTGGTGAGAATCTTCTCTCCCATTTTGATGGATTCGTGGAGTTGTTTGAGATGTCCCCATTTGGGTTGATTCACGTTTCCATATTCATCAAGTGGGGCGTTGTAATCATACGACGTAGTAATGAATGGACCTCCCGATGTTCTTCCAAAGTTTGTGCCTCCATGATACATGTAATAGTTGTTAAACACACCACCAGATTGAAAAAATCTTGCCACAGAAAAAGCTACATCTTCTGCACTTCTATAAGGGTCTTTATCGCCCCATTTCTTGAACCATCCCACCTAATTTTCAGTAAACATTTTTGGGCTCTTAGGATTGTTAGGACTAAAGTTATCACAATAGAATCCATTGCATGTATTGATGATAGGTTGTGGGGCATCACTTTGTTGGCACATGATCTATGGAACACCAATATTGAGAGATTCAGCCATTTGAGCACACCAGTTGATATATGTTTTTCCTGCGCTTCCATATGGGGTCATCACGTTTCCATACTCGTTCTCGATTTGAGCTAAGATTATTGGCCCCCCTTGTGATGCAAAGAGGTTGGCTTGTTTGCACATATTCACTATCTTTGTTGTGAAAGTTTGCATTTCATTCTTGTAGACATGATTGTCAGTTCGAAGTTGGATTCCCGGCATATTATGCAACCACAGTGGAAAGCCTCCATAGTTCCACTCGGCACACACGTAAGGACCAATCCTCATCACAACATATAGCCCAGCCTCTTGAACGAGTTGGAAGAATTTGATAAAGTTTAGATGTCCAGAGAAATCATCTTTTCGTCGTCGAGGTTCGTGGCGATCCCAAAAAATGTACGTCTCGATTGCATCAAGTCCACCATCTTTAGCTTTTTGAATAAGATCAGGCCACATTGCTTCGGTGCTACGTGGATAATGAATTGATCCTGAGAAGATAACACGCCGTTCACCATTGATAATTATGGCATTTGAATCATAGGAGACACTGTCTCCTTTACAAAAAGAAAAGCAAGATAAAGTTGCAAGGAGGGGAAGAACAAGCCATTGAAGGTTAACCATCTTTGATTTTACAACTTTAGGCGTTTCGTTTATGTTGGAATCAATGTGTTTATATACAAGGAATCTACGTAAATATGTGATAGGTCTTTCCATCAATCTTTGTACTCTATTTGTTGATGAATTCTAAATATAGGAATAATGTAAGTGAATTTAGCTGGCCAAACTTTATCGGTATGAGTTGCTTTAGTGAAATTTGGAAAATACTCTTTTCAGAACAGAATTTCAAAAATATTGTTCGACCTTATCCTGAAATAACCTATCACCCAATTAAAAATATTACACCAAAAGTCTGTTTTCCCAATAAGGATTTGCGTATTCATTTTTCATCTTTGGTTTTAATTTTAAAGACATCAACTTCACATGAGTAATAAAGTATGGCTAATAAATTCAATTATAGTGAAAGTTGAGTTTGAGTTTTGTCTCATTAGTGTGAAGCTCATGAATTTGAGTATCTTTCTTCAAATTTTTGATGTTTTGATTTTTCATTTTGTGCATTGGGGTCATATAATAAAATAGTACATGGTAAACAAAATAGGTTTCCATATGATTTTAGTCTCTCAACTCTAGGTTCAATTTTTTGTTGTCCTCATTTTTCTAAGGAAGTATACATTTTCTTCCTTATTTTATTTTTAAGTTAGTCCTGGATTAAAAGGGAATTACTGGAGGAATTTTTTTTTACTAATTTGGAATTTCTGGAAAAGAAGTGAAATTCAAGGAGACCGGGCCAGGAGTTATGCTTGGAAAATTCTTGAAGGATAAACAGGAGGACTGTGAGTGGTTTTATTATTTTGTTATGTTGAATTCTATATATATATGTTATGATATATATGTGTAATGTTTGGAAATTGGCATGGTGGGGAAGTGCGTTTTCTAGATTTTATTGGTTGATTTAACTCATGATATTTTGCTTGTTGTGACTCGCATTTAAAACCGAGATTGTACCCGGAGACATTGTTAGCTTTCCTATAGCACGTCTAACGGGATAATGTGGACATGTGCAAATTCGGTTGTTGGATCGGCACCAGCACGTAGCGGAAGAGAATATTATCCATAAGCACTCTAATTCATTAGTTTTGGCATAAAAGAAACATGCTTAAACAGAGTTAATGGGTTTCAACAACGTACATTTAAAGAACCATTGAAATCTCTATTTCTAGCTGCAAAATCCTCCAAATCTTTGTGTAGACCACCACAAGATCTTCCCTACTATTTTCTTGGTGCTCTAGATTGAGTTGTCTGACTCAAAATAATCTTAAATAAAATGGAATTTGAAAAAAGCTCGCTGCAACAACCAAAAATGAAGAACACATTCTTCATCTGAATTTTTCAGAAAAATCCATTCGGTTTAATCACTTCAACTTTTCTCCAATCTCTTCAACATATTACAGACTATCATGCAAAGAGATTTGCTTCATGGGATGCAGCTCATGCTTGGAGTTATTGAAGCTTGAAAGTGGTGGGTTCCTAGAGAGCAAGTTGAAGATGAAGATGAAAAACCATTTCTCATTTTTGTGTAATTTTCTATTTCCAAAATCTAAAATTGATTTTAAAATCAAAATTTATTAATTTTACAAATTAATTTCATAAATTAATTTTCTAATAAAATTAATAAATAATTATTTAAATAATTTAAATAATTCTAATTAATTTAATATCCAATTTAAAATTAATTTTACACAATAAATTCATCTTTATATACTTAAATCATATTTAATTATATTTTCTCCAATTCCGTTTGATTCTAATTTGAACATTTAAAATTAACTTATCACGCTACTCTAAAGCTAATCCATTTCCAAGCTATTATGGAGACCTCATGGACCTACATATCATGGGCTCCAACGATCCGAGATTAATGAACTAAACTCGTAAGATTGATATAACCTCTATTCGTTAACTAATGGGTCACTTTACTAAAGCTCATAATTGAACTCCCCTCACTATAAATATATTATGTCAACTCAATGTAACCTTGATTAGTAAGTCAACCCTTCACAGGCTGTTCGTAATAACGGCTGGGTCAAATCTCTGTTTTACCCCCAAAATTACCTCTTGTTCCTTAAGTCCCCACTGATCCCCTAATGAACAATTGTTTTGTGATCCGATCAACAAAACCGAGTCCCTCTCATGCCAAATGAGAGGGTGGGATCCCTTGTTCAAAAACTAAAATCTATACTGAAGGGAACAACCTCTCTACTATCCCTACAGCGGGTAGGAGTGAATTCCCTCTTGCATCCTATGTCCCCAGCTATCTATCCGTTCTTACCCCTGCAATGAGTGTCTTATTGAGCTGGCGCTGTTGAGCCAACCCTCACCTATACAAATCTAAGGGTAATCCCAAATAAACAAGAGTTCATAGTTAGCCCAAGATTAAGGTTAAGTTACCTAGGTCATCGCTTTGAAATAGTAAGTCTTAAACAGTAAACAACGTTATAAAGTAAGAGTGACTCATTTCGTGGTCCGATCTTGTACAAACCCTTTTGCACAAGGACACCCCCATTCCTCATGTCCAACGTGAACGAATTAGGATCACTTCGTTTGTAGCACTTTAGAACTCCTTGTAACAACTGCAGAGCGGGCTGCATCCAATAGTGTTACCAGAATAAGGTACCCAACCTTATCCATATACTATAGATCATTTTGATAATTTACTCGAACCTGATCCACTTTTATGTCTCCACATAAAGTTCAAGTACTAATCCAATAGTCAAGGGACTTTTAGGTTTATTGAATTTCTATTCTAGCAATAGAACTATTCAATAACACCTTTATTGAATTTTTTCAGAATAAGTTTCATTGTTTACATACCACGAGTTTTAGGACATAAAACCCAACAAACTTCCACTTGGACTAAAACTCAAGTGGTAACTTATATATCCGATATATAAGACTGAGTTTCTAAGTTTTATAGTGAAATACAATAAATTAGGGCATCTCATACCCATCTTTACCATTCGGTATCTCTATACCCGATATTTCTCCCACTTGCCCTAGGTTATCTTGTATTCCTAGTCCTACTAGGTGATTCTCAAACACTTTAGCCGAGAGAATCCGTGTAAACATGTTAGTATACAATAGGCTTTAGATAAAATTATATGGGGATAGAATCTTATTCTCAATAATGGCTAGGAAGCACACTTTCCTCCCACTACAATGAGGTACTCTCAACTCTTTAAGCAAGACACATCTGACTTGTCTCAACAACTCTTTATTAACAGTCAGATCTAGAAATCTTTAAACTTTCTATACTTTGATCTAGCCATTAAAATATCTGAATATTTAGAAATGGTTTTGAAAAATTTGGTTCATCACATAGGTTGCTAAAACAAACATAATTTTTTAAAATGAACATTTCATTTATCCCAAAAATATATACAATTTGTTCTGTACAAGATTAAAACGAAGTAAAATCAAGTTGCAACTTCTCCCACTAGATGAGCTGAGCAAATGGTCCCAAGGTCAAGTTAGCCTGGTTACCTTTCTCTACTCTCTTCTCGGCAACATACTGAGGGCAGTGTCTCTTCCAGTGCCCTTCTTCGTTGTAGTGGAAACATTTCCCTTTAACTGCAGCGTTATCCTTGCCATTCTTTCCAGTAGTCTTCTTCTTCCCTTTCCTTTTGCCCTTCTTCACAGGAATACTCATATTCTTTAAAGACGAGGAAATTTTTGCCCGATGGCAAGCAATACTTTCTTGTTTTGATTTCAAAATTGAAGCTATAAAAGGAAGTACAAACTCCCTTCCTGATTACCTCAGTCGAGAATTTCATCAAGGAAAAACTAAAGAAGAGAGTGAAAGAGAGAGAGAAAAGAGCAAATGAAGTCCACTTGCAAGAAAGAAGAAAAGCATGATCAAGATCAAGAACAACAGCAACGATCAACAGTTCCTCAAACCAAAGCATTGTATTCTCAAGCGTATCAATTTATCAAAGGCGAATCATCAACGATAATGGAGGATCGAAAAGGAAAAACTCCTCAAGCATTGTCGTTATCAAATAAATTTCAAAATTTGGGATCTTTCATCCCTTCAAGGCCTTTTGCCTTAACTATCAACTCTTCCCCTATCAATTGAGTCGGTATCAACAAGAATAAATTCATAGAATAAACGAGTTTTTTGAGGATGGGTTGGAATATAATGGAAATTTGACGGAAATATTTTTTGAATTGTTTCATTCATAGATTTACCTATGAATTTTTGTTCAAGAGTTGTAATGTATGAGGTATGGGTTTTATTATGGTCAACTTCAGGCTTGGAGGATATTCCTCTCTTCTCGACAGTAGTAACATTTACTTCTGACTCTAGACCCTTTGTTCTCAACATTGTCTGGTTCGCCTGTAGCTCATTTAATAGAGTAGTCAAGTTGTATTCAATTTTATTCTTTAATGTATTCAAAATTGCAGAAAACTCTTCAGAAGAGATTCTAGAATAAAACCAACTAGACTTCTCTTGTCCATGATAGCACCATTTACTTCTGTCACGTTAAAGTGGACCATCATGTCTAGGACATGTTCACGAACATTGGTCCCCACTTTGAAGCGACTGTTGTAAATGTACTTAATGGCATCATGCCTTAGGGTGAAGGACAATTGTCCAAACATCCCTTGCAGAGATTCCATAATTTCTTTGGAAGTACTCATATCCTCATGCTTCTTTACCAAAACATCAGATAAGCTGGTGAGGATATAAGCACGGGCTTTATCATTATCTTTGACCCATCTGTCATACACATCTCGAACATTTTGATTTGTGTTAGAGCTAAAAATGGGAGGACAATCCTCAGTTATGAAAAATCGCAAATTGTCTATCAGAAGTATTGTGTTCAAGTTTGAATTCCAATTCACATAATTATCCCCGACCAGTTTATCCAATGCCAACACTTGTATTATTTAACTCGTCATTCTGAAATTATAAATCCAATCAAGTTTTAGCAATTTTAATAATGTACACAAGATTATACTTTTGCTACGATACTACATCAAGACATTCTTCACTAAATACTACCTTCAGAATAACTCATATTTCGATAGTCATTTAGGTACCACTTTTGGTCAGACATTATTAATACTTAATAATTCTGTAAGTGTAGACCTGCCATTTTTCAGATTTAACAAAACGATATGAGTATGCCTCCGAAATAGAAGACAATAACCAAAATAGAACTATAAGACCCTATTCATTTTACTGAAGCCTGGGTTGTTTCGAATCCTATGTTACAACTCTCCGTACGGATAGCCATCGTTAAACAACTAGCAAAGGGCCGCTTAAAGCTAACCAACAGATTGAACATAGGAATCACATGGTTCCGACTAATGGAGGATACCGAAGGTTATTATTATTATCTTTTTATCAATCTTTTCTTTGGTTTTGGATTTTAAAAATGATGTGTTGGGTTTATAAGTTTGAGATGTTCAACTATGTAATTTGTTGTTTTGGTTTGGTGCCAGTGGATTTCTAAATGACTTGTGTTATTTATTAGGTTTCTTTTGTTATGTTTGTTTATTTAATATGTGTCTATGTTTTTTTGTTTAATAGGTATCCATCAAAAAGTACAAATCAACCTTCAAAAGAACTGTCCATCCATTGGAAGATTAAGAGAATCTTAGGAAATACAATTGAACAAAGAATGCTTCCAAAATATTTTATTTACTTGCAAAAATAAACATGAAAGATACATTACTTTATTTTGTATCATTTGTATACTTTGTTCTAAAAAAAATGATTACATTTTTTTTCAATATTAATATATTTATAAATTTTCAATTATGAATGACAGTCATGGTATTTAATATGTTATGAAATATTTAATATGTGTGGGCTGAACTCGAGTCATGAGTTTATTTTTAACACAAATATAAAAAATCATATACAAATTATTCTTGTTGAGAAAAAAAAAAAGTTGAGCCTTTTATAGTCACGAGCAAAGCTATAACAAAATTTATATAGTGAAAAAAAAGTGCCATCAAAAGATTATTATTGTAATTATGGCTATTAGAAAAGACCAAAATACCTTACAATAGCATAAGATTAAAGCTATAAATATTTTATTATAGCGTTAAAAAAGTGCTATTATATGATAAAGATAGCATATTATTTTAGTTATATAAATATAACTAAAAAAAGTGTTATCGTATCTATTATTTCTTGTAGTGATTGATTCAAGGAAATCAACTTCAAGGTTAGTATTCATTCTAAATGGGGTATACATAGTGAGGAGTATCAAGCAAAGTTGTATTGCTGACCCCACATTGGAAGCTGAGTATGTAGTTGCAAGTGAAGCAGCAAAAGAAGCAGTATGACTTAAAAAGTTCCTAACTTATTTGGAAGTGATTCCAAATATGCATTTGCCAGTCACCCTATATGGTGATAACAGTGGAGGAGTTGTAAACTCAAAAGAACATTGAAGCCATAAACGTGGAAAGCACATCGAGCGGAACTACCATCTCATCAGGGATATTGTACATAAAAGAGACATAGTTGTCACGCAGATAGCCTCACAAGACAACTTAGCTGATCCATTTACAAAGACCATCTCAGATAAAGTGTTTGAGGGTCACCTAGTGGGACTAGGACTATGAGATACTTTCTATTAGAGCAAATGTGAGAAATAATAGGTCTCTAATGCCCTAGTTTATTGTATTTATACTTTTGTTTTTGTTCTTTCACTATACTCAACAATGTATATATTTGTATATATTTATACACTGGAGTTTTAGTCCAAGTGGGAGTATTGTTGGGTTGTATGTCCTAAAACTGGCAATTTATAAAGTTAAACATATTCTATTGTTGTTGGGTTTTATATCCTAAAACTCGTAGTTTGTAAAAAGATAAACATATTCTATAAATTACATACGTAAAAGTTTAAATCCAATAAACTAAGATCTATGGCTATTATATTAATATGTGAACTTTATGTAGAGACATGAAGATGGATCAAGTTTGAGTAAATAGCTAAAATAGTCTATAGTACATGATTAAGGTTGGGTACCTTATTCTGGTAACACTATTGGACGCGGCCTACTCTGTAGTTGTTACAAGTTGTTGTAAAGATACCACAAATGAAGTGATCCAGATTCATTCATGTACTGACATGAGGAACGGGGGTGTCCTATGCAATCAGTTTGCAGGAGACCAGATCAAGAAATAAGTCACTCTTACTTTATAACGTTGTTTACTATATAAGACTGACTATTACACTTAGATGACCTAGGTAAGTCGATCTTAATCCTAAGCTAACTATGAACTCCTGTTTAATTGGGATTATCCTTAGATTTTAATAGGTGAAGGTTGGCTCAACGACCCCGCTCAATAAGCCTCCAATTTCAGGGGTAAGATCGGGTAGCTGGGGACATAGGGTGCAAAATGGAATTCACACCTACCCGATTTAGGGATAGGAGAAAGATGTTTCTCGTAAGTTGTGAAACCCGGATTTCTATTTTCCTTACTTAAGCAAGTGATAAAAGGAATTAACTAAGTGAAAGTTAAATCCTAAGTTAAGCGGAAGGAAATTTCTAAGTGTTAAGTAGATTTTCCTTGAATAATTTAAGTTGAGCTTTAATTGGTCAAATTGCAATGAAATTTGTATAATAAATAGGTTATTGAAAACAGTTAGTGTAATTGGTGAAAGAAGGAATGGAGATTTGAAAGGAGAAAATAATATTGGAAAAGTTGGGGAAAATTATTAAGTGGGAATAAATATAGAAATTAAGTACGTAGAATTAATGTGGAATAATATGAAGATTAAGTTTGGAAAATTTGGGGAAGAATACGGAAAAGTATGAAAAATTAGGTGAAGTACGGAGTAAGGAATTAAGGAAAAATATAGAAAATATTATTTTGGAATTATCCTAGAAGATCCGTGTAAAAGTATCACAAAGTGGTGAGCAAACGTGTACGGAGAACAATGTTCGCAATAGCTAAGAGCGAGATCGTTGAGAGTGGGATCAGCGAGATCGTTGAGAGTGAGATCATTGAGATCAAGACCAGTGAGACTGGCGAGGAAATGGGAGAGAGCGAGATTGGATAGAAGATGGCAGAGAGCGAGACCAGCGAGAAAGCTGGAGAGAGCGAGAGTGGAGAGAAAAGTTAAAGCTGGAGAGAGCAAGACCAGCGAGATTGCTGAAGAGAGCGAGAGTGAAGAGAGCGAGACTAGCGAGAAAGTGGGAAAGAGCGACACTACCGAGAGCAGAAAGAGCGAGAGCGCCTATGCTAGCCTTGCTTTGTCGAATTCGAACGTCACACCCACGCCTCGCTTATGCATTGAAGGCCGAGCAAGCTTCTGGGCAATATATTTGGATGCGTTTGGGTGGATTATGCATGGAAAAACCCTAATTTGAATACATACAAAGCTTGAAGATGTAAGGGAAAATGTCAATTAAAATCTAGGTGTCCGATTAAGAGAAATTCTTAAACCCTAAGAAATTGTGTTGAATGCGTTTGGGAAGAACACATTCAACCAAGATGAAGTCAACTTACGTTGATAAAGGGAGGATTAAACATTTGGCCATGCAGCCAAGTAGATGCTGTCAATCCCACGAGCAATTTGAAGGACTATAAATAGGGAGTTGGGATTTCATTTTCAAATCACACAGAAATCATAAATTTCATAGAGAAAGTAGAGGGCAGTGAGGGTTTAGAGGTATTTGTCAAATTTGGACGATGAGATCTTCCAATATACTCGTGCATTTGGAGTGATTCTAAAACCAACTGGAAGCTCTGGAAATCTAGTTTTCAGAGTAGGGCTGCCGGAGGCAAAGGCTCAAAGAAACTAGGTTGGAGATTGAGAAGAAGGCAGAAGGGTCAGACTGTCGGATCAGTTTGGGTCAGTCTTGAAGATTTTGAGATTCCGGCCAAACCACGAGGAATTATGAGCTTAACGTTTAGGGTAAGATTCCTAAGACATTTTAGAATATGTTTGTAGAAGGAAGTATTTCAAAATAAGGTTCAGAACTATAAGTAATCTAAGTTGAAAGTTGAATCTCGATTCTAGGGGTGAAAAAGAACCAGAGGAGCTACTAGAGTGAAAAGTTCCTAAGAGTTCGAGGTGAGTGGCCAAAATGTTTTCGAACTAAAACGTTTTTAAACTGTTTTGATGCAAACGTTTTATAGAAAGCATTTTTGCGAAAATAATTCTCATGCCTACTAGTTTTCTAAAGTGGTTTCCAAGCAAGTTTGAATTGTGATTTGAACTCATGCATATTGTTGAAAAACTATTTACATATGTATATGTATTGATTTTATCCAGCACGATTACCGTCTTTAAATCTATGTTGTATATGTGTTATACTGTACATGCTTTAAAGAGAAAAGTTGTTTATAAATAGTTTTGGTAAAATGTGATGTCGAAGTACAAGGAGAAGGCATCCACCCAACTAGATACTGAAGTACAAGGAAAAGGTATATATTGGTACTGAAGTACGTTTGAAAAGGTACCAAGCCAACGGGATACTGAAGTACATTGGAGAAGGTATCCTAGTAGCTCGATACTGAAGTACAAGGAGAAGGTATCTGAGCAGTAGTACCTAATGTGTTAAGGTACTTAGTGTGGCCACAGATGAATAAAGTCAGAGATTCAGCAAAAGGGTTCTCTCTGGGCTAGTAGTTGGTGTTGGGATTATTTTACCAGATATATAGTACTTTGATTTGAGAAATGATTTTACTATTTTATGTTTAAAACAATTTTATATACATTACGCTTGGAAAATATTTATGCTGCAAAAGTTTATATTTCAGACAAAACTATTTTATGAAATTATGCATAAGAATTTACTATGTTTTCTCGGTCACTCACTGGGCGTAAGCTCACCCCATTTTCAAATGTTTTTGTACCCCACCCCCCCAGGTAGCTTTTAAATTCTCTGAAGACAGCTCAATATCTGCTCTGCCACTAAAGGACCAAAAGACTTGTAACCGTTTGCTAGGTGGTTACTGTTAATATTGTACACATGTTACTATTGTTCATATAGGGACTAGGGTTTATGGGTTTTGGGACTTATAAATCTAATGATGTAAATACTCTAAACATATTAAGTTTCTAAGTTAATAAATTGTGGGCCTACAGCCGTCCCGTTGCATATAATTTATATTTGGTATCAGAGTTATTCCGCAAGAGTTTTTACGTAGTAAGTGTCAGCCTATGGGTTGATAATTACTGCAGTCACGCCCTTCTCTAGGCTAAGAGGGTGATCTGGGGTGAGGTGTGACATAAGTACTGAATCTAGGTCTTGAACAAGGGGCCCCACCCTCTCACTGGGCTGAGAGGGATCTGGTTTAGTGACTGGATCACAAACCAATTGTTCATTAGAGGATTAGTTGGAATTTAAGGAACAAGATGTAATCTTGGGGGTAAAATAGACATTTGACCCAGCCATTATTACGAACAACCTGTGAAGGGTTAACTTACTAATCATGGTTATATCGAGTGGACATAATATATCTACACTGAAGGGAGTGCAACTATGGACTTTAATGGACATAATATATCTACAGTTATTAAAGAAGTTGTGCAAAGGTATGACTTAAAACCCTCTTATTATGGTATGAACATGCTTTATATACAGCCAAAATTAATGAATTAGAATACTTATTGATCCTTGTTGCTTCTGCTGCATGCTTATATACTCCTTCAATTATCAATAAAGATGTTATTCAACATTACTTCAATAAAGGTTGGTTGTCATTGAATCTATAAATTGCGCTTATAAATTATTAATCCAATAAACTAAGATCCATGGCTACTATATGAATACTTGAATTTTAGGTTGGTTGTCTTATTCTGATAACACTATCGAATGCTGCCCACGCTATAGTTGTTACAATTTGTTGTAAGGTACTATAAACAAAGTGATCCTAATTCGCTTATGTATGGATATGAGAAGTGGGGGCATTCTATGCAATGAGTTTGCGTAAGATCGAACCAAGAAATAAGTCACTCGTACTTTATAACGCTGTTTATTGTTTAAGACTGACTATTTGTCACACCTCGTTCTAGATTTTCCTTCTAACCTAGAACGAAGCATGAAGACATTAAACATCACTTCTCTCTATGACATCTAACGTCCCAACTCTTAACATATCCTGTACTAAAGATCGAACCCAGACATCTAAACCCATTTCCAAAAATAATCTATGTTCATTAACAGAGTTTAGGAATTTGATTCAGTTTAAATTACAATACTGTTTAAAGAGATTTATAGACCAACGGTAAGGATGATTTTGAACAAAACCTCCCATGACATGTACCTCACAAGTTCTAGCTGTACTGGAATAATTTCATATACATGCACAAACAATACAACATATGTTTTAATAACATTAGTGGCGTTTGACGGCTCAGCAGGCACCAGGAACTTATCGCTACCTGGGGTGGGGAAAAACATAATACATGTAAAGCATGAGCTAAAGCGTAGTGAGTGGTAATTTAGTATAAACATAAATTTTCTCTTTCCAAACATCAATGAATTATAAAAAAATATTCTATAAATTGTTGGAAACGTATATAAGATTTATTAATAGCTCAAACTCGTGTTACTCAAACAATGGCATGATCATATTTCATATAAATCACATTATAAAACATTCGGGCGTCATCAGAAAACCACACCGACCCTGTACCCAAATACTCGTTTACAACGGCGGGTTACTCTGGACAAAGAATGCGCCCCGTGGTGAAAACAAAATCATAAGGTCATATGTGCACGCAGAGCTGCATCAAGGCTAGGCATAGATACACACCATAGGCCCAGGTTACTCTGGACTCCCCGATATACTTTGGCCACATCTGACCCCGATGGTAGCTCCCTGATAGCCTGGGTGGTGCTAAAGGCGCAGGTTCCTCTTGACTTACCGGTATACTCTGGCCACATCTGACCCCGGTAGCCCCCTGATCGTCTGAACGATGCTACTGAAACACATCTGACCCCGGTAGCCCCCATCACATTTTATAAATCATAGCATATTATCATATATAATTACATTCTATATCAAAACATTTAAAAATAAACCACTCACTGTTAATCGGCTTCTCCTAATAATTTTGGTTTCTCCATCTCCCGTTTATCCTGAAATTATATTGATAATCCTCTAGTTATGCTTCACATGACCATAATCCAATTATTTGAACATTAATCTTCAAGTATAACCAATTTCACTTAAACTTTTGTCAAATCCCTAATTTGATCCAAGGTAGACTTTGCTTTGTAAATCGGTCCTTCAATTACTCTAAAATTTACTCGACACCTTAAAATTAATCTTCAATATGAACTAGTTCTATTCCAATTTTCCTTAATTTTTCTCATTAATCCAATTAGGGTTTACTTCAAATTAACCCCTTAATCAACTTCATAGTTGACTTAGATCCCAATATCTTCTAATTTCAGGTTTAATGTATCATAACAAATCATAACAATACCAATTGGATCCCTAATTATGCTTGAGAACACCTAAATTAACCTAAAATTAATTTTTCAGCTTTTAATGACGGACAATAGATGACAGACAAGCGTCAAACCAGGAAAGTCAACTCTTTCTTCAACCTCCAGCCCAGAAATTTCCAGATTTGGCCTCTATTTTTTCGGTGAGCGTTTCCGACATAAATTCATCATGTTTTGGCCAGTTAAAGCTTAATTAGCCTATATAAACCTTTTACCTATCCTCTAAATTAACTTACCTCAAAGTTTGGACTTCCGAATTGCCCTAGATCTCCCGGAATTGACCAAACTCTCCACGGTGCCCATGTTTTTCCGGCGCGAAGTTGCAGAAATTTTAGAACTTAAATTCATAAATTCCAGCCAACAATGATCTGATTAAAGACCATAGAGTTCTAGAAGAATCTTATAAGTAACTTAAGTTTAAAGTTGGAGCTTTGAATTAGCCTCTAACGCCACGAATTTTCTAAAAACCCGAGCATTCTCTTTTTTCACGATAACTCTATCGCCACTGTTTTTCTTCGTTTTCCTTACTTTTGCGGCCAAATTTCTTCATATAAAGCCTCATACGAGCTTCTTCTTTACTTCCTATTTAATTTGGTTGCATTTTGCCTAATTTGCCTTCACATGACGACCCTAATTCGGAAACAAGTTTTTCATCTTCTTCGGTCGGCCAAACTAAAAAAAAATCGAAATTCCCTTTTGCTCTTCATTTTTCAGCTTCAGTTTCCGGTTTAACACGTGCCCAGATGATTAATCATTGACCTCAAAGCCATCCAATAAGAAATTTCAATAGAAAGTACCTCAAATTTTCCAAAATCTCTCAAATTCTCTTTTTTCCTCTTCCTCTCGGTTTTCATCATTTTCCATTAATTTCCTTTAATTTCCAGCACATTTATGCCCAATAAGCCTTAAACAAGCCAAATTTTTAAAACTCAGAAATTACCAAAATTTCACCACTTTTCAAAATGTTGACTTTTCTTCTACTTTGACTTTGTCTATTTGACCGTTGACTTTGACAATTGACTTTCACCTATCCCGCATATGCAAAATTCATCATCGAATTTATTTTACATGCTTAACTAGGTCTGTTACCCCTAAATTATTCCTCAAATCCTTATTTCCTCTTCCTAAATGAAACAAACGTCAATCCAAATCTTTTTATTTTTAATTATAATCTTAACAAGAGATCCACATCAAACTTTATCTCGAGTCCCGAGTTCAATCTCAACTATATGCTTCATAATATTTTAAGAAAGAGTAGAAGAAGAGAGGGCTTACACTATTTCTCTTCGATGATCTAGGTAACTCGATCTTAATCCCGAGCTAATTATGAACTCCTGTTTATTCGGGATTATCCTTAGATTTGCATAGGTGAGAGTTGGTTTATTCGGGATTACAAACCACCTGTGAAACGTCTACTTACTGATTATGGTTAAATCAACTGGCCATAAATATATCTATAGTGAGGAGAGTGCAATTAACGAGCTATAGTGGTGTGACTTGGTAGTTAAGGAATACTGATTAATTTGGTCTAAAGAGTTTTAGCCAATTAATCTTAAATCGTTGGAACTCATGATCTATAGGTCTATAAGGTCCCTTTATTAGCTCGTAAAACATACCTTGAATTATTGAATTGAATGAATATAGAATGATATCAATTTGAATTGTTCAAATTGAATTTCAGTTTGAAAATGTTCGAATTATAATTAAGGTTTGAATTCTAAAAAGTTCAAATTCAAATTAGGGTTTATATTAAATTGTTATTTAATTAATGAAATATGTTTAATTAATTAAAAATCAAATTAATTTCCATTTTCAATTCAATTTCAGAAACTATATTTTGAAATTTTTTATTTAATTAATTGTGAATTAATTAAATTTAGTTTTTAATTAATTTTATAATTAATTCAATATAAAGGAATTGAAAATAAAAAAACCTTAATAGTGGATTTATCCACAATCTGTGAACGCATGAGGTGGTTTTATTCTGATACACGCACCTAGCACTCTTTTGAGTGAAGTTTGAGGTGTCTTTCAGCTGGATCTACATACCTACAATTAGAAGAAGATTAAAAGTTTGCTGAAATATCTGGTTGAAGAGTTTTTTTTTTTTTTTTTTTTCTGAAAAAGTCTCTCTACGAGCTCGTAAAAGATTAAACCTTGGATTAGAAAATTGAGCGAATTTCAAGTGTTCAAATTCGAAATTAGGGTTTGGAATTTGAAATATTCGATTTTATTTTTAGGGTTTGGATAATTATAGTCAATATAATTAAACGTTTAAATTTATCTAAATTAAATGTAATCGGAGAGTTTAAAATATTTAAATATTTATTTAAATATTGAATACATGAATAAGATTCATGTTTGAATTAGGTGTTTTATTAATTTAATATTTGATATTAAGTTATTTATTTAAATAAATCAATTTTTATTTATAAATTCAATTTTTAGAATTGAATTTTATTTTCATCTAAATTAATTTTAAAGTAAAATTAATTAGAATTAAAAATGATAAATTAAAATTAAAATTTAATTTGAGTGAAAAATCCAACATTGATTTTTAGTGCATTTTTCCACATTTCAACACTTAGGCCACTCACTTAGTGCTGATGGAAGCCTTAATTAGCTGAATAAGTTAGTGCTTGCACGATCTATCTTGATGAATACTCCAAATTTCAGGAGATTACATTCATGCAATCTTATTTTCTGAGAATTTCAAGCAATAATTGTTTTCGCCTTCAAACTCTCTTGATCACACTCAATCCCCCTCAATTTTGAGTTTCCACCCCTCAATCTTAGGCTTAGAATGGTAGAGAAGAGCCTGGTGGTCTACTAGAGTTTTGAAGTTTCAATTTTGTGGATTAAGCAAGGAGCAAGAGGAAATCAACAAAGGTATACACACATAAAACCCTCTTTCTATTGAAACTATTTCTTTGCATGCTTTGAACTCAAATGAAGTGTAATTAGAGTACCTAATGATTCTGTCTGCTTCCGTCTTATGCTTGTTTACTCAATCATGAAGGATATGCAACATGTCTGTGTACTATAGTTCAAAAGAAGCTGGGATTCTAATCTACCATCGATAGAATTTGCCTACAATAACAGTTATCGTTCCAGCATCAGAATAGCACTGTAAACAACATTCTATGGTAAAGGGATGTAGAAGTCCTTTATGCTGGGATGAAGTTGAAGAAAGGAAGTTATTGGGACAAAAACTAGTTCAAGCTGCTATTGAAAATGTGAAGCTGACCAAGGAGAAATTGAATACAGCTCGAGATAGACATAAGAGTTATGCAGATAAACGACGTAGGGATTTAGAATTTGAGGTTGGTGATAGGGTTTTCCTCAAATTATCTCCATGGAAAGGTGTCCTACATTTTGGAAGGAAAGGGAAACTGGGCCCGAGATACATCGAACCTTATGAGATTCTGGAACGCATAGGGCCATCAGCCTATCAGTTAACACTACCTATGGAGTTATCTAAAAATCACGATGCCTTTCATGTATCCTTCTTAAGGAAATATGTCCTAGATTGACGCATGTTCTTGGGTCTCAACCCATGTAGCTAAAGGAAAACTTATCATATGAGGAGGAGCCCTTGTGGATACTAGACAAGAAGGAGTAGGTGTTATGAAACAAGATGATGCTATTGGTTGAAACGCTGTGGAGAAACTACATAGTAGAAGAAACAACTTGGGAGGGTGAAGATCGGATGAAAACCAAGTAGCCACATCTATTCTCCTGATGACGTTCACTGAATTTCAAGGAAAAAATTTCAATAAGGTAGTCATAACTTGTAAGCATTAAATCTTTGTTATTTTACTAAATTTTTGTTATTTTACTTAAGCTTAAGTTAGATTTAAATAACTCATTAGGATTGATTTGCATGAATTAAAGTGAACTCTGTGAAATTAAGGTTGCAACTTGAGCGAATTTTAGTCTAAGTGTTGAATATGAAAATAAAAAGGGAATTTTTTAAAGGATATTGTTACTTTTTAAGGAGAACTAAGGCTAAATAGGAAATGTAGGGGAAAGAAGTTAAACTATGTGAAGGAAATTACCTAAGGATTGTAAATATAGAAAGGGAATGAAAGAGGTGTGAGACCCGAGAGGCATAGAGTTAGAAGTTTTCAAAATTGTTTAGGGAATTTGAGTAAAAATTGTATAATGTTAAGTAATTTCTTTTATATGAATTTCAAGATAATGGATGAGGTATGAGATAAACAAGATTTAGTTGGTTGAAAAGTTGGAGGAGGAGCTGGCAAGAAATTAAGTGAGGCAAGGAATGTGTTGCTGGTTGCATATAAAAAGGGAGGTAGAATTGGCCAGTGTTCACAACTCACTTTTGAAAACCGAGAATTTCTTCAGCCAAATCTCATAAAGATCAAAGAAGTAGACGATGGAGGGAAACCATGGTGAATCTTGATCGAAAGGTGGTGAAAATCAAAGGATACCAAAAGCTGGTCTAAAATTCGGGCAAACCTGAGTGTGGTGAAGATATGAGTTGATTTTTGGCCGGTGAAGAGGATTCAAAGGCTCAAATTCAAAGGTTAGTTTCTTTAAAGGTTATTTAAGTTTTTATGTAAGAAAGTTTTATTCAATTCGGCTGGAAATGGAGAATTTTGTGCTGAAAATGCAATTGGAAACGAGGGTCTGATCAAGGGGCTGTCGGCTAAAAGTTGAAGAAGACTAGCTTGTTGGAGCCTGTGGATGCATCGTTGGGCAATCGATACCTCACGCACACCCGTGCATTGTCACATGCGCGCCAACCATGCACTCCACACCCTTTTTGCATTCAGCAGCGTCTGTCTGCTCATCCTTTGCATTCAACAATGCTTGTCCATGCCTAGCGCATTGCAGCGTGTCGTCTAGCACCCATAAGCCTGCCCTTATGCGCGTGTCTTAGCACCCACACCCTAACCTTTTGTTTCAAAATGTTCAAGAAAATACCAGATGAAACCAAATGAAAATTAAGGAAGTCAAAGATTAAGAAAGAAAAACATGAGGGAACTGTAATCGTTGAATCCTAAGAAGGGTTCTATATTCATTCATAATGTCATAGTCTTCTATTATTATGAGCTAATACACATTAAAAAACGAGCATTCAACATCAAAAGAAATATAACTCTCAACTTGATCATCATGATCAAACAAAAGTCACTTAGTATTTTTCCCTTACACTCCTTCTCACTCGTCAAATTATAGCCATAAATTGCTAAAAGGTATTAGATATATAGTGAGATTCGAAATAAGATTTCCTTGTGTTGAAGAATGAAATCCACAACAAACATTGAGCAATTGAAGCTTCTATGTCAGTTGTACATTCAGTCAATCATTCGGTCTTCATAACTCACAGTGGTAGATTGAACACACTAAGATATTATGCCCATTAATTCTACTACATAAAATTAATTTTAAATCTAAAATGTTTTTTTTATTTTCTTATAAATAGACGACATAGAGTTTGATTTTAGAGATAGATTTATTTCTCCTTATTTTCCATCTCTTTGATTTTCTCCAAGCAAAATTTTTTTTCTTGTTTCCAAGACTTTTCTGACGAGTGCCCGTCTGTCAAGAGTGTTATGTTAACCTTAGGAAGAAATCGGTGTGAGACGATTAGCATTACATAGATCTGTAACAATCAAATGATTTTAAAACAATATGTTTGTAACTGTCATACACTTTCATTGAAACATTAGATATGTAATCGTTTACTGGCTACAAGATCTGTAACCATCAAAATGACAAGTCATTCCCAACAACGTTACAACTTCAAACCTAAAGGATCACATAAAACAAGATTCAGATGCAGTAGAATATAGCATAGATTTTTTTTAATTTTCTTTTGAATGTAACGATCAGTGTATCCCGTAAGTAAAAATGAATTTTCTTTTAACTAGGATTATCACAATTTTTTTGAAAAATAATATTTTGATTTAAATTAATGTGTGAAATTATGAAGATATCAAATCATACAAATAATAAAAAAGATATATGTGTTTTAAACTAATATATGATTATCACGAAATTTTTAGAATAAATAAATAAATATTTTGGTTTTTGAACTAAAGATTAAAATTAGGAGGACAATCAAATCATTCAAATGAAAAATAATGCCAAAAAGAAAAAAAAAATAAAAGATGGTTATGACGAAATTAAAAAGCAAAATATTTTGACTTTAAGTTAAAATTTGAAATTAAGAGATAATCAAATAGTCCAAATAAAATATTTTTTATATTTAACCCTCTAATAACATTCATATATTTTTCATCAAATACAACTAAAGTACGTATTTTTAACATGATAAAACACGTGCACATTCAACTAGTTTTTTACTAGTATTTTATATCTCTTTTCCGAAAATATAGTGACTCCATTAAATATAGGATATTTTTAATATATAGTAGAATAAGAGAAAAAATCTAAAAATGTATTACATCCTTAAAATATTTGTAAATATGAATGAGTTGACTAGTCAATCTTTAAATTTTTTTAATTTTCAATTTTGCCCTCCCTTGTCTTATCTTGTTGTACACATTTTTTTGAAGTCTTTTTTTTTCTCTTCTTTGATTTTTGCTTCTTTTATCCATTTTTTCATTTTTTTTCATTTTCTTTTCATTTCTTTCTCAGTTTTTGTTACTTCCCTTTCTTTTTTTTATTCTTTCTTTTATCCTATTTTTGCTTCTTTCCTTTATTTTTTTTATTTTCTTTCATTTTCTTATTTTTCCCTTTTATTTTCTTTCCTTTATTTTTTATTTTATTTTCTTTCCTTCTTTTTTCCTTTTCCCTTTCTTTTCTTTTTTAATTTTCTTTTCTTTCTTCGATTTTTTCTTTTTTGTTTTTATTTTCTTTCTTTGGTTTTTTATTATTTCTTTTATTATTTTTATTTTCATTCATTTCTCCAATTTTTGTTTCTTCTCTTTTCCTTTTTTATTATTTTATTATTTTATTTTATTTTCTTTCTCCCTTTTTACCTTTCTTTTATCTTTTATCTTTTTATTTTTCTTTCATTTTTTTTTGTTTTTGCTTTCTTTTTTTCTATTTAATTTTCTTTCCTTTCTTTAGTTTTTGCTTATTCTCTTTCTCTTATTTTTAAAATTTTTCTTTCCTTTATCTGAATTTTTTCTGCTTCCCCCCTTTTTTCACAAGAATTATGAGGTCGAGTTTCGTAGCCAAGACTTGAAAGTACTCAATTCATAAGTGACTTAACGCCAACAAACCAATCATCAAGTTTGATTGTTATAACAAATAATAATTATAAATAGCAAATGAAAATCTATCCGTGATAGCTACTAATATTTTCTATCATTGATAGCTTAATCTTTGATAGAAATCTATCATTGATAGCCAACTTAGTGAATTTAATTAATAAAGTTGAATCTCGAACTAAAATGTAAGTGGAATGCCTAGAAGTTATCACTAATAGCATGTTTATCAGTGATAGAAGCTATCATCGAAAAGAAAATGGACTTATAAATGTTTGGGAACGACAAGAAAGGGGCAAAAAGGTGTTCAGTGGTTATGGTTGATAGAAGCTACTACTGATAGCATGTTACAAGTGATAGAAGCTAATACTAATAGCATGTTTAGATTATTATTGGGTGTTAGATAATTTCTACTAACAGATTATTTGTTGTTTAGATTATTTAGACGAAGCTTCATAATATTTTATCATTTTTTTTTAATTTTTAAGAAGAAAAACTTGTTTTGACGTTTCTAATTTCTCTCAGGTTTGTGATTAATAAATCATACCACAAAAAGGAAAGAAAATCAATTTGTTAGCTCGAATGATAATATATATATATATTACATTACTCGATTCTTTGAGCATAGTGCTTGAACTGCTAATCTTGCAGATAAATTAGTAGCATTGCCCAATCCAAACGACTTTGCAGATACATCAATTGAACAATTTTCCATACCAATGCAAGTCTTTTCTACCAAAAGAGCACTATTTGAAACATCCCATGAACCTTTTTTGAATGAACCACATTTTCCCTCTGGATTTCCATAGCTAGCAAATTGGATCTCAGAGATGATATGCCCTCCCTGACAAGACAACTCTAACGTACTTCCTTCATTAGCATTTCCACATATTGTTCCTATAGTGATGGTCTGAACTATGACTTGTTGAGGATTTCCACCAATTTCTTCAAACAAAACCAACGTGTTGGTGTCATCCGATAGAAACGATCTTGGAACATGATACCATCTTTGGGAAGGATTCCCACAATTTCCAACGCACTTGCTAGGGTCATATGCGCCTCTATAATCACAGGTTGCGCTGCAACTATCATTGCCAGCAATGAAAGAAGGCCAAAATCGACCTATGCTTTGTCCATTTACCCAAGCCTGACCTTTTCCCATTCCTTGCATGTCCAATGCTACAGGGTCAATTCCTGAGGGTGTCTTAAAGCTTGTTTTGTACCATGTCATTCTCCTGCCAATAGATTTTTTATTTAATGTGCTCCATTTTGTTCTCTGTGAGAACATTGGGTTGTAAAGTTGCTTCATTTCTCCATTTAATCCAACCTTATAAGACCATAAATTTGATGACAAATCAGTTGTGACATTTCCATCTCCAATAAGATAAATGGGACCTCCATCAATTCCAGTTGGCACCGTGTCATAAAATGCATCATAATTTTTCAATCCTACTGTTGCACTCAAAAGGGTTATGGTGTTGGTTCCGACTTTTAATAGAATGGGTTTCTCAAATACAAAACTCTGGCCATTGCTTCCCCATTGCGATCCAATGTACCGTCTATTAACAAAGGCATGAAGCACATGACCTTTTGTATTCACTTGTAGAGTTACATTTTGAAGTGAAGATGTTGAATTAGTTTCAACATTTGTCATATACCACAAGTAGTCACTAAAATCAACCGTGGTTCCTTTTTGTTCCAAAAGAAGGTTTGCATTAAATGTACCTTTTCCTTGTAGAGTATCTCTCATGGGCTCCGGAGCCCAAACCCACGACAGTTGTGCATTTTCCTTCTCATTCTGCACCTTCACAAACATAGATGTTTGGAATTGATCTTTGCAGTGTTGAAAAGCTCTTTGTTGCAACCGTTAAGAATGCTCACAGACCAAGCTGGTACAAAGTACTTTCCATCTGCCTGCAAATCTATGGTAGCATCATTGCTGGCATCAGTGTTGCTCAAAAAACAAAACCTCTCCCCTACTGTGGGGTTGGAGAATTTCGTTAAAGTAACAAAGCTACCAAATTTTTGGTCTGAACGGGTGCCGTTGGTGAGAATCTTCTCTCCCATTTTGATGGATTCGTGGAGTTGTTTGAGATGTCCCCATTTGGGTTGATTCACGTTTCCATATTCATCAAGTGGGGCGTTGTAATCATACGACGTAGTAATGAATGGACCTCCCGATGTTCTTCCAAAGTTTGTGCCTCCATGATACATGTAATAGTTGTTAAACACACCACCAGATTGAAAAAATCTTGCCACAGAAAAAGCTACATCTTCTGCACTTCTATAAGGGTCTTTATCGCCCCATTTCTTGAACCATCCCACCCAATTTTCAGTAAACATTTTTGGGCTCTTAGGATTGTTAGGACTAAAGTTATCACAATAGAATCCATTGCATGTATTGATGATAGGTTGTGGGGCATCACTTTGTTGGCACATGATCCATGGAACACCAATATTGAGAGATTCAGCCATTTGAGCACACCAGTTGATATATGTTTTTCCTGCGCTTCCATATGGGGTCATCACGTTTCCATACTCGTTCTCGATTTGAGCTAAGATTATTGGCCCCCCTTGTGATGCAAAGAGGTTGGCTTGTTTGCACATATTCACTATCTTTGTTGTGAAAGTTTGCATTTCATTCTTGTAGACTTGATTGTCAGTTCGAAGTTGGATTCCCGGCATATTATGCAACCACAGTGGAAAGCCTCCATAGTTCCACTCGGCACACACGTAAGGACCAATCCTCATCACAACATATAGCCCAGCCTCTTGAACGAGTTGGAAGAATTTGATAAAGTTTAGATGTCCAGAGAAATCATATTTTCGTCGTCGAGGTTCGTGGCGATCCCAAAAAATGTACGTCTCGATTGCATCAAGTCCACCATCTTTAGCTTTTTGAATAAGATCAGGCCACATTGCTTCGGTGCTACGTGGATAATGAATTGATCCTGAGAAGATAACACGCCGTTCACCATTGATAATTATGGCATTTGAATCATAGGAGACACTGTCTCCTTTACAAAAAGAAAAGCAAGATAAAGTTGCAAGGAGGGGAAGAACAAGCCATTGAAGGTTAACCATCTTTGATTTTACAACTTTAGGCGTTTCGTTTATGTTGGAATCAATGTGTTTATATACAAGGAATCTACGTAAATATGTGATAGGTCTTTCCATCAATCTTTGTACTCTATTTGTTGATGAATTCTAAATATAGGAATAATGTAAGTGAATTTAGCTGGCCAAACTTTATCGGTATGAGTTGCTTTAGTGAAATTTGGAAAATACTCTTTTCAGAACAGAATTTCAAAAATATTGTTCGACCTTATCCTGAAATAACCTATCACCCAATTAAAAATATTACACCAAAAGTCTGTTTTCCCAATAAGGATTTGCGTATTCATTTTTCATCTTTGGTTTTAATTTTAAAGACATCAACTTCACATGAGTAATAAAGTATGGCTAATAAATTCAATTATAGTGAAAGTTGAGTTTGAGTTTTGTCTCATTAGTGTGAAGCTCATGAATTTGAGTATCTTTCTTCAAATTTTTGATGTTTTGATTTTTCATTTTGTGCATTGGGGTCATATAATAAAATAGTACATGGTAAACAAAATAGGTTTCCATATGATTTTAGTCTCTCAACTCTAGGTTCAATTTTTTGTTGTCCTCATTTTTCTAAGGAAGTATACATTTTCTTCCTTATTTTATTTTTAAGTTAGTCCTGGATTAAAAGGGAATTACTGGAGGAATTTTTTTTTACTAATTTGGAATTTCTGGAAAAGAAGTGAAATTCAAGGAGACCGGGCCAGGAGTTATGCTTGGAAAATTCTTGAAGGATAAACAGGAGGACTGTGAGTGGTTTTATTATTTTGTTATGTTGAATTCTATATATATATGTGTAATGTTTGGAAATTGGCATGGTGGGGAAGTGCGTTTTCTAGATTTTATTGGTTGATTTAACTCATGATATTTTGCTTGTTGTGACTCGCATTTAAAACCGAGATTGTACCCGGAGACATTGTTAGCTTTCCTATAGCACGTCTAACTGGATAATGTGGACATGTGCACATTCGGTTGTTGGATCGGCACCAGCACGTAGCGGAAGAGAATATTATCCATAAGCACTCTAATTCATTAGTTTTGGCTTAAAAGAAACATGCTTAAACAGAGTTAATGGGTTTCAACAACGTACATTTAAAGAACCATTGAAATCTCTATTTCTAGCTGCAAAATCCTCCAAATCTTTGTGTAGACCACCACAAGATCTTCCCTACTATTCTCTTGGTGATCTAGATTGAGTTGTGAGACTCAAAATAATCTTAAATAAAATGGAATTTGAAGAAAGCTCGCTGCAACAACCAAAAATGAAGAACACATTCTTCATCTGAATTTTTCAGAAAAATCCATTTGGTTTAATCACTTCAACTTTTCTCCAATCTCTTCAATATATTACAGACTATCATGCAAAGAGATTTGCTTCATGAGATGCAGCTCATGCTTGGAGTTATTGAAGCTTGAAAGTGGTGGGTTCCTAGTGAGCAAGTTGAAGATGAAGATGAAAAACCATTTTCCATTTTTGTGTAATTTTCTATTTCCAAAATCTAAAATTGATTTTAAAATCAAAATTTATTAATTTTACAAATTAATTTCATAAATTAATTTTCTAATAAAATTAATAAATAATTATTTAAATAATTTAAATAATTCTAATTAATTTAATATCCAATATAAAATTAATTTTACACAATAAATTCATCTTTATATATTTAAATCATATTTAAATATATTTTCTCCAATTCCGTTTGATTCTAATTTGAACATTTCAAATTAACTTATCACGCTACTCTAAAGCTAATCCATTTCCAAGCTAGTATGGAGACCTCATGGACCTACATATCATGGGCTCCAACGATCCGAGATTAATGAACTAAACTCGTAAGATTGATATAACCTCTATTCGTTAACTAATGGGTCACTCTACTAAAGCTCATAGTTGAACTCCCCTCACTATAAATATATTATGTCAACTCAATGTAACCTTGATTAGTAAGTCAACCCTTCACAGGCTGTTCGTAATAACGGCTGGGTCAAATCTCTGTTTTACCCCCAAAATTACCTCTTGTTCCTTAAGTCCCCACTGATCCCCTAATGAACAATTGTTTTGTGATCCGATCAACAAAACCGAGTCCCTCTCATGCCAAATGAGAGGGTGGGATCCCTTGTTCAAAAACTAAAATCTATACTGAAGGGAACAACCTCTCTACTATCCCTACAGCGGGTAGGAGTGAATTCCCTCTTGCATCCTATGTCCCCAGCTATCTATCCGTTCTTACCCCTGCAATGAGTGTCTTATTGAGCTGGCGCTGTTGAGCCAACCCTCACCTATACAAATCTAAGGGTAATCCCAAATAAACAAGAGTTCATAGTTAGCCCAAGATTAAGGTTAAGTTACCTAGGTCATCGCTTTGAAATAGTAAGTCTTAAACAGTAAACAACGTTATAAAGTAAGAGTGACTCATTTCGTGGTCCGATCTTGTACAAACCCTTTTGCACAAGGACACCCCCATTCCTCATGTCCAACGTGAACGAATTAGGATCACTTCGTTTGTAGCACTTTAGAACTCCTTGTAACAACTGCAGAGCGGGCTGCATCCAATAGTGTTACCAGAATAAGGTACCCAACCTTATCCATATACTATAGATCATTTTGATAATTTACTCGAACCTGATCCACTTTTATGTCTCCACATAAAGTTCAAGTACTAATCCAATAGTCAAGGGACTTTTAGGTTTATTGAATTTCTATTCTAGCAATAGAACTATTCAATAACACCTTTATTGAATTTTTTCAGAATAAGTTTCATTGTTTACATACCACGAGTTTTAGGACATAAAACCCAACAAACTTCCACTTGGACTAAAACTCAAGTGGTAACTTATATATCCGATATATAAGACTGAGTTTCTAAGTTTTATAGTGAAATACAATAAATTAGGGCATCTCATACCCATCTTTACCATTCCGTATCTCTATACCCGATATTTCTCCCACTTGCCCTAGGTTATCTTGTATTTCTAGTCCTACTAGGTGATTCTCAAACACTTTAGCCGAGAGAATCCGTGTAAACATGTTAGTATACAATAGGCTTTAGATAAAATTATATGGGGATAGAATCTTATTCTCAATAATGGCTAGGAAGCACACTTTCCTCCCACTACAATGAGGTACTCTCAACTCTTTAAGCAAGACACATCTGACTTGTCTCAACAACTCTTTATTAACAGTCAGATCTAGAAATCTTTAAACTTTCTATACTTTGATCTAGCCATTAAAATATCTGAATATTTACAAATGGTTTTGAACAATTTGGTTCATCACATAGGTTGCTAAAACAAACATAATTTTTTAAAATGAACATTTCATTTATCCCAAAAATATATACAATTTGTTCTGTACAAGATTAAAATGAAGTAAAATCAAGTTGCAACTTTTCCCACTAGATGAGCTAAGCAAATGGTCCGAAGGTCAAGTTAGCCTGGTTACCTTTCTCTACTCTCTTCTCGGCAACATACTGAGGGCAGTGTCTCTTCCAGTGCCCTTCTTCGTTGTAGTGGAAACATTTCCCTTTAACTACAGCGTTATCCTTGCCTTTCTTTCCAGTAGGCTTCTTCTTCCCTTTCCTTTTGCCCTTCTTCACAGGAATACTCATATTTTTTATAGACGAAGAAATTTTTGCCCGATGGCAAGCAATACTTTCTTGTTTTGATTTCAAAATTGAAGCTATAAAAGAAAGTACAAACTCCCTTCCTGATTACCTCACTCGAGAATTTCTTCAAGGAAAAACTAAAGAAGATAGTGAAAGAGAGAGAGAAAAGAGCAAATGAAGTCCACTTGCAAGAAAGAAGAAAAGCATGATCAAGATCAAGAACAACAGCAACGATCAACAGTTCCTCAAACCAAAGCATTGTATTCTCAAACGTATCAATTTATCAAAGGCAAATCATCAACGATAATGGAGGATTGAAAAGGAAAAACTCCTCAAGCATTGTCGTTATCAAAAAAATTTCAAAATTTGGGATCTTTCATCCCTTCAAGGCCTTTTGCCTTAACCATCAACTCTTCCCCTATCAATTGAGTCGGTATCAACAAGAATAAATTCATAGAATAAACGAGTTTTTTGAGGATGGGTTGGAATATAATGGAAATTTGACAGAAATATTTTTTGAATTGTTTCATTCATAGATTTACCTATGAATTTTTGTTCAAGAGTTGTAATGTATGAGGTATGGGTTTTATTATGGTCAACTTCAGGCTTGGAGGACATTCCTCTCTTCTCGACAGTAGTAATACTTCTGACTCTAGACCCTTTTTCTCAACATTGTCTGGTTCGCCTGTAGCTCATTCAGTAGAGTAGTCAAGTTGTATTCAATTTTATTCTTTAATGCATTCAAAATTGCAGAAAATTCTTCAGAAGAGATTCTAGAATAAAACCAACTAGACTTCTCTTGTCCATGACAGCACCATTTACTTCTGTCACGTTAAAGTGGACCATCATGTCTAGGACATGTTCACGAACATTGGTCCCCACTTTGAAGCGACTGTTGTAAATGTACTTAATGGCATCATGCCTTAGGGTGAAGGACAATTGTCCAAACATCCCTTGCAGAGATTCCATAATTTCTTTGGAAGTACTCATATCCTCATGCTTCTTTACCAAAACATCAGATAAGCTGGCGAGGATATAAGCACGGGCTTTATCATTAGCTTTGACCCATCTGTCATATACATCTCGAACATTTTGATTTATGTTAGAGCTAAAAATGGGAGGACAATCCTCAGTTATGAAAAATCGCAAATTGTCTATCAGAAGTATTGTGTTCAAGTTTGAATTTCAATTCACATAATTATCCCCGACCAGTTTATCCAATGCCAACACTTGTATTATTGAACTCGTCATTCTGAAATTATAAATCCAATCAAGTTTTAGCAATTTTAATAATGTACACAAGATTATACTTTTGCTACGATACTACATCAAGACATTCTTCACTAAATACTACCTCAAGAATAACTCATATTCTGATAGTCATTTAGGTACCACTTTTGGTCAGACATTATTAATACTTAATAATTCTGTAAGTGTAGACCTGCCATTTTTCAGATTTAACAAAACGATATGAGTATGCCTCCGAAATAGAAGACAATAACCAAAATAGAACTATAAGACCCTATTCATTTTACTAAAGCCTGGGTTGTTCCGAATCCTATGTTACAACTCTCCGTATGGATAGCCATCGTTAAACAACTAGCAAAGGGCCGCTTAAAGCTAACCAACAGATTCAACATAGGAATCACATGGTTCCGACTAATGGAGGATACCGAAGGTTATTATTATTATCTTTTTATCAATGTTTGCTTTGGTTTTGGATTTTAAAAATGATGTGTTGGGTTTATAAGTTTGAGATGTTCAACTATGTAATTTGTTGTTTTGGTTTGGTGCCAGTGGATTTCTAAATGACTTGTGCTATTTATTAGGTTTCTTTTGTTATGTTTGTTTATTTAATATGTGTCTGTGTTTTTTTATTTAATAGGTATCCATCAAAAAGTACAAATCAACCTTCAAAAGAACTGTCCATCCATTGGAAGATTAAGAGAATCTTAGGAATTACAATTGAACAAAGAATGCTTCCAAAATATTTTATTTACTTGCAAAAATAATCATGAAAGATACATTACTTTATTTTGTATCATTTGTATACTTTGTTCTAAAAAATGATTACATTTTTTTTCAATGTTAATATATTTATAAATTTTCAATTATGAATGAAAGTCATGGTATTTAATATGTTATGAAATATTTAATATGTGTGGGCTGAACTCGAGTCATGAGTTTATTTTTAACACAAATATAAAAAATCATATACAAATTATTCTTGTTGAGAAAAAAAAAAAGTTGAGCCTTTTATAGTCATGAGCAAAGCTATAACAAAATTTATATAGTGAAAAAAAAGTGCCATCAAAAGATTATTATTGTAATTATGGCTATTAGAAAAGACCAAAATACCTTACAATAGCATAAGATTAAAGCTATAAATATTTTATTATAGCGTTAAAAAAGTGCTATTATAAGATAAAGATAGCATATTATTTTAGTTATATAAATATAACTAAAAAAAGTGCTATCGTATCTATTATTTTTTGTAGTGATTGATTCAAGGAAATCAACTTCAAGGTTAGTATTCATTCAAAATGGGGGAGCAGTAGTGAGGAGTATCAAGCAAAGTTGTATTGCTGACCCCACATTGGAAGCTGAGTATGTAACTGCAAGTGAAGCAGCAAAAGAAGCAGTATGACTCAAAAAGTTCCTAACTTATTTGGAAGTGATTCCAAATATGCACTTGCTAGTCACCCTATATGGTGATAACAGTGGAGGAGTTGTAAACTCAAAAGAACATTGAAGCCATAAACGTGGAAAGCACATCGAGCGGAACTACCATCTCATCAGGGATATTGTACATAAAAGAGACATAGTTGTCACGCAGATAGCCTCACAAGACAACTTAGCTGATCCATTTACAAAGACCATCTCGGCTAAAGTGTTTGAGGGTCACCTAGTGGGACTAGGACTACGAGATACGTATTAGAGCAAATGGGAGAAATAATAGGTCTCTGATGCCCTAGTTTATTGTATTTATACTTTTGTTTTTGTTCTTTCACTATACTCAACAATGTATATATTTGGATATATTTATCCACTGGAGTTTTAGTCCAAGTGGGAGTATTGTTGGGTTGTATGTCGTAAAACTCGCAATTTATAAAGTTAAACATATTCTATTGTTGTTGGCTTTTATATCCTAAAACTCGTAGTTTGTAAAAAGATAAACATATTCTATAAATTGCATACGTAAAAGTTTAAATCCAATAAACTAAGATCCATGGCTATTATATTAATATGTGAACTTTATGTAGAGACATGAAGATGGATCAAGTTTGAGTAAATAGCTAAAATAGTCTATAGTACATGATTAAGGTTGGGTACCTTATTCTGGTAACACTATTGGACGTGGCCTACTCTGTAGTTGTTACAAGTTGTTGTAAAGATACCACAAATGAAGTGATCCAGATTCATTCATGTACTGACATGAGGAACGGGGGTGTCCTATGCAATCAGTTTGCAGGAGACCAGATCAAGAAATAAGTCACTCTTACTTTATAACGTTGTTTACTATATAAGACTGACTATTACACTTAGATGACCTAGGTAAGTCGATCTTAATCCTAAGCTAACTATGAACTCCTGTTTAATTGGGATTATCCTTAGATTTTAATAGGTGAAGGTTGGCTCAACGACCCGGCTCAATAAGCCTCCAATTTCAGGGGTAAGATCGGGTAGATAGCTGGGGACATAGGATGCAAAACGGAATTCACACCTACCCGATTTAGGGATAGGAGAAAGATGTTTCTCGTAAGTTGTGAAACCCGGATTTCTATTTTCCTTACTTAAGCAAGTGATAAAAGGAATTAACTAAGTGAAAGTTAAATCCTAAGTTAAGGGGAAGGAAATTTCTAAGTGTTAAGTAGATTTTCCTTGAATAATTTAAGTTGAGCTTTAATTGGTAAAATTGCAATGAAATTTGTATAATAAATAGGTTGTTGAAAACAGTTAGTGTAATTGGTGAAAGAAGGAATGGAGATTTGAAAGGAGAAAATAATATTGGAAAAGTTGGGGAAAATTATTAAGTGGGAATAAATATAGAAATTAAGTACGTGGAATTAGTGTGGAATAATATGAAGATTAAGTTTGGAAAATTCAAGGAAGAATACGACAAAGTATGAAAACTTAGGTGAAGTACGAAGTAAGGAATTAAGGAAAAATATAGAAAATATTATTTTGGAATTATCCTAGAAGATCCGTGTAAAAGTATCACAAAGTGGTGAGCAAACGTGTACGGAGAACAATGTTCGCAATAGCTAAGAGCGAGATCGTTGAGAGTGGGATCAGCGAGATCGTTGAGAGTGAGATCATTGAGATCAAGACCAGCGAGACTGGCGAGGAAATGGGAGAGAGCGAGATTGGATAGAAGATGGCAGAGAGCGAGACCAGCGAGAAAGCTGGAGAGAGCGAGAGTGGAGAGAAAAGTTAAAGCTGGAGAGAGCAAGACCAGCGAGATTGCTGGAGAGAGCGAGAGTGAAGAGAGCGAGACTAGCGAGAAAGTGGGAAAGAGCGACACTGCCGAGAGCGGAAAGAGCGAGAGCGCCTATGCTAGCCTTGCTTTGTTGAATTCGAACGTCACACCCACGCCTCGCCTATGCATCGAACGGCCGAGCAAGCTTCTGGGCAATGTATTTGGACGCGTTTGGGTGGATTATGCATGTAAAAACCCTAATTTGAATACAAACAAAGCTTGAAGATGTAAGGGAAAATGTCAATTAAAATCTAGGTGTTCGATTAAGAGAAATTCTTAAACCCTAAGAAATTGTGTTGAATGCGTTTGGGAAGAACACATTAAACCAAGATGAAGTCAGCTTACGTTGATAAAGGGAGGATTAAAAATTTGGCCATGCAGCCAAGTAGATGCTGTCAATCCCACGAGCAATTTGAAGGACTATAAATAGGGAGTTGGGTTTTCATTTTCAAATCACACAAAAATCATAAATTTCATAGAGAAAGTAGAGGGCAGTGAGGGTTTAGAGGTATGTGTCAAATTTGGACGATGAGATCTTCCAATATACTCGTGCATTTGGAGTGATTCCAAAACCACCTGAAAGCTCTAGAAATCTAGTTTTTAGAGTAGGGCTGCCGAAGGCAAAGGCTCAAAGAAACTAGGCTCGAGGTTGAGAAGAAGGCAGAAGGGTCAGACTGTCGGATCAGTTTGGGTCAGTCATGAAGATTTTGAGATTCCGGCCAAACCAAGAGGAATTATGAGCTTAACGTTTAAGGTAAGATTCCTAAGACATTTTAGAATATGTTTGTAGAAGGAAGTATTTCAAAATAAGGTTCAGAACTATAAGTAATCTAAGTTGAAAGTTGAATCTCGATTCTAGGGGTGAAAAAGAACCAGAGGAGCTACTAGAGTGAAAAGTTCCTAAGAGTTTGAGGTGAGTGGCTAAAATGTTTTCGAACTAAAACGTTTTTAAACTGTTTTGATGCAAACGTTTTATAGAAAGCATGTCTGCGAAAATAATTCTCATGCCTACTAGTTTTCTAAAGTGGTTTCCAAGCAAGTTTGAATTGTGATTTGAACTCATGCATATTGTTGAAAAACTATTTACATATGTATATGTATTGATTTTATCCAGCATGATTACCGTCTTTAAAGCTATGTTGTATATGTGTTATACTGTACATGCTTTAAAGAGAAAAGTTGTTTATAAATAGTTTTGGTAAAATGTGATGTCGAAGTACAAGGAGAAGGCATCCACCAAACTAAATACTGAAGTACAAGGAAAAGGTATATATTGGTACTGAAGTACTTTTGAGAAGGTACCTAGCCAACAGGATACTGAAGTACATTGGAGAAGGTATCCTAGTAGCTCGATACTGAAGTACAAGGAGAAGGTATCTGAGCAGTAGTACCTAATGTGTTAAGGTACTTAGTGTGGCCACAGGTGAATAAAGTCAGAGATTCAGCAAAAGGGTTCTCTCTGGGCTCGTAGTTGGTGTTGGGATTATTTTACCAGATATATAGTACTTTGATTTGAGAAATGATTTTACTATTTTATGTTTAAAACAGTTTTATATACATTACGCTTGGAAAATATTTATGCTGCAAAAGTTTATATTTAAGATAAAACTATTTTATGAAATTATGCATAAGAATTTACTATGTTTTCTCGGTCACTCACTGGGCGTAAGCTCACCCAGTTTTCAAATGTTTTTGTTCCCCACCCCCCCAGGTAGCGGTCAAATTCTCTGAAGACAGCTCAGTATCTGCTCTGCCACTAAAGGACCAAAAGACTTGTAACCGTTTGCTAGGTGGTTACTGTTAATATTGTACACATGTTACTATTGTTCATATAGGGACTAGGGTTTGTGGGTTTTGGGACTTGTAAATCTAATGTTGTAAATACTCTAAACATATTAAGTTTCTAAGTTAATAAATTGTGGGCCTACAGTCGTCCCGTTGCATATAATTTATATTTGGTATCAGAGTTATTCCGCAAGAGTTTTTACGTAGTAAGTGTCAGCCTAAGGGTTGATAACTACTACAGTCACGCCCTTCTCTAGGCTAAGAGGGTGATCTGAGGTGGGGTGTGACATAAGTACTGAATCTAGGTCTTGAACAAGAGGCCCCACCCTCTCACTGGGCTGAGAGGGATCTGGTTTAGTGACTGGATCACAAACCAATTGTTCATTAGAGGATTAGTTGGAATTTAAGGAACAAGATGTAATCTTGGGGGTAAAATAGAAATTTGACCCAGCCATTATTACGAACAACCTGTGAAGGGTTAACTTACTAATCATGGTTATATCGAGTGGACATAATATATCTACAGTGAGGGGAGTGCAACTATGGACTTTAATGGACATAATATATCTACAGTTATTAAAGAAGTTGTACAAAGGTATAACTTAAAACCCTCTTATTATGGTATGAACATGCTTTATATACAGCCAAAATTAATGAATTAGAATACTTATTGATCCTTGTTGCTTCTGCTGCATGCTGATATACTCCTTCAATTATCAATAAAGATGTTATTCAATATTACTTCAATAAAGGTTGGTTGTCATTGAATCTATAAATTGCGCTTATAAATTATTAATCCAATAAACTAAGATCCATGGCTACTATATGAATACTTGAATTTTAGGTTGGTTGTCTTATTCTGATAACACTATCGAATTCTGCCCACGCTATAGTTGTTACAATTTGTTGTAAGGTACTATAAACAAAGTGATTCTAATTCGTTTATGTATGGATATGAGGAGTGGGGGCATTCTATGCAATGAGTTTGCGTAAGATCGAACCAAGAAATAAGTCACTCGTACTTTATAACGCTGTTTATTGTTTAAGACTGACTATTTGTCACACCTCGTTCTAGATTTTCCTTCCAACCTAGAACGAAGCATGAAGACATTAAACATCACTTCTCTCTATGACATCTAACGTCCCAACTCTTAACATATCTTGTACTAAAGATCGAACCCAGACATCTAAACCCATTTCCAAAAATAATCTATGTTCATTAACAGAGTTTAGGAATTTGATTAAGTTTAAATTACAATACTGTTTAAAGAGATTTATAGACCAACGGTAAGGATGATTTTGAACAAAACCTCCCATGACATGTACCTCACAAGTTCTAGCTGTTCTGGAATAATTTCATATACATGCACAAACAATACAACATATGTTTTAATAACATTAGTGGCGTTTGACGGCTCAGCAGGCACCAGGAACTTGTCGCTACCTGGGGTGGGGAAAAACATAATACATTGAAAGCATGAGCCAAAGCGTAGTGAGTGGTAATTTAGTATAAACATAAATTTTCTCTTTCCACACATCAATGAATTATAAAAAAATATTCTATAAATTGTTGGAAACGTATATAAGATTTATTAATAGCTCAAACTCGTGTTACTCAAACAATGGCATGATCATATTTCATATAAATCACATTATAAAACATTCAGGCATCATCAGAAAACCACACCGACCCTGTACCCGAATACTCGTTTACAACGGCGGGTTACTCTGGACAAAGAATGCGCCCCGTGGTGAAAACAAAATCACAAGGTCATACGTGCACGCAGAGCTGCCTCAAGGCTAGGCATAGATACACACCATAGGCCCAGGTTCCTCTGGACTCCCCGATATACTTTGGCCACATCTGACCCCGATGGTAGCTCCCTGATAGCCTGGGTGGTGCTACAGGCGCAGGTTCCTCTGGACTTACCAGTATACTCTGGCCACATCTGACCCCGGTAGCCCCCTGATCGTCTGAACGATGCTACTGAAACACATCTGACCCCGGTAGCCCCCATCACATTTTATAAATCATAGCATATTATCATATATAATTACATTCTATATCAAAACATTCAAAAATAAACCACTCACTGTTAATCGGCTCCTCCTAATAATTTTGGTTTCTCCATCTCCCGTTTATCCTGAAATTATATTGATAATCCTCTAGTTATGCTTCACATGACCATAATCCAATTATTTGAACATTAATCTTCAAGTATAACCAATTTCACTTAAACTTTTGTCAAATCCCTAATTTGATCCAAGGTAGACTTTGCTTTGTAAATCGGTCCTTCAATTACTCTAAAATTTACTCAAGACCTTAAAATTAATCTTCAATATGAACTAGTTCTATTCCAATTTTCCTTAATTTTTCTCATTAATCCTAATTAGGGTTTACTTCAAATTAACCCATTAATCAACTTTATAGTTGACTTAGATCCCAATATCTTCTAATTTCAGGTTTAATGTATCATAACAAATCATAACAATAACAATTGGATCCCTAATTATGCTTGAGAACACCTAAATTAACCTAACATTAATTTTTCAGCTGTTAATGACGGACAATAGATGACAGACAAGCGTCAAACCAGGAAAGTCAACTCTTTCTTCAACCTCCAGCCCATAAATTTCCAGATTTGGCCTCTATTTTTCCGGTGAGCGTTTCCGACTTAAATTCATCATGTTTTGGCCAGTTAAAGCTTAATTAGCCTATATAAACCTTTTACCTATCCTCTTAATTAACTTACCTCAAAGTTTGGACATCCGAATTGCCCTAGATCTCCCGGAATTGACCAAACTCTCCACAGTGCCCCTGTTTTTCCGGCGCGAAGTTGCAGAAATTTTAGAGCTTAAATTCATAAATTCCAGCCAACAACGATCTGATTAAAGACCATAGAGTTCTAGAAGAATCTTATAAGTAACTTAAGTTTAAAATTGGAGCTTTGAATTAGCCTCTAACGCCACGAATTTGCTAAAAACCCGAGCATTCTCTTTTTTCATGATAACTCTATCGCCACTGTTTTTCTTCGTTTTCCTTACTTTTGCGGCCAAATTTCTTCAAATAAAGCCTCCTACGAGCTTCTTCTTTACTTCCTATTTAATTTGGTTGCATTTTGCCTAATTTGCCTTCACATGACGACCCTAATTCGGAAACAAGTTTTTCATCTTCTTCGGTCGGCCAAACTAAAAAAAATCAAAATTCCCTTTTTCACTTCATTTTTCAGCTTCAGTTTTCGGTTTAACACGTGCCCAGATGATTAATCCTTGACCTCAAAGCCATCCAATAAGAAATTTCAATAGAAAGTACCTCAAATTTTCCAAAATCTCTCAAATTCTCTTTTTTCCTCTTCCTCTCGGTTTTCATCATTTTCCATTAATTTCCTTTAATTTCCAGCACATTTATGCCCAATAAGCCTTAAACAAGCCAAATTTTTAAAACTCAGAAATTACTAAAATTTCACCGCTTTTCAAAATGTTGACTTTTCTTCTACTTTGACTTTGTCTATTTGACCGTTGACTTTGACAATTGACTTTCACCTATCCTGCATATGCAAAATTCATCATCGAATTTATTTTACATGCTTAACTAGGTCTGTTACCCTCAAATTATTCCTCAAATCCTTATTTCCTCTTCCTAAATGAAACAAACGTCAATCCAAATCTTTTTATTTTTAATTATAATCTTAACAAGAGATCCACATCAAACTTTATCTCGAGTCCCGAGTTCAATCTCAACTATATGCTTCATAATATTTTAAGAAAGAGTAGAAGAAGAGAGGGCTTACACTATTTCTCTTCGATGATCTAGGTAACTCGATCTTAATCCCGAACTAATTATGAACTCCTGTTTATTCGGGATTATCCTTAGATTTGCATAGGTGAGAGTTGGCTCAACAGCGTCAGCTCAATAAGCCTCCTATTTCAGGGGTAAGACCTGGAAGATAGCTGGGGACATAGAGTTCAAGAAGAAATTCACGCCTACCCAATTTAGAGATAACGAGAAAGGTTGTTCTCTTAAGTACTGAATCCAGGTCTTGAACAGGGGGCCTCACCATCTCGTTGGCCCGAAAGGGATCCGGTTTAGTGATTTGATCACAAACCAATTGTTCATTAGAGGATCAGTGAAACTTAAGGAGCAAGATGTAATATCGATAGTAAAACAGCATATTGACCTAGCCGTTATTACAAACCACCTGTGAAACGTCTATTTACTAATTATGGTTAAATCAACTGGCCAAAAATATATCTATAGTGAGGAGAGTGAAATTAACGAGCTATAGTGGTGTGACTTGGTAGTTAAGGAATACTGATTAATTTGGTCTAAAGAGTTTTAGCCAATTAATCTTAAATCGTTGGAACTCATGATCTATAGGTCTATAAGGTCCTTTTACTAGCTCGTAAAACATACCTTGAATTATTGAATGGAATGAATATAAGATGATATCAATTTGAATTGTTCAAATTGAATTTCAGTTTGAAAATGTTCGAATTATAATTAAGGTTTGAATTCTAAAAAGTTCAAATTCAAATTAAGGTTTATATTAAATTGTTATTTAATTAATGAAATATGTTTAATTAATTAAAAATCAAATTAATTTCCATTTTCAATTCAATTTCAAAAACTATATTTTGAAATTTTTTATTTAATTAATTGTGAATTAATTAAATTTAGTTTTTAATTAATTTTATAATTAATTCAATATAAAGGAATTGAAAATAAAAAAAACCTTAGTAGTGGATTTATCCACAATCTGTGAACGCATGACGTGGTTTTATTCTGATACACGCACCTAGCACTCTTTTGAGTGAAGTTTGAGGTGGCTTTCAGCTGGATCTACATACCTACAATTAGAAGAAGATTAAAATTTTGCTGAAATATCTGGTTGAAGAGTTGATTTTTTTTTTTTTTTTCTGAAAAAGCTCTTCTTGCATAAAAAACCCACACAAAGTCTCTTCAAAATTCACTCCATTTTGAGTTCCACCACTCAAATTCAAAGCTGAGAAAGTAGAGAAGATCTCTTGGTGATTTACTGAAGAGTTGGAACTAGAATCACATGAAGAGAAGCTGGAAATTGGAAGAATTCATCAAAGATATGTAGCTTAGAAACCGTTTTCTGAAGTTTCTATTTAAGCATTGTTTTAGAAATCAAATTAAATGTAATTAGAGTGCTTATTGATTTTGTTTGCTTCCGTTGCATGTTATCTTATCCTAACACTATAGTGGTATGTCTCGGTTGTTAATGAATATTGATTAAATTCAGGTTAAAGATTTTAACCGATAAATCTCGAATTATTTGAGCTCATGATCTGTAGGTTTATAAGGTCTCTCTACTAGCTCGTAAAAGATTAAACCTTGGATTAGAAAATTGAGCGAATTTCAAGTGTTCAAATTCGAAATTAGGGTTTGGAATTTGAAATATTCGATTTTATTTTTAGGGTTTGGATAATTAAATTCAATATAATTAAACGTTTAAATTTATCTAAATTAAACGTAATCGGAGAGTTTAAAATATTTAAATATTTATTTAAATATTTAATACATGAATAAGATTCATATTTATAAATTCAATTTTTAGAATTGAATTTTATTTACATCTAAACTAATTTTAAAGTAAAATTAATTAGAATTAAAAATGATAAATTAAAATTAAAATTTAATTTGAGTGAAAAATCCAACATTGATTTTTAGTGCATTTTTCCACATTTCAACACTTAGGCCACTCACTTGGTGCTGATGGAAGCCTTAATTAGCTGAATAAGTTAGTGCTTGCACGATCTATCTTGATGAATACTCCAAATTTTAGGAGATTACATTCATGCAATCTTATTTTCTCAGAATTTCAAGCAATAATTGTTTTCGCCTTCAAACTCTCTTAATCACACTCAATCCCCCTCAATTTTGAGTTTCCACCCCTCAATCTTAGGCTTAGAATGGTAGAGAAGAGCCCGGTGGTCTACTAGAGTTTTGAAGTTTCAATTTTGTGGATTAAGCAAGGAGAAAGAGGAAATCAACAAACGTATACACACATAAAACCCTCTTTCTATTGAAACTATTTCTTTGCATGCTTTGAACTCAAATGAAGTGTAATTAGAGTACCTAATGATTCTGTCTGATTCCGTCTTATGCTTGTTTACTCAGTCATGAAGGATATGCTACATGCCTGTGTACTGTAGTTCAAAAGAAGCTGGGATTCTAATCTACCATAGATAGAATTTGCCTACAATAACAGTTATCGTTCCAGCATCGGAATAGCACTGTAAACAACATTCTATGGTAAAGGGATGTAGAAGTCCTTTATGCTGGGATGAAGTTGAAGAAAGGAAGTTATTGGGACAAAAACTAGTTCAAGCTGCTATTGAAAATGTGAAGCTGACCAAGGAGAAATTGAATACAGCTCGAGATAGATATAAGAGTTATGCAGATAAACGACGTAGGGATTTAGAATTTGAGGTTGGTGATAGGGTCTTCCTCAAATTATCTCCATGGAAAGGTGTCCTACATTTTGGAAGAAAAGGGAAACTGAGCCCAAGATACATCGAACCTTATGAGATTCTGGAACGCATAGGGCCATCAGCCTATCAGTTAACACTACATACGGAGTTATCTAAAAATCATGATGCCTTTCATGTATCCTTCTTAAGGAAATATGTCCTAGATTGACGCATGTTCTTGGGTCTCAACCCATGTAGCTAAAGGAAAACTTATCATATGAGGAGGAGCCCTTGTGGATACTAGACAAGAAGAAGTAGGTGTTATGAAACAAGACGATACTACTGGTTAAAACGCTGTGGAGAAACTACATAGTAGAAGAAACAACTTGGGAGGGTGAAGATCGGATGAAAACCAAGTAGCCACATCTATTCTTCTGATGACGTTCACTGAATTTCAAGGACAAAATTTCAATAAGGTAGTCATAACTTGTAAGCATTAAATCTTTGTTATTTTACTAAATTTTTGTTATTTTACTTAAGCTTAAGTTAGATTTAAATAACTCATTAGGATTGATTTGCATGAATTAAAGTGAACTCTGTGAAATTAAGGTTGCAACTTGAGCGAATTTTAGTCTAATTGTTGAATATGAAAATAAAAAGGGAATTTTTTAAAGGATATTGTTACTTTTTAAGGAGAACTAAGGCTAAATAGGAAATGTAGGGGAAAGAAGTTAAACTATGTGAAGGAAATTACCTAAGGATTGTAAATATAGAAAGGGAATGAAAGAGGAGTGAGACCCGATAGGCATAGAGTTAGAAGTTTTTAAAATTGTTTAGGGAATTCGAGTAAAAATTGTATAATTTTAAGTAATTTCTTTTATATGAATTTCAAGATAATGGATGAGGTATGAGATAAACAAGATTTAGTTGGTTGAAAAGTTGGAGGAGGAGCTGGCAAGAAATTAAGTGAGGCAAGGAATGTGTTGCTGGTTGCATATAAAAAGGGAGGTAGAATTGGCCAGTGTTCACAACTCACTTTTGAAAACCGAGAATTTCTTCAGCCAAATCTCATAAAGATCAAAGAAGTAGACGATGGAGGGAAACCATGGTGAATCTTGATCGAAAGGTTGGTGAAAATCAAAGGATACCAAAAGCTGGTCTAAAATTCGGGCAAACCTGAGTATGGTGAAGATATGAGTGTATTTTTGGCCGGTGAAGAGGACTCAAAGGCTCAAATTCAAAGGTTAGTTGCTTTAAAGGTTATTTAAGTTTTTATGTAAGAAAGTTTTATTCAATTCGGCTGGAAATGGAGAATTTTGTGCTGAAAATGCAATTGGAAACGAAGGTCTGATCAAGGGGCTATCGGCTGAAAGTTGAAGAAGACTAGCTTGTTGGAGCCTGTGGACGCATCGTTGGGCAATCGATACCTCACGCACACCCGTGCATTGTCACATGCACGCCAACCATGCACTCCACACCCTTCTTGCATTCAGCAACGTCTGTCCGCTCATCCTTTGCATTCAGCAATGCTTGTCCATGCCTAGCGCATTGCAGCGTGTCGTCTAGCACCCATAAGCCTGCCCTTATGCACGTGTCCTAGCACCCACACCCTAACCTTTTGTTTCAAAATGTTCAAGAAAATACCAGATGAAACGAAATGAAAATTAAGGAAGTCAAAGATTAAGAAAGAAAAACATGAGGGAACTGTAATCGTTGAATCCTATGAAGGGTTCTATATTCATTCATAATGTCATAGTCTTCTATTATTATGAGCTAATACACATTAAAAAACGAGCATTCAACATCAAAAGAAATATAACTCTCAACTTGATCATCATGATCAAACAAAAGTCATTTAGTATTTTTCCCTTACACTCCTTCTCACTCGTCAAATTATAGCCATAAATGGCTAAAAGGTATTAGATATATAGTGGGATTCGAAATAAGATTTCCATGTGTTGAAGAATGAAATCCACAACAAACATTGAACAATTGAAGCTTCTATGTCAGTTGTACATTCAGTCAGTCATTCGGTCTTCATAACTCACAGTGGTAGATTGAACACACTAAGATATTATGCCCATTAATTCTACTACTCTAAAATTAATTTTAAATCTAAAATGTTTTTTTTTTATTTTCTTATAAATAGACGACAAAGAGTTTGATTTTAGAGATAGATTTATTTCTCCCTATTTTCCATCTCTTTGATTTTCTCCAAGAAAAAGTTTTTTTCTTGTTTCCAAGACTTTTCTGACGAGTGCCCGTCTGTCAAGAGTGTTATGTTAACCTTAGGAAGAAATCGGTGTGAGACGATTAGCATTACATAAATCTGTAACAATCAAATGATTTTAAAACAATAGGTTTGTAACTGTCATACACTTTCATTGAAACATTAGATATGTAATCGTTTACTGGCTACAAGATCTGTAACCATCAAAACGACAAGTCATTCCCAACAACGTTACAACTTCAAACCTAAAGGATCATATAAAACAAGATTCAGATGCAGTAGAATATAGCATAGATTTTTTTTAATTTTCTTTTGAATGTAACGATCAGTGTATCCCGTAAGTAAAAATGAATTTTCTTTTAACTAGGATTATCACAATTTTTTTTTGAAAAATAATATTTTGATTTAAATTAATGTGTGAAATTATGAAGATATCAAATCATACAAATAATAAAAAAGATATATGTGTTTTAAACTAATATATGATTATCACGAAATTTTTAGAAAAAATAAATAAATATTTTGGTTTTTGAACTAAAGATTAAAATTAGGAGGACAATCAAATCATTCAAATGAAAAATAATGCCAAAAAGAAAAAAAAATTAAAAGATGGTTATGACGAAATTAAAAAGCAAAATATTTTGGCTTTAAGTTAAAATTTGAAATTAAGAGATAATCAAATAGTCCAAATAAAATATTTTTTATATTTAACCCTCTAATAACATTCATATATTTTTCATCAAATACAACTAAAGTACGTATTTTTAACATGATAAAACACGTGCACATTCAACTAGTTTTTTACTAGTATTTTATATCTCTTTTTCGAAAATATACTGACTCCATTAAATATAGGATATTTGTAATATATAGTAGAGTAAGAGAAAAAATCTAAAAATGTATTACATCCTTAAAATATTTGTAAATATGAATGAGTTGACTAGTCAATCTTTAAATTTTTTTAATTTCCAATTTTGCCCTCCCTTGTCTTATCTTGTTGTACACATTTTTTTGTAGTCTTTTTTTTCTCTTCTTTGATTTTTGCTTCTTTTATCCATTTTTTCATTTTTTTTCGTTTTCTTTTCTTTTCTTTCTCAGTTTTTGTTACTTCCCTTTCTTTTTTTTATTCTTTCTTTTATCCTATTTTTGCTTCTTTCCTTTATTTTTTTTTATTTTCTTTCATTTTCTTATTTTTCCCTTTTATTTTCTTTCCTTTATTTTCTATTTTCTTTTATTTCCTTCTTTTTTCCTTTTCCCTTTCTTTTCTTTTTTAATTTTCTTTTCTTTCTTCGATTTTTTCTTTTTTTGTTTTTATTTTCTTTCTTTGGTTTTTTATTATTTCTTTTATTATATTTATTTTCATTCATTTCTCCAATTTTTGTTTCTTCTCTTTTCCTTTTTTATTATTTTATTATTTTATTTTATTTTCTTTCTCCCTTTTTACCTTTCTTTTATCTTTCATCTTTTTATTTTTCTTTCATTTTTTGGTTTTTGCTTTCTTTTTTTCTATTTAATTTTCTTTCCTTTCTTTAGTTTTTGCTTATTCTCTTTCTCTTATTTTTAAAATTTTTCTTTTCTTTATCTGAATTTTTTCTGCTTCCCATCTTTTTTCACAAGAATTATGAGGTCGAGTTTCGTAGCCAAGACTTGAAAGTACTCAATTCATAAGTGACTTAACGCCAACAAACCAATCATCAAGTTTGATTGTTATAACAAATAATAATTATAAATAGCAAATGAAAATCTATCCGTGATAGCTACTAATATTTTCTATCATTGATAGCTTAATCTTTGATAGAAATCTATCATTGATAGCCAACTTAGTGAATTTAATTAATAAAGTTGAATCTCGAACTAAAATGTAAGTGGAATGCCTAGAAGTTATCACTAATAGCATGTTTATCAGTGATAGAAGCTATCATCGAAAAGAAAATGGACTTATAAATGTTTGGGAACGACAAGAAAGGGGCAAAAAGGAGTTCAGTGGTTATGGTTGATAGAAGCTACTACTGATAGCATGTTACAAGTGATAGAAGCTAATACTAATAGCATGTTTAGATTATTATTGGGTGTTAGATAATTTCTACTAACAGATTATTTGTTGTTTAGATTATTTAGACGAAGCTTCATAATATTTTATCATTTTTTTTTAATTTTTAAGAAGAAAAACTTGTTTTGACGTTTCTAATTTCTCTCAGGTTTGTGATTAATAAATCATACCACAAAAAGGAAAGAAAATCAATTTGTTAGCTCGAATGATAATATATATATATATTACATTACTCGATTCTTTGAGCATAGTGCTTGAACTGCTAATCTTGCAGATAAATTAGTAGCATTGCCCAATCCAAACGACTTTGCAGATACATCAATTGAACAATTTTCCATACCAATGCAAGTCTTTTCTACCAAAAGAGCACTATTTGAAACATCCCATGAACCTTTTTTGAATGAACCACATTTTCCCTCTGGATTTCCATAGCTAGCAAATTGGATCTCAGAGATGATATGCCCTCCCTGACAAGACAACTCTAACGTACTTCCTTCATTAGCATTTCCACATATTGTTCCTATAGTGATGGTCTGAACTATGACTTGTTGAGGATTTCCACCAATTTCTTCAAACAAAACCAACGTGTTGGTGTCATCCGATAGAAACGATCTTGGAACATGATACCATCTTTGGGAAGGATTCCCACAATTTCCAACGCACTTGCTAGGGTCATATGCGCCTCTATAATCATAGGTTGCGCTGCAACTATCATTGCCAGCAATGAAAGAAGGCCAAAATCGACCTATGCTTTGTCCATTTACCCAAGCCTGACCTTTTCCCATTCCCTGCATGTCCAATGCTACAGGGTCAATTCCTGAAGGTGTCTTAAAGCTTGTTTTGTACCATGTCATTCTCCTGCCAATAGATTTTTTATTTAATGTGCTCCATTTTGTTCTCTGTGAGAACATTGGGTTGTAAAGTTGCTTCATTTCTCCATTTAATCCAACCTTATAAGACCATAAATTTGATGACAAATCAGTTGTGACATTTCCATCTGCAATAAGATAAATGGGACCTCCATCAATTCCAGTTGGCACCGTGTCATAAAATGCATCATAATTTTTCAATCCTACTGTTGCACTCAAAAGGGTTATGGTGTTGGTTCCGACTTTTAATAGAATGGGTTTCTCAAATACAAAACTTTGGCCATTGCTTCCCCATTGCGATCCAATGTACCGTCTATTAACAAAGGCATGAAGCACATGACCTTTTGTATTCACTTGTAGAGTTACATTTTGAAGTGAAGATGTTGAATTAGTTTCAACATTTGTCATATACCACAAGTAGTCACTAAAATCAACCGTGGTTCCTTTTTGTTCCAAAAGAAGGTTTGCATTAAATGTACCTTTTCCTTGTAGAGTATCTCTCATGGGCTCCGGAGCCCAAACCCACGACAGTTGTGCATTTTCCTTCTCATTCTGCACCTTCACAAACATAGATGTTTGGGAATTGATCTTTGCAGTGTTGAAAAGCTCTTTGTTGCAACCGTTAAGAATGCTCACAGACCAAGCTGGTACAAAGTACTTTCCATCTGCCTGCAAATCTATGGTAGCATCATTGCTGGCATCAGTGTTGCTCAAAAAACAAAACCTCTCCCCTACTGTGGGGTTGGAGAATTTCGTTAAAGTAACAAAGCTACCAAATTTTTGGTCTGAACGGGTGCCGTTGGTGAGAATCTTCTCTCCCATTTTGATGGATTCGTGGAGTTGTTTGAGATGTCCCCATTTGGGTTGATTCACGTTTCCATATTCATCAAGTGGGGCGTTGTAATTATACGACATAGTAATGAATGGACCTCCCGATGTTCTTCCAAAGTTTGTGCCTCCATGATACATGTAATAGTTGTTAAACACACCACCAGATTGAAAAAATCTTGCCACAGAAAAAGCTACATCTTCTGCACTTCTATAAGGGTCTTTATCGCCCCATTTCTTGAACCATCCCACCCAATTTTCAGTAAACATTTTTGGGCTCTTAGGATTGTTAGGACTAAAGTTATCACAATAGAATCCATTGCATGTATTAATGATAGGTTGTGGGGCATCACTTTGTTGGCACATGATCCATGGAACACCAATATTGAGAGATTCAGCCATTTGAGCACACCAGTTGATATATGTTTTTCCTGCGCTTCCATATGGGGTCATCACGTTTCCATACTCGTTCTCGATTTGAGCTAAGATTATTGGCCTTCCTTGTGATGCAAAGAGGTTGGCTTGTTGGCACATATTCACTATCTTTGTTGTGAAAGTTTGCATTTCATTCTTGTAGACATGATTGTCAGTTCGAAGTTGGATTCCCGGCATATTATGCAACCACAGTGGAAACCCTCCATAGTTCCACTCGGCACACATGTAAGGACCAATCCTCATCACAACATATAGCCCAGCCTCTTGAACGAGTTGGAAGAATTTGATAAAGTTTAGATGTCCAGAGAAATCATCTTTTCGTCGTCGAGGTTCGTGGCGATCCCAAAAAATGTACGTCTCGAATGCATCAAGTCCACCATCTTAAGCTTTTTGAATAAGATCAGGCCACATTGCTTCGGTGCTACGTGGATAATGAATTGATCCTGAGAAGATAACACGCCGTTCACCATTGATAATTATGGCATTTGAATCATAGGAGACACTGTCTCCTTTACAAAAAGAAAAGCAAGATAAAGTTGCATGGAGGGGAAGAACAAGCCATTGAAGGTTAACCATCTTTGATTTTACAACTTTAGGCGTTTCGTTTATGTTGGAATCAATGTGTTTATATACAAGGAATCTACGTAAATATGTGATAGGTCTTTCCATCAATCTTTGTACTCTATTTGTTGATGAATTCTAAATATAGGAATAATGTAAGTGAATTTAGCTGGCCAAACTTTATCGGTATGAGTTGCTTTAGTGAAATTTGGAAAATACTCTTTTCAGAACAGAATTTCAAAAATATTGTTCGACCTTATCCTGAAATAACCTATCACCCAATTAAAAATATTACACCAAAAGTCTGTTTTCCCAATAAGGATTTGCGTATTCATTTTTCATCTTTGGTTTTAATTTTAAAGACATCAACTTCACATGAGTAATAAAGTATGGCTAATAAATTCAATTATAGTGAAAGTTGAGTTTGAGTTTTGTCTCATTAGTGTGAAGCTCATGAATTTGAGTATCTTTCTTCAAATTTTTGATGTTTTGATTTTTCATTTTGTGCATTGGGGTCATATAATAAAATAGTACATGGTAAACAAAATAGGTTTCCATATGATTTTAGTCTCTCAACTCTAGATTCAATTTTTTGTTGTCCTCATTTTTCTAAGGAAGTATACATTTTCTTCCTTATTTTATTTTTAAGTTAGTCCTGGATTAAAAGGGAATTACTGGAGGAATTTTTTTTTACTAATTTGGAATTTCTGGAAAAGAAGTGAAATTCAAGGAGACCGGGCCAGGAGTTATGCTTGGAAAATTCTTGAAGGATAAACAGGAGGACTGTGAGTGGTTTTATTATTTTGTTATGTTGAATTCTATATATATATGTTATGATATATATGTGTAATGTTTGGAAATTGGCATGGTGGGGAAGTGCGTTTTCTAGATTTTATTGGTTGATTTAACTCATGATATTTTGCTTGTTGTGACTCGCATTTAAAACCGAGATTGTACCCGGAGACATTGTTAGCTTTCCTATAGCACGTCTAACGGGATAATGTGAACATGTGCACATTCGGTTGTTGGATCGGCACCAGCACGTAGCGGAAGAGAATATTATCCATAAACACTCTAATTCATTAGTTTTGGCATAAAAGAAACATGCTTAAACAGAGTTAATGGGTTTCAACAACGTACATTTAAAGAACCATTGAAATCTCTATTTCTAGCTGCAAAATCCTCCAAATCTTTGTGTAGACCACCACAAGATCTTCCCTACTATTCTCTTGGCGCTCTAGATTGAGTTGTGAGACTCAAAATAATCTTAAATAAAATGAAATTTGAAGAAAGCTCGCTGCAACAACCAAAAATGAAGAACACATTCTTCATCTGAATTTTTCAGAAAAATCCATTCGGTTTAATCACTTCAACTTTTCTCCAATCTCTTCAACATATTACAGACTATCATGCAAAGAGATTTGCTTCATGGGATGCAGCTCATGCTTGGAGTTATTGAAGCTTGAAAGTGGTGGGTTCCTAGAGAGCAAGTTGAAGATGAAGATGAAAAACCATTTTTCATTTTTGTGTAATTTTCTATTTCCAAAATCTAAAATTGATTTTAAAATCAAAATTTATTAATTTTACAAATTAATTTCATAAATTAATTTTCTAATAAAATTAATAAATAATTATTTAAATAATTTAAATAATTCTAATTAATTTAATATCCAATATAAAATTAATTTTACACAATAAATTCATCTTTATATATTTAAATCATATTTAAATATATTTTCTCCAATTCCGTTTGATTCTAATTTGAACATTTCAAATTAACTTATCACGCTACTCTAAAGCTAATCCATTTCCAAGCTAGTATGGAGACCTCATGGACCTACATATCATGGGCTCCAACGATCCGAGATTAATGAACTAAACTCGTAAGATTGATATAACCTCTATTCGTTAACTAATGGGTCACTCTACTAAAGCTCATAGCTGAACTCCCCTCACTATAAATATATTATGTCAACTCAATGTAACCTTGATTAGTAAGTCAACCCTTCACAGGCTGTTCGTAATAACGGCTGGGTCAAATCTCTGTTTTACCCCCAAAATTACCTCTTGTTCCTTAAGTCCCCACTGATCCCCTAATGAACAATTGTTTTGTGATCCGATCAACAAAACCGAGTCCCTCTCATGCCAAATGAGAGGGTGGGATCCCTTGTTCAAAAACTAAAATCTATACTGAAGGGAACAACATCTCTACTATCCCTACAGCGAGTAGGAGTGAATTCCCTCTTGCATCCTATGTCCCCAGCTATCTATCCGTTCTTACCCCTGCAATGAGTGTCTTATTGAGTTGGCGCTGTTGAGCCAACCCTCACCTATACAAATCTAAGGGTAATCCCAAATAAACAAGAGTTCATAGTTAGCCCAAGATTAAGGTTAAGTTACCTAGGTCATCGCTTTGAAATAGTAAGTCTTAAACAGTAAACAACGTTATAAAGTAAGAGTGACTCATTTCGTGGTCCGATCTTGTACAAACCCTTTTGCACAAGGACACCCCCATTCCTCATGTCCAACGTGAACGAATTAGAATCACTTCGTTTGTAGCACTTTAGAACTCCTTGTAACAACAGCAGAGCAGGCTGCATCCAATAGTGTTATCAGAATAAGGTACCCAACCTTATCCATATACTATAGATCACTTTTATGTCTCCATATAAAGTTCAAGTACTAATCCAATAGTCAAGGGACTTTTAGGTTTATTGAATTTCTATTCTAGCAATAGAACTATTCAATAACACCTTTATTGAATTTTTTCAGAATAAGTTTCATTGTTTACATACCACGAGTTTTAGGACATAAAACCCAACAAACTTCCACTTGGACTAAAACTCAAGTGGTAACTTATATATCCGATATATAAGACTGAGTTTCTAAGTTTTATAGTGAAATACAATAAATTAGGGCATCTCATACCCATCTTTACCATTCGGTATCTCTATACCCGATATTTCTCCCACTTGCCCTAGGTTATCTTGTATTCCTAGTCCTACTAGGTGATTCTCAAACACTTTAGCCGAGAGAATCCGTGTAAACATGTTAGTATACAATAGGCTTTAGATAAAATTATATGGGGATTGAATCTTATTCTCAATAATGGCTAGGAAGCACACTTTCCTCCCACTACAATGAGGTACTCTCAACTCTTTAAGCAAGACACATCTGACTTGTCTCAACAACACTTTATTAACAGTCAGATCTAGAAATCTTTAAACTTTCTATACTTTGATCTAGCCATTAAAATATCTGAATATTTACAAATGGTTTTGAACAATTTGGTTCATCACAGAGGTTGCTAAAACAAACATAAATTTTTTAAAATGAACATTTCATTTATCCCAAAAATATATACAATTTGTTCTATACAAGATTAAAACGAAGTAAAATCAAGTTGCAACTTCTCCCACTAGATGAGCTGAGCAAATGGTCCCAAGGTCAAGTTAGCCTGGTTACCTTTCTCTACTCTCTTCTCGGCAACATACTGAGGGCAGTGTCTCTTCCAGTGCCCTTCTTCGTTGTAGTGGAAACATTTCCCTTTAACTGCAGCGTTATCCTTGCCTTTCTTTCCAGTAGGCTTCTTCTTGCCTTTCCTTTTGCCATTCTTCACAAGAATACTCATATTCTTTAAAGACGAGGAAATTTTTGCCCGATGGCAAGCAATACTTTCTTGTTTTCATTTCAAAATTGAAGCTATAAAAGGAAGTACAAACCCCCTTCCTGATTACCTCACTCGAGAATTTCTTCAAGGAAAAACTAAAGAAGAGAGTGAAAGAGAGAGAGAAAAGAGCAAATGAAGTCCACTTGCAAGAAAGAAGAAAAGCATGATCAAGATCAAGAACAACAGCAACGATAAAAAATTCCTCAAACAAAAGCATTGTATTCTCAAGCGTATCAATTTATCAAAGGCGAATCATCAACGATAATGGAGAATCAAAAAGGAAAAACTCCTCAAGCATTGTCGTTATCAAATAAATTTCAAAATTTGGGATCTTTCATCCCTTCAAGGCCTTTTGCCTTAACCATCAACTCTTCCCCTATCAATTGAGTCGGTATCAACAAGAATAAATTCATAGAATAAACGAGTTTTTTGAGGATGGGTTGGAATATAATGGAAATTTGACGGAAATATTTTTTGAATTGTTTCATTCATAGATTTACCTATGAATTTTTGTTCAAGAGTTGTAATGTATGAGGTATGGGTTTTATTATGGTCAACTTCAGGCTTGGAGGACATTCCTCTCTTCTCGATAGTAGTAACATTTACTTCTGACTCTAGACCCTTTATTCTCAACATTGTCTGGTTCGCCTGTAGCTCATTCAGTAGAGTAGTCAAGTTGTATTCAATTTTATTCTTTAATGCATTCAAAATTGCAGAAAACTCTTCAGAAGAGATTCTAGAATAAAACCAACTAGACTTCTCTTGTCCATGACAGCACCATTTACTTCTGTCACGTTAAAGTGGACCATCATGTCTAGGACATGTTCACGAACATTGGTCCCCACTTTGAAGCGACTGTTGTAAATGTACTTAATGGCATCATGCCTTAGGGTGAAGGACAATTGTCCAAATATCCCTTGCAGAGATTCCATAATTTCTTTGGAAGTACTCATATCCTCATGCTTCTTTACCAAAACATCAGATAAGCTGGCGAGGATATAAGCACGGGCTTTATCATTAGCTTTGACCCATCTGTCATATACATCTCGAACATTTTGATTTGTGTTAAAGCTAAAAATGGGAGGACAATCCTCGGTTATGAAAAATCGCAAATTGTCTATCAGAAGTATTGTGTTCAAGTTTGAATTTCAATTCACATAATTATCCCCGACCAGTTTATCCAATGCCAACACTTGTATTATTGAACTCGTCATTCTGAAATTATAAATCCAATCAAGTTTTAGCAATTTTAATAATGTACACAAGATTATACTTTTGCTACAATACTACATCAAGACATTCTTCACTAAATACTACCTCCAGAATAACTCATATTCCGATAGTCATTTAGGTACCACTTTTGGTCAGACATTATTAATACTTAATAATTCTGTAAGTGTAGACCTGCCATTTTTCAGATTTAACAAAACGATATGAGTATGCCTCCGAAATAGAAGACAATAACCAAAATAGAACTATAAGACCCTATTCATTTTACTGAAGCCTGGGTTGTTCCGAATCCTATGTTACAACTCTCCGTAGGGATAGCCATCGTTAAACAACTAGCAAAGGGCCGCTTAAAGCTAACCAACAGATTCAACATAGGAATCACATGGTTCCGACTAATGGAGGATACCGAAGGTTATTATTATTATCTTTTTATCAATGTTTGCTTTGGTTTTGGATTTTAAAAATGATGTGTTGGGTTTATAAGTTTGAGATGTTCAACTATGTAATTTGTTGTTTTGGTTTGGTGCCAGTGGATTTCTAAATGACTTGTGCTATTTATTAGGTTTCTTTTGTTATGTTTGTTTATTTAATATGTGTCTGTGTTTTTTTGTTTAATAGGTATCCATCAAAAAGTACAAATCAACCTTCAAAAGAACTGTCCATCCATTGGAAGATTAAGAGAATCTTAGGAATTACAATTGAATAAAGAATGCTTCCAAAATATTTTATTTACTTGCAAAAATAAACATGAAAGATACATTACTTTATTTTGTATCATTTGTATACTTTGTTCTAAAAAATGATTACATTTTTTTTCAATGTTAATATATTTATAAATTTTCAATTATGAATGAAAGTCATGGTATTTAATATGTTATGAAATATTTAATATGTGTGGGCTGAACTCGAGTCATGAGTTTATTTTTAACACAAATATAAAAAATCATATACAAATTATTCTTGTTGAGAAAAAAAAAAGTTGAGCCTTTTATAGTCATGAGCAAAGCTATAACAAAATTTATATAGTGAAAAAAAAGTGCCATCAAAAGATTATTATTGTAATTATGGCTATTAGAAAAGACCAAAATACCTTACAATAGCATAAGATTAAAGCTATAAATATTTTATTATAGCGTTAAAAAAGTGCTATTATAAGATAAAGATAGCATATTATTTTAGTTATATAAATATAACTAAAAAAAGTCCTATCGTATCTATTATTTCTTGTAGTGATTGATTCAAGGAAATCAACTTCAAGGTTAGTATTCATTCAAAATGGGGGAGAAGTAATGAGGAGTATCAAGCAAAGTTGTATTGCTGACCCCACATTGGAAGCTGAGTATGTAACTGCAAGTGAAGCAGCAAAAGAAGCAGTATGACTCAAAAAGTTCCTAACTTATTTGGAAGTGATTCCAAATATGCACTTGCGAGTCACCCTATATGGTGATAACAGTGGAGGAGTTGTAAACTCAAAAGAACATTGAAGCCATAAACGTGGAAAGCACATCGAGCGGAACTACCATCTCATCAGGGATATTGTACATAAAAGAGACATAGTTGTCACGCAGATAGCCTCACAAGACAACTTAGCTGATCCATTTACAAAGACCATCTCGGCTAAAGTGTTTGAGGGTCACCTAGTGGGACTAGGACTACGAGATACTTTCTATTAGAGCAAATGGAAGAAATAATAGGTCTTTGATGCCCTAGTTTATTGTATTTATACTTTTGTTTTTGTTCTTTCACTATACTCAACAATGTATATATTTGGATATATTTATCCACTGAAGTTTTAGTCCAAGTGGGAGTATTGTTGGGTTGTATGTCGTAAAACTCGCAATTTATAAAGATAAACATATTCTATTGTTGTTGGGTTTTATATCCTAAAACTCGTAGTTTGTAAAAAGATAAACATATTCTATAAATTGCATACGTAAAAGTTTAAATCCAATAAACTAAGATCCATGGCTATTATATTAATATGTGAACTTTATGTAGAGACATGAAGATGGATCATGTTTGAGTAAATAGCTAAAATAGTCTATAGTACATGATTAAGGTTGGGTAACTTATTCTGGTAACACTATTGGACGCAGCCTACTCTGTAGTTGTTACAAGTTTTTGTAAAGATACCACAAATGAAGTGATCCAGATTCATTCATGTACTGACATGAGGAACGGGGGTGTCCTATGCAATCAGTTTGCAGGAGACCAGATCAAGAAATAAGTCACTCTTACTTTATAACGTTGTTTACTATATAAGACTGACTATTACACTTAGATGACCTAGGTAAGTCGATCTTAATCCTAAGCTAACTATGAACTCCTGTTTAATTGAGATTATCCTTAGATTTTAATAGGTGAAGGTTGGCTCAACGACCCGGCTCAATAAGCCTCCAATTTCAGGGGTAAGATCGGGTAGATAGCTGGGGACATAGGGTGCAAAACGGAATTCACACCTACCCGATTTAGGGATAGGAGAAAGATGTTTCTCGTAAGTTGTGAAACCCGGATTTCTATTTTCCTTACTTAAGCAAGTGATAAAAGGAATTAACTAAGTGAAAGTTAAATCCTAAGTTAAGGGGAAGGAAATTTCTAAGTGTTAAGTAGATTTTCCTTGAATAATTTAAGTTGAGCTTTAATTGGTAAAATTGCAATGAAATTTGTATAATAAATAGGTTGTTGAAAATAGTTAGTGTAATTGGTGAAAGAAGGAATGGAGATTTGAAAGGAGAAAATAATATTGGAAAAGTTGGGGAAAATTATTAAGTGGGAATAAATATAGAAATTAAGTACGTGGAATTAATGTGGAATAATATGAAAATTAAGTTTGGAAAATTCGAGGAAGAATACAGCAAAGTATGAAAAATTAGGTGAAGTACGAAGTAAGGAATGAAGGAAAAATATAGAAAATATTATTTTGGAATTATCGTAGAAGATCCGTGTAAAAGTATCACAAAGTGGTGAGCAAACGTGTACGGAGAACAATGTTCGCAATAGCTAAGAGCGAGATCGTTAAGAGTGGGATAAGCGAGATCGTTGAGAGTGAGATCATTGAGATCAAGACCAGCGAGACTGGCGAGGAAATGGGAGAGAGCGAGATTGGATAGAAGATGGCAGAGAGCGAGACCAGCGAGAAAGCTGGAGAGAGCGAGAGTGGAGAGAAAAGTTAAAGCTGGAGAGAGCGAGATTGGAGAGAGCAAGACCAGGAGATTGCTGGAGAGAGCGAGAGTGAAGAGAGCGAGACTAGCAAGAAAGTGCGAAAGAGCGACACTGCCGAGAGCGGAAAGAGCGAGAGTGCCTATGCTAGCCTTGCTTTGTCGAATTCGAACGTCACACCCACACCTCGCCTATGCATTGAACGACCGAGCAAGCTTCTGGGCAATGTATTTGGACGAGTTTGGGTGGATTATGCATGTAAAAACCCTAATTTGAATACAAACAAAGCTTGAAGATGTAAGGGAAAATGTCAATTAAAATCTAAGTGTCCGATTAAGAGAAATTCTTAAACCCTAAGAAATTGTGTTGAATGCGTTTGGGAAGAACACATTCAACCAAGATAAAGTCAGCTTACGTTGATAAAGGGAGGATTAAACATTTGGCCATGCAGCCAAGTAGATGTTGTCAATCCCACGAGCAATTTGAAGGACTATAAATAGGGAGTTGGGTTTTCATTTTCAAATCACACAAAAATCATAAATTTCATAGAGAAAGTAGAGGGCAGTGAGGGTTTAGAGGTATGTGTCAAATTTGGACGATAAGATCTTCCAATATACTCGTGCATTTGGAGTGATTCCAAAACCACCTGAAAGCTCTGGAAATCTAGTTTTCAGAGTAGGGCTGCCGGAGGCAAAGGCTCAAAGAAATTTGAAAAGTTTGAGTAAATAGTTTTGGTAAAATGTGATGTCGAAGTACAAGGAGAAGGCATCCACCCAACTAGATACTGATGTACAAGGAAAAGGTATATATTGGTACTGAAGTACGTTTGAGAAGGTACCAAGCCAACGGGATACTGAAGTACATTGGAGAAGGTATCCTAGTAGCTCGATACTGAAGTACAAGAAGAAGGTATCTGAGCAGTAGTACCTAATGTGTTAGAGTACTTAGTGTGGCCACAGGTGAATAAAGTCAGAGATTCAGCAAAAGGGTTCTCTCTGGGCTAGTAGTTGGTGTTGGGATTATTTTACCAGATATATAGTACTTTGATTTGAGAAATGATTTTACTATTTTATGTTTAAAACAGTTTTATATACATTACGCTTGGAAAATATTTATGCTGCAAAAGTTTATATTTCAGATAAAACTATTTTATGAAATTATGCATGAGAATTTACTATGTTTTCTCGGTCACTCACTGGGCGTAAGCTCACCCCGTTTTCAAATGTTTTTGTTCCCCACCCCCCCAGGTAGCGGTCAAATTCTCTGAAGACAGCTTAGTATCTGCTCTGCCACTAAAGGACCAAAAGACTTGTAACCGTTTGCTAGGTGGTTACTGTTAATATTGTACACATGTTACTATTGTTCATATAGGGACTAGGGTTTGTGGGTTTTGGGACTTGTAAATCTAATGTTGTAAATACTCTAAACATATTAAGTTTCTAAGTTAATAAATTGTGGGCCTACAGTCGTCTCGTTGCATATAATTTATATTTGGTATCAGAGTTATTCCGCAAGAGTTTTTACGTAGTAAGTGTCAGCCTAAGGGTTGATAACTACTACAGTCACGCCCTTCTCTAGGCTAAGAGGGTGATCTGGGGTGGGGTGTGACATAAGTACTGAATCTAGGTCTTGAACAAGGGGCCCCACCCTCTCACTGGGCTGAGAGGGATCTGGTTTAGTGACTGGATCACAAACCAATTGTTCATTAGAGGATTAGTTGGAATTTAAGGAACAAGATGTAATCTTGGGGGTAAAATAGACATTTGACCCGGCCATTATTACGAACAACCTGTGAAGGGTTAACTTACTAATCATGGTTATATCGAGTGGACATAATATATCTACAGTGAAGGGAGTGCAACTATGGACTTTAATGGACATAATATATCTACAAGTATTAAAGAAGTTGTACAAAGGTATGACTTAAAACCCTCTTATTATGGTATGAACATGCTTTATATACAGCCAAAATTAATGAATTAGAATACTTATTGATCCTTGTTGCTTCTGCTGCATGCTGATATACTCCTTCAATTATCAATAAAGATGTTATTCAATATTACTTCAATAAAGGTTGGTTGTCATTGAATCTATAAATTGCGCTTATAAATTATTAATCCAATAAACTACGATCCATGGCTACTATATGAATACTTGAATTTTAGGTTGGTTGTCTTATTCTGATAACACTATCGAATTTTGCCCACGCTATAGTTGTTACAATTTGTTGTAAGGTACTATAAACAAAGTGATCCTAATTCGTTTATGTATGGATATGAGGAGTGGGGGCATTCTATGCAATGAGTTTGAGAAATAAGTCACTCGTACTTTATAACGCTGTTTATTGTTTAAGACTGACTATTTGTCACACCTCGTTCTAGATTTTCCTTCTAACCTAAAACGAAGCATGAAGACATTAAACATCACTTCTCTCTATGACATCTAACGTCCCAACTCTTAACATATCCTATACTAAAGATCGAACCCAGACATCTAAACCCATTTCCAAAAATAATCTATGTTCATTAACAGAGTTTAGGAATTTGATTCAGTTTAAATTACAATACTGTTTAAAGAGATTTATAGACCAACGGTAAGGATGATTTTGAACAAAACCTCCCATGACATGTACCTCACAAGTTCTAGCTGTACTGGAATAATTTCATATACATGCACAAACAATACAACATATGTTTTAATAACATTAGTGGCATTTGACGGCTCAACAGGCACCAGGAACTTGTCGCTACCTGGGGTGGGGAAAAACATAATACATGGAAAGCATGAGCTAAAGCGTAGTGAGTGGTAATTTAGTATAAACATAAATTTTCTCTTTCCAAACATCAATGAATTATAAAAAAATATTCTATAAATTGTTGGAAACGTATATAAGATTTATTAATAGCTCAAACTCGTGTTACTCAAACAATGGCATGATCATATTTCATATAAATCACATTATAAAACATTCAAGAGTCAGAAAACCACACCGACCCTGTACCCGAATACTCGTTTACAACGGCGGGTTACTGTAGACAAAGAATGCGCCCCGTGGTGAAAACAAAATCACAAGGTCATACGTGCACGCAGAGCTGCCTCAAGGCTAGGCATAGATACACACCATAGGCCCAGGTTACTCTGGACTCCCCGATATACTTTGGCCACATCTGACCCCGATGGTAGCTCCCTGATAGCCTGGGTGGTGCTACAGGCGCAGGTTCCTCTGGACTTACCGGTATACTCTGGCCACATCTGACCCCGGTAGCCCCCTGATCGTCTGAACGATGCTACTGAAACACATCTGACCCCGGTAGCCCCCATCACATTTTATAAATCATAGCATATTATCATATATAATTACATTCTATATCAAAACATTCAAAAATAAACCACTCACTGTTAATCGGCTCCTCCTAATAATTTTGGTTTCTCCATCTCCCGTTTATCCTGAAATTATATTGATAATCCTCTAATTATGCTTCACATGACCATAATCCAATTATTTGAACATTAATCTTCAAGTATAACCAATTTCACTTAAACTTTTGTCAAATCCCTAATTTGATCCAAGGTAGACTTTGCTTTGTAAATCGGTCCTTCAATTACTCTAAAATTTACTCAAGACCTTAAAATTAATCTTCAATATGAACTAGTTCTATTCCAATTTTCCTTAATTTTTCTCATTAATCCTAATTAGGGTTTACTTCAAATTAACCCATTAATCAACTTCATAGTTGACTTAGATCCCAATATCTTCTAATTTCAGGTTTAATGTATCATAACAAATCATAACAATACCAATTGGATCCCTAATTATGCTTGAGAACACCTAAATTAACCTAAAATTAATTTTTCAGCTTTTAATGACGGAAAATAGATGACAGACAAGCGTCAAACCAGGAAAGTCAACTCTTTCTTCAACCTCCAGCCCATAAATTTCCAGATTTGGCCTCTATTTTTCCGGTGAGCGTTTCCGACTTAATTTCATTATGTTTTGGCTAGTTAAAGCTTAATTAGCCTATATAAACCTTTTACCTATCCTCTTAATTAACTTACCTCAAAGTTTGGACGTCCGAATTGCCCTAGATCTCCCGGAATTGACCAAACTCTCCACGGTGCCCCTGTTTTTCCGGCGCGAAGTTGCAGAAATTTTAGAGCTTAAATTCATAAATTCCAGCCAACAACGATCTGATTAAAGACCATAGAGTTCTAGAAGAATCTTATAAGTAACTTAAGTTTAATATTGGAGCTTTGAATTAGCCTCTAACGCCACGAATTTGCTAAAAACCCGAGCATTCTCATTTTTCATGATAACTCTATCGCCACTGTTTTTCTTCGTTTTCCTTACTTTTGCGGCCAAATTTCTACAAATAAAGCCTCCTATGAGCTTCTTCTTTACTTCCTATTTAATTTGGTTGCATTTTGCCTAATTTGCCTTCACATGACGACCCTAATTCGGAAACAAGTTTTTCATCTTCTTCGGTCGGCCAAACTAAAAAAAAAAATCAAAATTCCCTTTTTCTCTTCATTTTTCAGCTTCAGTTTCCGGTTTAACACGTGCCCAGATGATTAATCCTTGACCTCAAAGCCATCCAATAAGAAATTTCAATAGAAAGTACCTCAAATTTTCCAAAATCTCTCAAATTCTCTTTTTTCCTCTTACTCTTGGTTTTCATCATTTTCCATTAATTTCCTTTAATTTCCAGCACATTTATGCCCAATAAGCCTTAAACAAGCCAAATTTTTAAAACTCAGAAATTACTAAAATTTCACCGCTTTTCAAAATGTTGACTTTTCTTCTACTTTGACTTTGTCTATTTGACCGTTGACTTTGACAATTGACTTTCACCTATCCCGCATATGCAAAATTCATCATCGAATTTATTTTACATGCTTAACTAGGTCTGTTACCCCCAAATTATTCCTCAAATCCTTATTTCCTCTTCCTAAATGAAACAAACGTCAATCCAAATCTTTTTATTTTTAATTATAATCTTAACAAGAGATCCACATCAAACTTTATCTCGAGTCCCGAGTTCAATCTCAACTATATGCTTCATAATATTTTAAGAAAGAGTAGAAGAAGAGAGGGCTTACACTATTTCTCTTCGATGATCTAGGTAACTCGATCTTAATCCCGAACTAATTATGAACTCCTGTTTATTCGGGATTATCCTTAGATTTGCATAGGTGAGAGTTGGCTCAACAGCGTCAGCTCAATAAGCCTCCTATTTCAGGGGTAAGTCCTGGAAGATAGCCGGGGACATAGGGTTCAAGAAGAAATTCACGCCTACTCAATTTAGAGATAACGAGAAAGGTTGTTCTCTTAAGTACTGAATCCAGGTCTTGAACAGGGGGCCTCACCATCTCGTTGGCCCGAGAGGGAACCGGTTTAATGATTTGATCACAAACCAATTGTTCATTAGAGGATCAGTGAAACTTAAGGAGCAAGATGTAATATCGATAGTAAAACAGCATATTGACCTAGCCGTTATTACAAACCACATGTGAAACGTCTACTTACTGATTATGGTTAAATCAACTGGCAAAAAATATATCTATAGTGAGGAGAGTGAAATTAACGAGCTATAGTGGCGTGACTTGGTAGTTAAAGAATACTGATTAATTTGGTCTAAAGAGTTTTAGCCAATTAATCTTAAATCGTTGGAACTCATGATCTATAAGTCTATAAGGTCCTTTTACTAGCTCGTAAAACATACCTTGAATTATTGAATTGAATGAATATAGAATGATATCAATTTGAATTGTTCAAATTGAATTTCAGTTTGAAAATGTTCGAATTATAATTAAGGTTTGAATTCTAAAAAGTTCAAATTCAAATTAAGGTTTATATTAAATTGTTATTTAATTAATGAAATATGTTTAATTAATTAAAAATCAAATTAATTTCCATTTTCAATTCAATTTCAGAAACTATATTTTGAAATTTTTTATTTAATTAATTGTGAATTAATTAAATTTAGTTTTTAATTAATTGTGAATTAATTAAATTTAGTTTTTAATTAATTTTATAATTAATTCAATATAAAGGAATTGAAAATAAAAAAACCTTAGTAGTGGATTTATCCACAATCTGTGAACGCATGAGGTGGTTTTATTCTGATACACGCACCTAGCACTCTTTTGAGTGAAGTTTGAGGTGGCTTTCAGCTGGATCTACATACCTACAATTAGAAGAAGATTAAAATTTTGCTGAAATATCTGGTTGAAGAGTTGATTTTTTTTTTTTTTCTTCTGAAAAAGCTCTTCTTACATAAAAAACCCACACAAAGTCTCTTCAAAATTCACTCCATTTTGAGTTCCACCACTCAAATTCAAAGCTGAGAAAGTAGAGAAGATCTCTTGGTGGTTCACTGAAGAGTTGGAACTAGAATCACATGAAGAGAAGCTGGAAATTGGAAGAATTCATCAAAGATATGTAGCTTAGAAACCGTTTTCTGAAGTTTCTATTTAAGCATTGTTTTAGAAATCAAATTAAATGTAATTAGAGTGCTTATTGATTTTGTTTGCTTCCGTTGCATGTTATCTTATCCTAACACTATAGTGGTATGTCTCGGTTGTTAATGAATATTGATTAAATTCAGGTTAAAGATTTTAACCGATAAATCTCGAATTATTTGAGCTCATGATCTGTAGGTTTATAAGGTCTCTCTACTAGCTCGTAAAAGATTAAACCTTGGATTAGAAAATTGAGTGAATTTCAAGTGTTCAAATTCGAAATTAGGGTTTGGAATTTGAAATATTCGATTTTATTTTTAGGGTTTGGATAATTATATTCAATATAATTAAACGTTTAAATTTATCTAAATTAAACGTAATCAGAGAGTTTAAAATATTTAAATATTGAATACATGAATAAGATTCATATTTATAAATTCAATTTTTAGAATTGAATTTTATTTTCATCTAAACTAATTTTAAAGTAAAATTAATTAGAATTAAAAATGATAAATTAAAATTAAAATTTAATTTGAGTGAAAAATCCAACATTGATTTTTAGTGCATTTTTCCACATTTCAACACTTAGGCCACTCACTTAGTGCTGATGGAAGCCTTAATTAGCTGAATAAGTTAGTGCTTGCACGATCTATCTTGATGAATACTCCAAATTTTAGGAGATTACATTCATGCAATCTTATTTTCTGAGAATTTCAAGCAATAATTGTTTTCGCCTTCAAACTCTCTTAATCACACTCAATCCCCCTCAATTTTGAGTTTCCACCCCTCAATCTTAGGCTTAGAATGGTAGAGAAGAGCCTGGTGGTCTACTAGAGTTTTGAAGTTTCAATTTTGTGGATTAGGCAAGGAGCAAGAGGAAATCAACAAAGGTATACACACATAAAACCCTCTTTCTATTGAAACTATTTCTTTGCATGCTTTGAACTCAAATGAAGTGTAATTAGAGTACCTAATGATTCTGTCTGCTTCTGTCTTATGCTTGTTTACTCAATCATGAAGGATATGCTACATGCCTGTGTACTGTAGTTCAAAAGAAGCTGGGATTCTAATCTACCATAGATAGAATTTGCCTACAATAACAGTTATCGTTCCAGCATCGGAATAGCACTGTAAACAACATTCTATGGTAAAGGGATGTAGAAGTCCTTTATGCTGGGATGAAGTTGAAGAAAGGAAGTTATTGGGACAAAAACTAGTTCAAGCTGCTATTGAAAATGTGAAGCTGACCAAGGAGAAATTGAATACAGCTCGAGATAGATATAAGAGTTATGCAGATAAACGACGTAGGGATTTAGAATTTGAGGTTGGTGATAGGGTCTTCCTCAAATTATCTCCATGGAAAGGTGTCCTACATTTTGGAAGAAAAGGGAAACTGAGCCCAAGATACATCGAACCTTATGAGATTCTGGAACGCATAGGGCCATCAGCCTATCAGTTAACACTACATACGGAGTTATCTAAAAATCATGATGCCTTTCATGTATCCTTCTTAAGGAAATATGTCCTAGATTGACGCATGTTCTTGGGTCTCAACCCATGTAGCTAAAGGAAAACTTATCATATGAGGAGGAGCCCTTGTGGATACTAGACAAGAAGGAGTAGGTGTTATGAAACAAAACGATACTACTGGTTAAAACGTTGTGGAGAAACTACATAGTAGAAGAAACAACTTGGGAGGGTGAAGATCGGATGAAAACCAAGTAGCCACATCTATTCTCCTGATGACGTTCACTGAATTTCAAGGACAAAATTTCAATAAGGTAGTCATAACTTGTAAGCATTAAATCTTTGTTATTTTACTAAATTTTTGTTATTTTACTTAAGCTTAAGTTAGATTTAAATAACTCATTAGGATTGATTTGCATGAATTAAAGTGAACTCTGTGAAATTAAGGTTGCAACTTGAGCGAATTTTAGTCTAATTGTTGAATATGAAAATAAAAAGGGAATTTTTTAAAGGATATTGTTACTTTTTAAGGAGAACTAAGGCTAAATAGGAAATGTAGGGGAAAGAAGTTAAACTATGTGAAGGAAATTACCTAAGGATTGTAAATATAGAAAGGGAATGAAAGAGGAGTGAGACCCGATAGGCATAGAGTTAGAAGTTTTTAAAATTGTTTAGGGAATTCGAGTAAAAATTGTATAATTTTAAGTAATTTCTTTTATATGAATTTCAAGATAATGGATGAGGTATGAGATAAACAAGATTTAGTTGGTTGAAAAGTTGGAGGAGGAGCTGGCAAGAAATTAAGTGAGGCAAGGAATGTGTTGCTGGTTGCATATAAAAAGGGAGGTAGAATTGGCCAGTGTTCACAACTCACTTTTGAAAACCGAGAATTTCTTCAGCCAAATCTCATAAAGATCAAAGAAGTAGACGATGGAGGGAAACCATGGTGAATCTTGATCGAAAGGTGGTGAAAATCAAAGGATACCAAAAGCTGGTCTAAAATTCGGGCAAACCTGAGTGTGGTGAAGATATGAGTTGATTTTTGGCCGGTGAAGAGGATTCAAAGGCTCAAATTCAAAGGTTAGTTTCTTTAAAGGTTATTTAAGTTTTTATGTAAGAAAGTTTTATTCAATTCGGCTGGAAATGGAGAATTTTGTGCTGAAAATGCAATTGGAAACGAGGGTCTGATCAAGGGGCTGTCGGCTAAAAGTTGAAGAAGACTAGCTTGTTGGAGCCTGTGGATGCATCGTTGGGCAATCGATACCTCACGCACACCCGTGCATTGTCACATGCGCGCCAACCATGCACTCCACACCCTTTTTGCATTCAGCAGCGTCTGTCTGCTCATCCTTTGCATTCAACAATGCTTGTCCATGCCTAGCGCATTGCAGCGTGTCGTCTAGCACCCATAAGCCTGCCCTTATGCGCGTGTCTTAGCACCCACACCCTAACCTTTTGTTTCAAAATGTTCAAGAAAATACCAGATGAAACCAAATGAAAATTAAGGAAGTCAAAGATTAAGAAAGAAAAACATGAGGGAACTGTAATCGTTGAATCCTAAGAAGGGTTCTATATTCATTCATAATGTCATAGTCTTCTATTATTATGAGCTAATACACATTAAAAAACGAGCATTCAACATCAAAAGAAATATAACTCTCAACTTGATCATCATGATCAAACAAAAGTCACTTAGTATTTTTCCCTTACACTCCTTCTCACTCGTCAAATTATAGCCATAAATGGCTAAAAGGTATTAGATATATAGTGGGATTCGAAATAAGATTTCCATGTGTTGAAGAATGAAATCCACAACAAACATTGAGCAATTGAAGCTTCTATGTCAGTTGTACATTCAGTCAGTCATTCGGTCTTCATAACTCACAGTGGTAGATTGAACACACTAAGATATTATGCCCATTAATTCTACTACTCTAAAATTAATTTTAAATCTAAAATGTTTTTTTTTTATTTTCTTATAAATAGACGACAAAGAGTTTGATTTTAGAGATAGATTTATTTCTCCCTATTTTCCATCTCTTTGATTTTCTCCAAGAAAAAGTTTTTTTCTTGTTTCCAAGACTTTTCTGACGAGTGCCCGTCTGTCAAGAGTGTTATGTTAACCTTAGGAAGAAATCGGTGTGAGACGATTAGCATTACATAGATCTGTAACAATCAAATGATTTTAAAACAATAGGTTTGTAACTGTCATACACTTTCATTGAAACATTAGATATGTAATCGTTTACTGGCTACAAGATCTGTAACCATCAAAACGACAAGTCATTCCCAACAACGTTACAACTTCAAACCTAAAGGATCACATAAAACAAGATTCAGATGCAGTAGAATATAGCATAGATTTTTTTTTAATTTTCTTTTGAATGTAACGATCAGTGTATCCCGTAAGTAAAAATGAATTTTCTTTTAACTAGGATTATCACAATTTTTTTTGAAAAATAATATTTTGATTTAAATTAATGTGTGAAATTATGAAGATATCAAATCATACAAATAATAAAAAAGATATATGTGTTTTAAACTAATATATGATTATCACGAAATTTTTAGAAAAAATAAATAAATATTTTGGTTTTTGAACTAAAGATTAAAATTAGGAGGACAATCAAATCATTCAAATGAAAAATAATGCCAAAAAGAAAAAAAAATTAAAAGATGGTTATGACGAAATTAAAAAGCAAAATATTTTGGCTTTAAGTTAAAATTTGAAATTAAGAGATAATCAAATAGTCCAAATAAAATATTTTTTATATTTAACCCTCTAATAACATTCATATATTTTTCATCAAATACAACTAAAGTACGTATTTTTACCATGATAAAACACGTGCACATTCAACTAGTTTTTTACTAGTATTTTATATCTCTTTTCCGAAAATATAGTGACTCCATTAAATATAGGATATTTGTAATATATAGTAGAGTAAGAGAAAAAAATCTAAAAATGTATTACATCCTTAAAATATTTGTAAATATGAATGAGTTGACTAGTCAATCTTTAAATTTTTTTAATTTCCAATTTTGCCCTCCCTTGTCTTATCTTGTTGTACACATTTTTTCGTAGTCTTTTTTTTCTCTTCTTTGATTTTTGCTTCTTTTATCCATTTTTTCATTTTTTTTCATTTTCTTTTCTTTTCTTTCTCAGTTTTTGTTACTTCCCTTTCTTTTTTTTATTCTTTCTTTTAACCTATTTTTGCTTCTTTCCTTTATTTTTTTTATTTTCTTTCATTTTCTTATTTTTCCCTTTTATTTTCTTTCCTTTATTTTTTATTTTCTTTTATTTCCTTCTTTTTTCCTTTTCCCTTTCTTTTCTTTTTTAATTTTCTTTTCTTTCTTCGATTTTTTCTTTTTTTGTTTTTATTTTCTTTCTTTGGTTTTTTATTATTTCTTTTATTATTTTTATTTTCATTCATTTCTCCAATTTTTGTTTCTTCTCTTTTCCTTTTTTATTATTTTATTATTTTATTTTATTTTCTTTCTCCCTTTTTACCTTTCTTTTATCTTTTATCTTTTTATTTTTCTTTCATTTTTTGGTTTTTGCTATCTTTTTTCTATTTAATTTTCTTTCCTTTCTTTAGTTTTTGCTTATTCTCTTTCTCTTATTTTTAAAATTTTTCTTTCCTTTATCTGAATTTTTTCTGCTTCCCCCCTTTTTTCACAAGAATTATGAGGTCGAGTTTCGTAGCCAAGACTTGAAAGTACTCAATTCATAAGTGACTTAACGCCAACAAACCAACCATCAAGTTTGATTGTTATAACAAATAATAATTATAAATAGCAAATGAAAATCTATCCGTGATAGCTACTAATATTTTCTATCATTGATAGCTTAATCTTTGATAGAAATCTATCATTGATAGCCAACTTAGTGAATTTAATTAATAAAGTTGAATCTCGAACTAAAATGTAAGTGGAATGCCTAGAAGTTATCACTAATAGCATGTTTATTAGTGATAGAAGCTATCATCGAAAAGAAAATGGACTTATAAATGTTTGGGAACGACAAGAAAGGGGCAAAAAGGTGTTCAGTGGTTATGGTTGATAGAAGCTACTACTGATAGCATGTTACAAGTGATAGAAGCTAATACTAATAGCATGTTTAGATTATTATTGGGTGTTAGATAATTTCTACTAACAGATTATTTGTTGTTTAGATTATTTAGACGAAGCTTCAGAATATTTTATCATTTTTTTTTAATTTTTAAGAAGAAAAACTTGTTTTGACGTTTCTAATTTCTCTCAGGTTTGTGATTAATAAATCATACCACAAAAAGGAAAGAAAATCAATTTGTTAGCTCGAATGATAATATATATATATATTACATTACTCGATTCTTTGAGCATAGTGCTTGAACTGCTAATCTTGCAGATAAATTAGTAGCATTGCCCAATCCAAATGACTTTGCAGATACATCAATTGAACAATTTTCCATACCAATGCAAGTCTTTTCTACCAAAAGAGCACTATTTGAAACATCCCATGAACCTTTTTTGAATGAACCACATTTTCCCTCTGGATTTCCATAGCTAGCAAATTGGATCTCAGAGATGATATGCTCTCCCTGACAAGACAACTCTAACGTACTTCCTTCATTATAATTTCCACATATTGTTCCTATAGTGATGGTCTGAACTATGACTTGTTGAGGATTTCCACCAATTTCTTCAAACAAAACCAACGTGTTGGTGTCATCCAATAGAAACGATCTTGAAACATGATACCATCTTTGGGAAGGATTCCCACAATTTCCAACGCACTTGCTAGGGTCATATGCGCCTCTATAATCACAGGTTGCGCTGCAACTATCATTGCCAGCAATGAAAGAAGGCCAAAATCGACCTATGCTTTGTCCATTTACCCAAGCCTGACCTTTTCCCATTCCTTGCATGTCCAATGCTACAGGGTCAATTCCTGAGGGTGTCTTAAAGCTTGTTTTGTACCATGTCATTCTCCTACCAATAGATTTTTTATTTAATGTGCTCCATTTTGTTCTCTGTGTGAACATTGGGTTGTAAAGTTGCTTCATTTCTCCATTTAATCCAACCTTATAAGACCATAAATTTGATGACAAATCAGTTGTGACATTTCCATCTCCAATAAGATAAATGGGACCTCCATCAATTCCAGTTGGCACCGTGTCATAAAATGCATCATAATTTTTCAATCCTACTGTTGCACTCAAAAGGGTTATGGTGTTGGTTCCGACTTTTAATAGAATGGGTTTCTCAAATACAAAACTCTGGCCATTGCTTCCCCATTGCGATCCAATGTACCGTCTATTAACAAAGGCATGAAGCACATGACCTTTTGTATTCACTTGTAGAGTTACATTTTGAAGTGAAGATGTTGAATTAGTTTCAACATTTGTCATATACCACAAGTAGTCACTAAAATCAACCGTGGTTCCTTTTTGTTCCAAAAGAAGGTTTGCATTAAATGTACCTTTTCCTTGTAGAGTATCTCTCATGGGCTCCGGAGCCCAAACCCACGACAGTTGCATTTTCCTTCTCATTCTGCACCTTCACAAACATAGATGTTTGGGAATTGATCTTTGCAGTGTTGAAAAGCTCTTTGTTGCAACCGTTAAGAATGCTCACAGACCAAGCTGGTACAAAGTACTTTCCATCTGCCTGCAAATCTATGGTAGCATCATTGCTGGCATCAGTGTTGCTCAAAAAACAAAACCTCTCCCCTACTGTGGGGTTGGAGAATTTCGTTAAAGTAACAAAGCTACCAAATTTTTGGTCTGAACGGGTGCCGTTGGTGAGAATCTTCTCTCCCATTTTGATGGATTCGTGGAGTTGTTTGAGATGTCCCCATTTGGGTTGATTCACGTTTCCATATTCATCAAGTGGGGCGTTGTAATCATACGACGTAGTAATGAATGGACCTCCCGATGTTCTTCCAAAGTTTGTGCCTCCATGATACATGTAATAGTTGTTAAACACACCACCAGATTGAAAAAATCTTGCCACAGAAAAAGCTACATCTTCTGCACTTCTATAAGGGTCTTTATCGCCCCATTTCTTGAACCATCCCACCCAATTTTCAGTAAACATTTTTGGGCTCTTAGGATTGTTAGGACTAAAGTTATCACAATAGAATCCATTGCATGTATTGATGATAGGTTGTGGGGCATCACTTTGTTGGCACATGATCCATGGAACACCAATATTGAGAGATTCAGCCATTTGAGCACACCAGTTGATATATGTTTTTCCTGCGCTTCCATATGGGGTCATCACGTTTCCATACTCATTCTCGATTTGAGCTAAGATTATTGGCCCCCCTTGTGATGCAAAAAGGTTGGCTTGTTTGCACATATTCACTATCTTTGTTGTGAAAGTTTGCATTTCATTCTTGTAGACTTGATTGTCAGTTCGAAGTTGGATTCCCGGCATATTATGCAACCACAGTGGAAAGCCTCCATAGTTCCACTCGGCACACACGTAAGGACCAATCCTCATCACAACATATAGCCCAGCCTCTTGAACGAGTTGGAAGAATTTGATAAAGTTTAGATGTCCAGAGAAATCATATTTTCGTCGTCGAGGTTCGTGGCGATCCCAAAAAATGTACGTCTCGAGTGCATCAAGTCCACCATCTTTAGCTTTTTGAATAAGATCAGGCCACATTGCTTCGGTGCTGCGTGGATAATGAATTGATCCTGAGAAGATAACACGCCGTTCACCATTGATAATTATGGCATTTGAATCATAGGAGACACTGTCTCCTTTACAAAAAGAAAAGCAAGATAAAGTTGCAAGGAGGGGAAGAACAAGCCATTGAAGGTTAACCATCTTTGATTTTACAACATTAGGCGTTTCGTTTATGTTGGAATCAATATGTTTATATACAAGGAATCTACGTAAATATGTGATAGGTCTTTCCATCAATCTTTGTACTCTTTTTGTTGATGAATTCTAAATATAGGAATAATGTAAGTGAATTTAGCTGGCCAAACTTTATCGGTATGAGTTGCTTTAGTGAAATTTGGAAAATACTCTTTTTAGAAAAGAATTTCAAAAATATTGTTCGACCTTATCCTGAAATAACCTATCACCCAATTAAAAATATTACACCAAAAGTCTGTTTTCCCAATAAGGATTTGCGTATTCATTTTTCATCTTTGGTTTTAATTTTAAAGACATCAACTTCACATGAGTAATAAAGTATGGCTAATAAATTCAATTATAGTGAAAGTTGAGTTTGAGTTTTGCCTCATTAGTGTGAAGCTCATGAATTTGAGTATCTTTCTTCAAATTTTTGATTTTTTGATTTTTCATTTTGTGCATTGGGGTCATATAATAAAATAGTACATGGTAAACAAAATAGGTTTCCATATGATTTTAGTCTCTCAACTCTAGGTTCAATTTTTTTGTTGTCCTGATTTTTCTAAGGAAGTATACATTTTCTTCCTTATTTTATTTTTAAGTTAGTCCTGGATTAAAAGGGAATTACTGGAGGAATTTTTTTTTACTAATTTGGAATTTCTGGAAAAGAAGTGAAATTCAAGGAGACCGGGCCAGGAGTTATGCTTGGAAAATTCTTGAAGGATAAACAGGAGGACTGTGAGTGGTTTTATTATTTTGTTATGTTGAATTCTATATATATATGTTATGATATATATGTGTAATGTTTGGAAATTGGCATGGTGGGGAAGTGCGTTTTCTAGATTTTATTGGTTGATTTAACTCATGATATTTTGCTTGTTGTGACTCGCATTTAAAACCGAGATTGTACCCGGAGACATTGTTAGCTTTCCTATAGCACGTCTAACGGGATAATGTGGACATGTGCACATTCGGTTGTTGGATCGGCACCACCACGTAGCGGAAGAGAATATTATCCATAAGCACTCTAATTCATTAATTTTGGCATAAAAAAAACATGCTTAAACAGAGTTAATGGGTTTCAACAACGTACATTTAAAGAACCATTGAAATCTCTATTTCTAGATGCAAAATCCTCCAAATCTTTGTGTAGACCACCACAAGATCTTCCCTACTATTTTCTTGGTGCTCTAGATTGAGTTCAACTATGTAATTTGTTGTTTTGGTTTGGTGCCAGTGGATTTCTAAATGACTTGTGCTATTTATTAGGTTTCTTTTGTTATGTTTGTTTATTTAATATGTGTCTATGTTTTTTTATTTAATAGGTATCCATCAAAAAGTACAAATCAACCTTCAAAAGAACTGTCCATCCATTGGAAGATTAAGAGAATCTTAGGAATTACAATTGAACAAAGAATGCTTCCAAAATATTTTATTTACTTGCAAAAATGAACATGAATGATACATTACTTTATTTTGTATCATCTGTATACTTTGTTCTAAAAAATGATTACATTTTTCTTCAATGTTAATATATTTATAAATTTTCAATTATGAATGAAAGTCATGGTATTTAATATGTTATGAAATATTTAATATGTGTGGGCTGAACTCGAGTCATGAGATTATTTTTAACACAAATATAAAAAATCATATACAAATTATTCTTGCTGAGAAAAAAAAAAGTTGAGCCTTTTATAGTCATGAGCAAAGCTATAACAAAATTTATATAGTGAAAAAAAAGTGCCATCAAAAGATTATTATTGTAATTATGGCTATTAGAAAAGACCAAAATACCTTACAATAGCATAAGATTAAAGCTATAAATATTTTATTATAGCGTTAAAAAAGTGCTATTATAAGATAAAGATAGCATATTATTTTAGTTATATAAATATAACTAAAAAAAGTGCTATCGTATCTATTATTTCTTGTAGTGATTGATTCAAGGAAATCAACTTCAAGGTTAGTATTCATTCTAAATGGGGCAGCAGTAGTGAGAAGTATCAAGCAAAGTTGTATTGCTGACCCCACATTGGAAGCTGAGTATGTAGCTGTAAGTGAAGCAGCAAAAGAAGCAGTATGACTCAAAAAGTTCCTAATTTATTTGGAAGTGATTCCAAATATGCACTTGCCAGTCACCCTATATGGTGATAACAGTGGAGGAGTTGTAAACTCAAAAGAACATTGAAGCCATAAACGTGGAAAGCACATCGAGCGGAACTACCATCTCATCAGGGATATTGTACATAAAAGAGACATAGTTGTCACGCAGATAGCCTCACAAGACAACTTAGCTGATCCATTTACAAAGACCATCTGAACTAAAGTGTTTGAGGGTCACCTAGTGGGACTAGAACTACGAGATACTTTCTATTAGAGCAAATGGGAGAAATAATAGGTCTCTGATGCCCTAGTTTATTGTATTTATACTTTTGTTTTTGTTCTTTCACTATACTCAACAATGTATATATTTGTATATAACCACTGGAGTTTTAGTCCAAGTGGGATTATTGTTGGGTTGTATGTCCTAAAACTCGCAATTTATAAAGTTAAACATATTCTATTGTTGTTGGGTTTTATATCCTAAAACTCGTAGTTTGTAGAAAGATAAACATATTCTATAAATTGCATACGTAAAAGTTTAAATCCAATAAACTAAGATCCATGGCTATTATATTAATATGTGAACTTTATGTAGAGACATGAAGATGGATCAAGTTTGAGTAAATAGCTAAAATAGTCTATAGTACATGATTAAGGTTGGGTACCTTATTCTGGTAACACTATTGGACGCGGCCTACTCTGTAGTTGTTACAAGTTGTTGTAAAGATACCACAAATGAAGTGATCCAGATTCATTCATGTACTGACATGAGGAACGGGGGTGTCCTATGCAATCAGTTTGCAGGAGACCAGATCAAGAAATAAGTCACTCTTACTTTATAACGTTGTTTACTATATAAGACTGACTATTACACTTAGATGACCTAGGTAAGTCGATCTTAATCCTAAGCTAACTATGAACTCCTGTTTAATTGGGATTATCCTTAGATTTTAATAGGTGAAGGTTGGCTCAACGACCCGGCTCAATAAGCCTCCAATTTCAGGGGTAAGTTCGGGTAGATAGCTGGGGACATATGGTGCAAAACGGAATTCACACCTACCCGATTTAGGGATAGGAGACAGATGTTTCTCGTAAGTTGTGAAACCCGGATTTCTATTTTCCTTACTTAAGCAAGTGATAAAAGGAATTAACTAAGTGAAAGTTAAATTCTAAGTTAAGGGGAAGGAAATTTCTAAGTGTTAAGTAGATTTTCCATGAATAATTTAAGTTGAGCTTTAATTGGTAAAATTGCAATGAAATTTGTATAATAAATAGGTTGTTGAAAACAGTTAGTGTAATTGGTGAAAGAAGGAATGGAGATTTGAAAGGAGAAAATAATATTGGAAAAGTTGGGAAAAATTATTAAGTGGGAATAAATATAGAAATTGAGTACGTGGAATTAGTGTGGAATAATATGAAGATAAGTTTGAAAAATTCGGGGAAGAATACGAAAAAGTATGAAAAATTAGGTGAAGTACGAAGTAAGGAATTAAGGAAAAATATAGAAAATATTATTTTGGAATTATCCTAGAAGATCCGTGTAAAAGTATCACAAAGTGGTGAGCAAACGTGTAAGGAGAACAATGTTCGCAATAGCTAAGAGCGAGATCGTTGAGAATGGGATCAGCGAGATCGTTGAGAGTGAGATCATTGAGATCAAGACCAGCGAGACTGGCGAGGAAATGGGAGAGAGCGAGATTGGATAGAAGATGGCAGAGAGCGAGACCAGCGAGAAAGCTGGAGAGAGCGAGAGTGGAGAGAAAAGTTAAAGCTGGAGAGAGCGAGATTGGAGAGAGCAAGACCAGCGAGATTGCTGGAGAGAGCGAGACTAGCGAGAAAGTGGGAAAGAGTGACACTGCCAAGAGCGGAAAGAGCGAGAGCACCTATGCTAGCCTTGCTTTGTCGAATTCGAACGTCACACCCACGCCTCTCCTATGCATTGAACGGCCGAGCAAGCTTCTGGGCAATGTATTTGGACGCGTTTGGGTGGATTATGCATGTAAAAACCCTAATTTGAATACAAACAAAGCTTGAAGATGTAAGGGAAAATGTCAATTAAAATCTAGGTGTTCGATTAAGAGAAATTCTTAAACCCTAAGAAATTATGTTGAATGCGTTTGGGAAGAACACATTCAACCAAGATGAAGTCAGCTTACATTGATAAAGGGAGGATTAAACATTTGGCCATGCAGCCAAGTAGATGCTGTCAATCCCACGAGCAATTTGAAGGACTGTAAATAGGGAGTTGGGTTTTCATTTTCAAATCACACAAAAATCATAAATTTCATAGAGAAAGTAGAGGGCAGTGAGGGTTTAGAGGTATGTGTCAAATTTGGACGATGAGATCTTCCAATATACTCGTGCATTTGGAGTGATTCCAAAACCACTTGAAAGCTCTAGAAATCTAGTTTTCAGAGTAGGGCTGCCAGAGGCAAAGGCTCAAAGAAACTAAGATCGAGGTTGAGAAGAAGGCAGAAGGGTCAGACTGTCGGATTAGTTTGGGTCAGTCTTGAAGATTTTGAGATTCCGGCCAAACCAAGAGGAATTATGAGCTTAACGTTTAGGGTAAGATTCCTAAGACATTTTAGAATATGTTTGTAGAAGGAAGTATTTCAAAATAAGGTTCAGAACTATAAGTAATCTAAGTTGAAAGTTGAATCTCGATTCTAAGGGTGAAAAAGAACCAGAGGAGCTACTAGAGTGAAAAGTTCCTAAGAGTTCGAGGTGAGTGGCTAAAATGTTTTCGAACTAAAACGTTTTTAAACTGTTTTGATGCAAACGTTTTATAAAAAGCATGTTTGCAAAAATAATTCTCATGCCTACTAGTTTTCTAAAGTGGTTTCCAAGCAAGTTTGAATTGTGATTTGAACTCATGCATATTGTTGAAAAACTATTTACATATGTATATGTATTGATTTTATCCAGCATGATTACCGTCCTTAAAGTTATGTTGTATATGTGTTATATTGTACATGCTTTAAAGAGAAAAGTTGTTTATAAATAGTTTTGGTAAAATGTGATGTCGAAGTACAAGGAGAAGGCATCCACCCAACTAGATACTGAAGTACAAGGAAAAGGTATATATTGGTACTGAAGTACTTTTGAGAAGATACCAAGCCAACAGGATACTGAAGTACATTGAAGAAGGTATCCTAGTAGCTCGATACTGAAGTACAAGGAGAAGGTATCTGAGCAGTAGTACCTAATGTGTTAAGGTACTTAGTGTGGCCACAAGTGAATAAAGTCAGAGATTCAGCAAAAGGGTTCTCTCTGGGCTAGTAGTTGGTGTTGGGATTATTTTACCAGATATATAGTACTTTGATTTGAGAAATGATTTTACTATTTTATGTTTAAAACAGTTTTATATACATTACGCTTGGAAAATATTTATGCTGCAAAAGTTTATATTTCAAATAAAACTATTTTATGAAATTATGCATAACAATTTACTATGTTTTCTCGGTCACTCACTGGGCGTAAGCTCACCCAGTTTTCAAATGTTTTTGTTCCCCACCCCCCCAGGTAGCGGTCAAATTCTCTGAAGACAGCTCAGTATCTGCTCTGCCACTAAAGGACCAAAAGACTTGTAACCGTTTGCTAGGTGGTTACTGTTAATATTGTACACATGTTACTATTGTTCATATAGGGACTAGGGTTTGTGGGTTTTGGGACTTGTAAATCTAATGTTGTAAATACTCTAAACATATTAAGTTTCTAAGTTAATAAATTGTGGGCCTACAGTCGTCCCGTTGCATATAATTTATATTTGGTATCAGAGTTATTCCGCAAGAGTTTTTACGTAGTAAGTGTCAGCCTAAGGGTTGATAACTACTACAGTCACGCCCTTCTCTAGGCTAAGAGGGTGATCTGGGGTGGGGTGTGACATAAGTACTGAATCTAGGTCTTGAACCAGGGGCCCCACCCTCTCACTGGGCTGAGAGGGATCTGGTTTAGTGACTGGATCACAAACCAATTGTTCATTAGAGGATTAGTTGGAATTTAAGGAACAAGATGTAATCTTGGGGGTAAAATAGACATTTGACCCGGCCATTATTACGAACAACCTGTGAAGGGTTAACTTACTAATCATGGTTATATCGAGTGGACATAATATATCTACAGTGAAGGGAGTGCAACTATGGACTTTAATGGACATAATATATCTACAAGTATTAAAGAAGTTGTACAAAGGTATGACTTAAAACCCTCTTATTATGGTATGAACATGCTTTATATACAGCCAAAATTAATGAATTAGAATACTTATTGATCCTTGTTGCTTCTGCTGCATGCTGATATACTCCTTCAATTATCAATAAAGATGTTATTCAACATTACTTCAATAAAGGTTGGTTGTCATTGAATCTATAAATTGCGCTTATAAATTATTAATCCAATAAACTAAGATCCATGGCTACTATATGAATACTTGAATTTTAGGTTGGTTGTCTTATTCTGATAACACTATCTAATGCTGCCCACGCTATAGTTGTTACAATTTGTTGTAAGGTACTATAAACAAAGTGATCCTAATTCGTTTATGTATGGATATGAGGAGTGGGGGCATTCTATGCAATGAGTTTGCGTAAGATCGAACCAAGAAATAAGTCACTCGTACTTTATAACGCTGTTTATTGTTTAAGACTGACTATTTGTCACACCTCGTTCTAGATTTTCCTTCTAACCTAGAACGAAGCATGAAGACATTAAACATCAGTTCTCTCTATGACATCTAACGTCCCAACTCTTAACATATCCTGTACTAAAGATCGAACCCAGACATCTAAACCCATTTCCAAAAATAATCTATGTTCATTAACAGAGTTTAGGAATTTGATTCAGTTTAAATTACAATACTGTTTAAAGAGATTTATAGACCAACGGTAAGGATGATTTTGAACAAAACCTCCCATGACATGTACCTCACAAGTTCTAGCTGTTCTGGAATAATTTCATATACATGCACAAACAATACAACATATGTTTTAATAACATTAGTGGCGTTTGACGGCTCAGCAGGCACCAGGAACTTGTCGCTACCTGGGGTGGGGAAAAGCATAATACATGGAAAGCATGAGCTAAAGCGTAGTGAGTGGTAATTTAGTATAAACATAAATTTTCTCTTTCCAAACATCAATGAATTATAAAAAAATATTCTATAAATTGTTGGAAACATATATAAGATTTATTAATAGCTCAAACTCGTGTTACTCAAACAATGGCATGATCATATTTCATATAAATCACATTATAAAACATTCAGGCGTCATCAGAAAATCACACCGACCCTGTACCCGAATACTCGTTTACAACGGCGGGTTATTCTGGACAAAGAATGCGCCCCGTGGTGAAAACAAAATCACAAGGTCATACGTGCACGCAGAGCTACCTCAAGGCTAGGCATAGATACACACCATAGGCCTAGGTTACTCTGGACTCCCCGATATACTTTGGCCACATCTGACCCCGATGGTAGCTCCCTGATAGCCTGGGTGGTGCTACAGGCACAGGTTCCTCTGGACTTACCGGTATACTCTGGCCACATCTGACCCCGGTAGCCCCCATCACATTTTATAAATCATAGCATATTATCATATATAATTACATTCTATATCAAAACATTCAAAAATAAACCACTCACTGTTAATCGGCTCCTCCTAATAATTTTGGTTTCTCCATCTCCCGTTTATCCTGAAATTATATTGATAATCCTCTAGTTATGCTTCACATGACCATAATCCAATTATTTGAACATTAATCTTCAAGTATAACCAATTTCACTTAAACTTTTGTCAAATCCCTAATTTGATCCAAGGTAGACTTTGCTTTGTAAATCGGTCCTTCAATTACTCTAAAATTTACTCAAGACCTTAAAATTAATCTTCAATATGAACTAGTTCTATTCCAATTTTCCTTAATTTTTCTCATTAATCCTAATTAGGGTTTACTTCAAATTAACCCATTAATCAACTTTATATTTGACTTAGATCCCAATATCTTCTAATTTCAGGTTTAATGTATCATAACAAATCATAACAATACCAATTGGATCCCTAATTATGCTTGAGAACACCTAAATTAACCTAAAATTAATTTTTCAGCTTTTAATGACGGACAATAGATGATAGACAAGCGTCAAACCAGGAAAGTCAACTCTTTCTTCAAGCTCCAGCCCATAAATTTCCAGATTTGGCCTCTATTTTTCCGGTGAGCGTTTCCGACTTAAATTCATCATGTTTTGGCCAGTTAAAGCTTAATTAGCCTATATAAACCTTTTACCTATCCTCTTAATAAACTTACCTCAAAGTTTGGACGTCCGAATTGCCCTAGATCTCCCGGAATTGACCAAACTCTCCACGGTGCCCCTGTTTTTCCGACGCGAAGTTGCAGAAATTTTAGAGCTTAAATTCATAAATTCCAGCCAACAACGATCTGATTAAAGACCATAGAGTTCTAGAAGAATCTTATAAGTAACTTAAGTTTAAAGCTGGAGCTTTGAATTAGCCTCTAACGCCACGAATTTGCTAAAAACCCGAGCATTCTCTTTTTTCACGATAATTCTATCGCCACTGTTTTTCTTCGTTTTCCTTACTTTTGCGGCCAAATTTCTTCAAATAAAGCCTCCTACGAGCTTCTTCTTTACTTCCTATTTAATTTGGTTGCATTTTGCCTAATTTGCCTTCACATGACGACCCTAATTCGGAAACAAGTTTTTCATCTTCTTAGGTCGGCCAAACTAAAAAAAAATCGAAATTCCCTTTTTCTCTTCATTTTTCAGCTTCAGTTTCCGGTTTAACACGTGCCCAGATGATTAATCCTTGACCTCAAAGCCATCCAATAAGAAATTTCAATAGAAAGTACCTCAAATTTTCCATAATCTCTCAAATTCTCTTTTTTCCTCTTCCTCTCGGTTTTCATCATTTTCCATTAATTTCCTTTAATTTCCAGCACATTTATGCCCAATAAGCCTTAAACAAGCCAAATTTTTAAAACTCAGAAATTACCAAAATTTCACCACTTTTCAAAATGTTGACTTTTCTTCTACTTTGACTTTGTCTATTTGACCGTTGACTTTGACAATTGACTTTCACCTATCCCGCATATGCAAAATTCATCATCGAATTTATTTTACATGCTTAACTAGGTCTGTTACCCCCAAATTATTCCTCAAATCCTTATTTCCTCTTCCTAAATGAAACAAACGTCAATCCAAATCTTTTTATTTTTAATTATAATCTTAACAAGAGATCCACATCAAACTTTATCTCGAGTCCCGAGTTCAATCTCAACTATATGCTTCATAATATTTTAAGAAAGAGTAGAAGAAGAGAGGGCTTACACTATTTCTCTTCGATGATCTAGGTAACTCGATCTTAATCCCGAGCTAATTATGAACTCCTGTTTATTCGGGATTATCCTTAGATTTGCATAGGAAAACTTATCATATGAGGAGGAGCCCTTGTGGATACTAGACAAGAAGGAGTAGGTGTTATGAAACAAGACGATACTACTGGTTAAAACGCTGTGGAGAAACTACATAGTAGAAGAAACAACTTGGGAGGGTGAAGATCGGATGAAAACCAAGTAGCCACATCTATTCTCCTGATGACGTTCACTGAATTTCAAGGACAAAATTTCAATAAGGTAGTCATAACTTGTAAGCATTAAATCTTTGTTATTTTACTAAATTTTTGTTATTTTACTTAAGCTTAAGTTAGATTTAAA